>NC_143026.1:22862500-23162500 GCF_057628025.1 Oncorhynchus mykiss
TTTTCACTCTCTTCCTCTCCTTACCGCCTCCCTCCCTTCCGCTCTCTCGCTCCCTCTCCATAGCTTTTCACTCTCTTCCTCTCCTTACCGCCTCCCTCTCTTCCTTCCGCTCTCTCTCTCCCTCTCCACAGCTTTTCACTCTCTTCCTCTCCTTACCGCCTCCCTCTCTTCCTTCCGCTCTCTCGCTCCCTCTCCATAGCTTTTCACTCTCTTCCTCTCCTTACCGCCTCCCTCTCTTCCTTCCGCTCTCTCTCTCCCTCTCCACAGCTTTTCACTCTCTTCCTCTCCTTACCACCTCCCTCTCTTCCTTCCGCTCTCTCTCTCTCCCTCTCCACAGCTTTTCACTCTCAATCTCTCTTTACCACCTCCCACTCTTCCTTCCACTCTCTCTCGCTCCCTCTCCTTTACAAGCTCTCGCCCCTTCTCAACCTCGCTCACTCTTTCTTTCTCTCTCTCTTTATATTTCTCCCTCCCTCGCTTTCTTATAATTTCTCCTCTCCTCCTATACCCTCCCCTTCCCTGTCCTCTCCTCTACTTCTCTACCCTCCCTCCTCTTCTTTCCTTTCTCCTACATTCATTATGTTTAGTCATGTTTTTTTCGGTACTTGACCCCCCTCCCCCTCATCCTAACAAGCTCGTCTCCATAAAGGCCAATAAAGCAGCTAATTGGTTGGTCGACGGTCTTTTGCCGAGCAGGTCGTCAGGGTGGGATTGATTTGTCTGTTTTAAGACTGATAACACAAGTAATAGCCACACCACCTCACACAACCACACACACACATTCTGAAAACACACACGTAAACACATACAGTTAAACTATACACCCTGCCCATCACAATAAAAATTACATTTAGCATGCAAAGAATGCTGTCAGACAAAGGATGTGTTTGGGTATGTTCATATCTGCGTGTGTGTGTGTGTGTGTGTGTGTGTGTGTGCGTGTGTGTGTGTGTGTGTGTGTGTGTGTGTGTGTGTGTGTGTGTGTGTGTGTGTGTGTGTGTGTGTGTCACGACCGTGTGTGCAGGGCAGTGGTGCTGCCTGATTAGCCTGATCGAACTGTGAACTATGCAGAAGGCATATTTTACATATTAAAAACACTAGACTTCTCTTCTCTTCCCTGTCTTAGGTCAGTTAGGATCACCACTTTATTTTAAGAATGTGAAATGTCGGAATAATAGTAGAGAGAATTATCAATTTCAGCTTTTATTTCTTTCATCACGTTCCCAGTGGGTCAGAAGTTTAAATAAACTCAATTAGTATTTGGTAGCATTGTCTTAAAATTGAACATTTTGGGTAGCCTTCCACAAGCTTCCCACAATAACTTGGGTGAATTTTGGCCCATTCCTCCTGACAGAGCTGGTGTAACTGAGTCAGGTATGTAGACCTCCTTGCTCGCATACGCTTTTTCAGTTCTGCCCAAAAATTTTCAATGGGATTGAGGTCAGGGCTTTGTGATGGCCACTCCAATACCTTGACTTTGTTGTCCTTACGCCATTTTGCCACAACTTTGGAAGTTTGCTTCGGGTCATTGTCCATTTGGAAGACCCATTTGCATCCAAGCTTTAACTTCCTGACTGATGTCTTGAGATGTTGCTTCAATATATCCACATAATTTTCCGCCCTCATGATGCCATCTATTTGGTGAAGTGCACCAGTCCCTCCTGCTGCAAAGCACCCCCACAACATGATGATGCCACCCACGTGCTTCACGGTTGGGATGGTGTTCTTCGACTTGCAAGCTTCCCTCTTTTTCCTCCAAACATAACAATGGTCATTATGGTCAAACAGTTCTATTTTTGTTTCATCAGACCAGAGGACATTTCTCGAAAAGTACGATCTTTGTCCCCATGTGCAGTCGCAAACAGTAGTCTGGCTTTTTTATGCCGGTTTTGGAGCAGTGGCTTCTTCCCTACTGAGCGGCCTTTCAGGTTATGTCGGTACAGGACTTGTTTTACTGTGGATATAGATACTTTTGTACCCGATTCATCCAGAATCTTCACAAGGTCCTTTGCTGTTGTTCTTAGACATGGTCTAAGAGGACAGTTAGATACAGTACATGGTCTAAGAGGACAGTTGGATACATGGTCTAATAGGACAGTTAGAGACAGGGTCTAAGAGGACAGTTAGATACATGGTCTAAGAGGACAGTTAGATACAGTACATGGTCTAAGAGGACAGTTGGATACATGGTCTAATAGGACAGTTAAAGACATGGTCTAAGAGGACAGTTAGAGACATGGTCTATCAGGACAGTTAGATACAGTACATGGTCTAAGAGGACAGTTAGATACAGTACATGGCCTAAGAGGACAGTTAGAAACATGGTCTAAGAGGACAGTTAGATACATGGTCTAGAGGACAATTAGAGACATGGTCTAAGAGGACAGTTAGCGACATGGTCTAAGAGGACAGTTAGAGACATGGTCTAAGAGGACAGTTAGCGACATGGACTAGGAGGACAGTTAGCGACATGGTCTAAGAGGACAGTTGGATACATGGTCTAAGTGGGCATTTGGCGACAAGGTCTAAGAGGACAGTTGGATACATGGTCTAAGTGGACAGTTAGATGCATGGTCTAAGAGGACAGTTAAAGACATGGTCTATCAGGACAGTTAGATACAGTACATGGTCTAAGAGGATAGTTAGAGACATGGTCTAAGAGGACAGTTAGAGACATGGTCTAAGAGGACAGTTAGATACATGGCCTAAGATGACAGTTAGATACATGACCTAAGATGACAGTTAGATACATGGCCTAAGAGGACAGTTAGAGACATGGACTAAGAGGACAGTTAGAGACATGGTATAAGATGACAGTTAGATACAGTGCATGGTCTAAGAGAACAGTTAGGGACATGGTCTCAGAGGACAGCTAGCAACATGGTCTAAGAGAACAGTTAGATACATGTCCTAAGAGGACAGTGGTAGACATGGTCTAAGAGGACAGTTAGCGACATGGTCTCAGAGGACAGTTAGCGACATGGTCTAAGAGGACAGTTAGCGACATGGACTAAGAGGACAGTTAGAGACATGGCCTAAGAGGACAGTTAGATACATGGTCTAAGAGGACAGTTAGATACAGTACATGGTCTAAGAGGACAGTTAGATACATGACCTAAGAGGACAGTTAGAGACATGGTCTAAGAGGACAGTTGATACATGGTCTAAGATGACAGTTAGATACATGGCCTAAGAGGACAGTTAGAGACATGGACTAAGAGGACAGTTAGAGACATGGTATAAGATGACAGTTAGATACAGTGCATGGTCTCAGAGGACAGTTAGCGACATGGTCTCAGAGGACAGCTAGCGACATGGTCTAAGAGAACAGTTAGATACATGGCCTAAGAGGACAGTGGTAGACATGGTCTAAGAGGACAGGTAGAGACATGGTCTAAGAGGACAGTTAGCGACATGGTCTAAGAGAACAGTTAGCGACATGGACTAAGAGGACAGTTAGAGACATGGCCTAAGAGGACAGTTAGAGACATGGTCTAAGAGGACAGAGGTAGACATCGTCCAAGAAAATAACTGAAATCACTGGTATTATCAGTCAGACTGATTAAGATGAAGGTTGCTTCAACACCTTGAGAATGAAACTACTGAAATTCTGCCAACTAAGAGGACAGTTAGCGACATGGACTAAGAGGACAGTTAGAGACATGGCCTAAGAGGACAGTTAGATACATGACCTAAGAGGACAGTTAGATACATGGCCTAAGATGACAGTTAGATACATGGCCTAAGATGACAGTTAGATACATGGCCTAAGATGACAGTTAGATACATGGTCTAAGATGACAGTTAGATACATGGCCTAAGAGGACAGTTAGAGACATGGACTAAGAGGACAGTTAGAGACATGGTAGAAGATGACAGTTAGATACAGTGCATGGTCTAAGAGAACAGTTAGATACATGGCCTAAGAGGACAGTGGTAGACATGGTCTAAGAAGACAGTTAGAGACATGGACTTAGAGGACAGCTAGTGACATGGTCTAAGAGAACAGTTAGATACATGGCCTAAGAGGACAGTGGTAGACATGGTCTCAGAGGACAGTTAGCGACATGGTCTCAGAGGACAGCTAGCGACATGGTCTAAGAGAACAGTTAGATACATGGCCTAAGAGGACAGTGGTAGACATGGTCTAAGAGAACAGTTAGATACATGGTCTAAGAGGACAGAGGTAGACATCGTCCAAGAAAATAACTGAAATCACTGGTATTATCAGTCAGACTGATTAAGATGAAGGTTGCTTCAACACCTTGAGAATGAAACTACTGAAATTCTGCCAACCCAATGGTTTTCCAATTGTCAACTATAAGAATGAGCCGGTTCGAAGTGGGAGGGAAGCTTTGATACACACGCACTCACACACACACGCACATACACAGTCGATGTTTGCACAGGGACATCGGTCTGAAGACAGATTGTTTCCTGCACCAAAAAAGAAAATGGTTTTCTGATTGAATCAACAAATACCTGCTGCTCCTTTATCCAGCCAGGTCACCCGTGATAGAAGTCAGTCTTCAACGTCCATCTATGTCTGAGGACGTCGGGAAATTAAGTTGAAACAGGCCACAAGGGGCAACAGTGAGGACTATCACCTTCACAACATTTTTGGTGATGCTAGGTTGTTGTGAATGGGGATGTTGGATGGGTGCAAGATTGTGCCTCTGATTTCAAAGGTTGAAGACTGAATCATGCGATAGAAAGTTGTTTTTCTTTAAAGCCTATCCCAAACCTTAACCCTTACTGTAAACATGCCTAACCTTAAGAATTTGATGTTAATGTCTGAAAGTAACCCTAACCTTAATGCCTAAACGTAACGGTAAAACACTTTTAAATTTGACGTTTGGGAACAACTTCAAAATAAAGACCTTTTAGAAACATGGATGAATGTCTAGTTCTGACACGAGTCTGTGAGAGCACACACACACACACACACACACACACACATTACAACCAATGCTAGACAGTGCTGGTCCTAAACAACGTGATTGTCAAAGATGTTCCTTCAGTGTCTCGCATTCTGCTTTTCCAACAGAGGGGTCCAATTACTTGTAATGAACCATTCAACCTTGTTCGTAGCATAAGAACAAAGCCAATAATCCATGTGGAAAACAGTTGGCTTCATAGGAAAAATACTGATAAAAGCTTTACCCATATTCAATTTAATATTCATAGTTATTCTCTGGAAAATATCGTTTGATCATAGATAAAATGTGTTTCATTGTCTACTTGAATTAACAAAACATCCCCCTCCATTTAACTCTGACGGTTGTATTTCCATAATATCTAACATCTTCTTAGAAGAAGAAACATTAACGAACGTGACTCAGAATCAGCTCCTCAATTAAATTGAGGAGAGGAGAGGATGATGACTGTGACATGATGGTAAATCAATTTGTCCTGAAAGTGGTTGAAATTACCTAATGTGTGTGCGTGTGTATGTGTGTGTGTGCTCACACACGTCTGTCTGTTTAAGTGGCTGTGTCAGCATCTGTTTGGTTGTGTGTGTTGTCCTTTTCTCTCTATAAGTATTTTAGTGGAACATACTTCACGTTCTTCTCAGTAGTTACTGGGTCTGTAAGGAGGGTGAGAGGGAGAGAAAGAGAAAGAGTGAATGGGGAGGGAAGTAAGAGGTAGAGGAAAGGCGAGATAGAGAGAGGGACAGGAAAGACGGGATAGAGAGAGGGACAGGAAAGACGGGATAGAGAGAGGGACAGGAAAGACGGGATAGAGAGAGGGACAGGAAAGACGGGATAGAGAGAGGGACAGGAAAGACGGGATAGAGAGAGGGACAGGAAAGACGGGATAGAGAGAGGGACAGGAAAGACGGGATAGAGAGAGGGACAGGAAAGACGGGATAGAGAGAGGGACAGGAAAGATGGGATAGAGAGAGGGACAGGAAAGACGGGAAAGAGAGAGGGACAGGAAAGGCGGGATAGAGAGAGGGACAGGAAAGACGGGATAGAGAGAGGGACAGGAAAGACGGGATAGAGAGAGGGACAGGAAAGACGGATAGAGAGAGGGACAGGAAAGACGGGATAGAGAGAGGGACAGGAAAGACGGGATAGAGAGAGGGACAGGAAAGACGGGATAGAGAGAGGGACAGGAAAGACGGGATAGAGAGAGGGACAGGAAAGACGGGATAGAGAGAGGGACAGGAAAGACGGGATAGAGAAAGGGACAGGAAAGACGGGATAGAGAGAGGGACAGGAAAGACGGGATAGAGAGAGGGACAGGAAAGACGAGATAGAGAGAGGGACAGGAAAGACGGGATAGAGAGAGGGACAGGAAAGACGGGATAGAGTGAGGGACAGGAAAGACGGGATTGAGAGATGGACAGGAAAGAGGTAGATAAAATGAGGAGACGGAGAGTGAGATGGAGAAGAATAGGGCTAAGCCGCATCTCTCTCTCTCTCACGCACGCACGCACGCACACACACACACACCAATGGAATGTGCATATTAGAGGGATTCAATCTGTTAATATACTGAGAGGGAGTAAGGAGAGAGTGAGAGAGAGACAGAGAACGAGAGAGAGCAGGATTAGGCCGATACCCGCTAATTATCAAAATCCAGAAAAGAGACGTTAAATTCTACAACCACCTAAAAGGAAGCGATTCCCAAATCTTCCTTAACAAAGCTATCACCTACAGAGAGATGAACCTAGAGAAGAGTGCCCTAAACAATCTGGTCCTAGGGCTCTGTTCACAAACACAAACAGACCCCAGGACAGCAACACAATTAGACTCAACCAAATTATGAGAAAACAAAAAGATAATTACTTGACACATTGGAAAGAATTAACAAAAAAACAGAAAACTATAATGCTATTTGGCCCAAAGCAGAAAGTATACAGTGGCAGAATACCTGACCACTGTGACTGCCACAAACTTAAGGAAAGCTTTGACTATGTACAGACTCAGTGAGCATAGCATTGCTATTAAGAAAGACCGCCGTCGGCAGACCTGGCTCTCAAGAGAAGACAGGCTATGTGCACACTGCTCACAAAATGAGGTGGAAACTGAGCTGCACTTCCCAACCTCCTACCATGTGTATGACTATATTAGAGACTCAAATTTCCCTCAGATTACCCAGATCCAAACAAACCCAATGTTGATAAACTCGCATATCTACTGGGTGAAATACCACAGTGTGCCAGCACAGCAGCAAGATTTGTGATCTGTTGCCACAAGAAAAGGGCAACCAGTGAAGAACAAACACAATTTTTCCCCTTATGTACTTTAACATTTTGTACATTGTTACAACACTGTATAGATACAGTCGTGGCCAAAAGTTTTGAGAATGACACAAATATTAATTTTCATAAAGTCTGCTGCCTCAGTTTGTATGATGGGAATTTGCATATACTCCAGAATGTTATGAAGAGTGATCAGATGAATTGCAATTAATCAAAGTCCCTCTATGCCATGCAAATGAACTGAATCAAAAAACATTTCCACTGCATTTCAGCCCTGCCACAAAAAGGACTTCACAGGCAAGGATATTGCTGCCAGTAAGATTGCACCTAAAACAACCATTTATCGGATCATCAAGACCTTCAAGGAGAGCAGTTCAATTGTTGTGAAGAAGGCTTCAGGGCGCCCAAGAAAGTCCAGCAAGCGCCAGGCCGTCTCCTAAAGTTGATTCAGCTGCGGGATCGGGGCACCACCAGTACAGAGCTTGCTCAGGAATGGCAGCAGGCAGGTGTCAAGGATGGCCTGGTGTCAAGAAGGGCTGCAAAGAAGCCACTTCTCTCCAGGAAAAACATCAGGGACAGACTGATATTCTGCAAAAGGTAATCACACTTCAGTATTCCATAGCAACATCTGACAAAAATATCTAGACACTGAAGCAGCTAACTTTGTGAAAATTAATATGCGTCATTCTCAAAACTTTTGTCCACAACTGTACATTATATGACATTTGAACTGTTTTTATTATTTTGGAACTTATGTGTGAAATGTTTACTGTTCATTTAAATTGTTTATTTAACTTTTGTATATTATCTACTTCACTTGCTTTGGCAATGTTAACATATGTTTCCCATGCCGAGAGAGAGAGAGAGAGAGAGAGAGAGAGAGAGAGAGAGAGAGAGAGAGAGAGAGAGAGAGAGAGAGAGAGAGAGAGAGAGAGAGAGAGAGAGAGAGAGAGAGAGAGAGAGAGAGAGAGAGAGAGAGAGAGAGAGAGAGAGAGAGAGAGAGAGAGAGAGAGAGAGAGAGAGAGAGAGAGAGAGAGAGAGAGAGAGAGCAGAAGCAGAAAGCTGGTGTTTCACACACCAGGACTCAGGAACATGGCCTAAAATGAGTTGACAGGAAAGCAACGTTTAAATTCTTCCTCTACCATATCAGCTTCAGCTTCTACAGCCAATAGGCTATATTTGAACCTCAGCGTAATGATGGTTATACATTGCCCTCTGCTGGAAACCTAGTGAACTTAGCCAGGCAGCATATCAATTGTTTAGTGCACACCCCCAAAGGAACACTGAGTTGCACACACCCACTCACACACACAAAAACAAACACACACACACACACACACATAGCTTGAATCGCACCCTACCCCTTGGAGACACTGATGGAAATCCCATCTGGGCTGGTGAAACAGCAGTGAGAGACCTCACAAACGGAGAAAGGCACGCACACACACAGAGTGCTGGGATCAGATGTTAGATATCAGCTGCTGGGTTCCACACCATATACACTACATGTTCGTCAAACACCTTATTCATTAACATTAATATGGAGTTGGTCCCCCCTTTGCTGCTATAACAGCCTCCACTCTTCTGGGAAGGCTTTCCACTAGATGTTGGAACATTGCTGCCGGGACTTGCTTCCATTCAGCCACAAGAGCATTAGTGAGGTTGGCTACTGATGTTGGGATTTCCCTTCACTGGAATTAAGGGGCCTAGCCCAAACCATTATTTACCAAAATGTACAGTTGGCACTATACATTAGGGCAGGTAGCGTTCTCCTGGCATCCGCTAAACCCAGATTCGTCCCTCGAACTGACAGATGGTGAAGCGTGATTCATCACTCCAGAGAACGTGTTTCCACTGTTCCAGAGTCCAATGGCGGCGAGCTCCAGCCGATGCTTGGCATTGCGCATGGTGATCTTAGGCTGCTGGGCCATGGAAAGCCAGAGGCAGTTTGGAACTCGATAGTGAGTGTTGCAACCGAGGACAGGTGATTTTTACACGCTATATGCTTCAGCACTCAGAGGTCCCATTCTATGAGCTTGTGCGGCCTAACACTTCACGGCTTAGCCGTTGCTGCTCCTAGACGTTCCCACTTCACAATAACAGCACTTACAGTTGACCGGGGAAGCTCTAGCAGGGCAGAAATTTGACGGTGCCACGTTAAAAGTTTCTGAGCTCTTCAGTAAGGCCATTCTACTGACAATGTTTGTCTGTGTAGATTGCATGGCTGTGTTCTCGATTTTATACACCTGACTGCAACGGGTATGGCTGAAATAACAGAATCCACTAATTTGAGGGGATGTCCACATACTTTTGTACATATAGTGCAACTTTTCTGTCCTCAGGACCAATTCCGATAGCACCAGATGCTGATATACTGAGTGCGACATCTCAGAGCACACACACACACATACACAGACACACACATGTACACAGCCTCTGACATAAACACAACCTCTGATCTGACCGATTGATCTTTAGACGATCCCGTTAAATAATTTTGCTTTGTTGATCAACAAGGTTTTAACATGCCACAAGACTGGGTTAGGCTGCTGAACTAAACCCTAGGCATTAGCTTTGGGAGCTAATGCAAGTTTTCAGGTTGCTTTGGGAGCTGATGATAAGCACTGTTCACTAAATCACTTCTTACATGTAACAGTCTACTCAAATACCTGCTTATTATTCCTGTCCTCACAAAACAAACATCCACCTTGCTGTTGTTTGTCCCGCCATATGGTGTTTACCAAAACAAACAGTTAGGGAATTGTAAGTGTTGGTTGAGTGGTCCCATGAACATTTGAGATATGTGTGTTGAGAATTCAAACACACACACACTCTGGGGTAGGAAACATAGTTCTCATTTCATCCCCCCCATTCCCAGTTTCACACCTGGGAATGTTTTCTCATCAGGGAGTC
Source organism: Oncorhynchus mykiss (assembly GCF_057628025.1). Taxonomy (NCBI): domain Eukaryota; kingdom Metazoa; phylum Chordata; class Actinopteri; order Salmoniformes; family Salmonidae; genus Oncorhynchus; species Oncorhynchus mykiss. The sequence continues at coordinate 22,872,624 of NC_143026.1, forward strand.
GGAAGGATTGAGGGAGAACAGACAGAGGACAAAATTGAGAGAGAGAGAGAAAGAGAGAGAGAGAGAGAGAGAGAGCGAGAGAGAGAGAGAGAGAGAGAGAGAGAGGTGATAAAGTTATGCTCTTACTGTCAGTGTGAAATTAGAATTAATTGATTCAACTGTGTAATAATGGAGTGTTGTTAGCTACCTAACTGTGTGTGTGTGTGTGTGTGTGTGTGTGTGTGTGTGTGTGTGTGTGTGTGTGTGTGTGTGTGTGTGTGTGTGTGTGTGTGTGTGTGTGTGTGTGTGTGTGTGTGTGTACCTCATCTGCTGTTTTAGGAGGTGTGATATATACTTTTCACGAGCAGATGGCAGCAAAGTCATATTTCAGAGTAATTATTCAGAGACACTCTCTCCTCTTCTGAGGCTGCTGTCATTGGGGTCAATTTCAACCCGAGTTATGCGTGGGTAAGTTGAACGTAATTCCCTTTTTATGCACTTTTCTCTCTATGCGTATTTAGTCCTTTAACTTAAGCATGAAAAGAGCTAAGATCTAGTGAGCCTACCGGTTCAAAGAGGAAAAAGCATCTATTTTTTTCCAATAGAAATTATAGCATTCTCCATGCACTGTAATTTACATCTTGATAAGAGCTATTGATAAGAGCTTGGTAATTCTGTTTGGATCAAGGTAATTGTAAATATAAATTATAGTTGTTTAAGATCGATTTTACCTTATCATCGCTGGAAATGTGAAAACGATAATGTGGCAGCAAACTAAAGCATATCAACATATTAACTTTTCCACAGTAAAGTTTATGAAATGTTGTGCCAATAAGCAGAATTTAAATTGTTCAGCTGTTCATCCACCTAGAGTCGATGTCCATGCCCCGGCGGAAACTAATTAGCATAATACAAAAATCCCAATAATGATCTATCAGTTTAATCTAGAGATATCTAGGGGGGGGGGGGGGGGTTGCATTGGATGCATCTCAATCAACCGCATCCTCCAATGTTGCTCTTCCGCATCTGCGGTGAAAGGTGACAGAGCTAGAGCTGGATTTGTCAGATCATGAGACATCCCGGAAATCGATCTTCTCATGAAATTGTCTGTAGCGTACAAATTATTAAGACCCCTCTATGGAAAGATGAGACATCAAATTATGTTTTATTTAAAAATATATATACTTCAAGGGGTCTTCAAAATTATCCTTGGTATGACTTTCTTAAAACAATTCCATGTAGCTTATATACTTGGCCATGTCATCACACAGTTCCATGGTTAGTGCAGGCAATATACAAGGGTATATCCTACTATTGTACACTATCATTCCTATTGTAATTATGTGTACAATAATTTTTTATATTTTATGTGATGAAAGAAATAAAAGCTGAAATAAATAATTTTCTCTACTATTATTCCAACATTTTAAATTCTTAAAAGAAAGTGGTGATCCTAACTGACCTAAGACAGGAACATTTTACTAGGATTAAATGTCAGGAATTGTGAAAAACTGAGTTTGAATGTATTTGGCGAAGGTGTATGCAAACTTCTGACTTCAAATGTACATGTATTTAGGTGTCTTTCTTTCATTGATCCTGTAACGCTCGTCGTTGGAATGAGGTGAGGACCAAAGCGCAGCTTGGTAAGTGTTCATCGTTATATTTATTAAACAGAGAACACGAAATAAAATAACAACGGAGACCGAACCGAAACAGTTCTGAAAGGTGACATACACATAACAGAAAACAATCACCCACACCACACAGGTGGGAAAAGGCTCCCTAAGTATGATTCTCAATCAGAGACAACTAACGACACCTGCCTCTGATTGAGAACCATACCAGGCCAAACACAAAAACACCACATAGAAAAAAGAACATAGACTGCCCACCCAACTCACGCCCTGACCATACTAAAACAAAGAGATAACAAAAGAACTAAGGTCAGAACGTGACAGATCCCCAAAATTCTGATCCCATATTTAAGGGGATGGCTTAAGATATTGGATATTGAAATCTATTGGAAAAGTTTATTGGCAGTACAGCATTAAATATTGACAAAGTATATGACTATGGTCTACAATGGGTCCACTCATCATGAACAATTTTCTTATTCTCAAGTGCTTCCTATTCCATTGTGATTGGCAAACCTTTAATCACGATGGAGTTAAGCAGATTAGATAGATAAAAGGTAAATATCTAAATCCTCATATCTAAATCCTCTCCATCTACGGGTCTCGGTAGCAAGTTTAAGCTGCTAACACCCTCTCTTAGAGCCAGAGGGAAAATGTAGCGGAGGGGGAAAAAGTATTCTTGTCAGAGATCATTAAGTGTTGTGGAACAATGGTGGAGAGGCAGGGCAGGCTGCAGAGAACACACACACACACACACACACACACACACACACACACACACACACACACACACACACACACACACACACACACACACACACACACACACACACACACACACACGCACACACACACACTGTCATTAATCATGGCTGACAAAGAGCTGGGGTCAGAGGTGGGAGAGCTGCCAGAGACTCTGTTATTGATTACACTGATACTGCCTCTCTCACTCAGAGAAGAGGGAGTGGGAGGGGGATGTGAGAGCAATTGAGAGAAGTTTAGGTTGTACACAGTTTGCTCAGAGTGAAGCAGTAACAAACAGAACTGTGTAGAAGCTGTGTAACCATTATAAAAACATAAACTCTACCATCTACCAGTATTAGATACTTGCAACTGGGCAATTCCACATTAACAAAGTAATGCTGACAAAGATTTTTCACTTTACAATGTTCAGATGCAATGTTTGGTAACAGAACTACAGCAGAAACAGCACAAACCGTCATTATGTGACCAAACATTGCATCTGCACTGTTCTTCAAGTAAACGTGTTTTTGTCAAATGTTCAGTGGAAATTGCAAATAGTCCTTGTGCATTGAGTTGTACTGTTTGTTTAACTTTGAAATAATTGTTTTTTGTTTGGCATTCATTTTAAAGTGAAAAATCTGAGTCTCAGCATCAGCCTGTCGCCATGGAATTGCCCTACCGCTACAGATTGTTGGGTTTGAATAGTTTTGTAAAGAGCCAGATTGGTCCCCCAGCCCTGAGAAAGAAACAGTTGATTTGATCGATAAAGAGTTGCTTGACTTGTCCTCTATACACTCGTCTTCCTCTCTGTCTGCCTTCTTTGCATCATCTCCAGTTGCATTCAACCCTGCCTTTCAACTCTACCACCACAGGGAAAAAGACAGGGAGAGAAAGATAGAAAGGGAAGGGAGAGAAAGAGAGAGAGAACAGAGAGAAAAGAGTCACTCTGGTGCCTGTGACTGGGTGACTGGAAGAGATTGAATCTCTCTTAAGTGCTCAGCTTGAAGGCATGTCTGGCCTCATTACATGTCAGTAGTAACAATAGTGGAGTGGCAGTGAAGACAGGTTGGAGTCCTCTGGTCATAAATCACTCTGCTACAAATGCCTGACAGGCTGGGAAACAAACACAACCACAGCACAGGGTAGGGCGGCCAGGCAGGCACTCTGTCTCAGTCTCGACACTACACAGCTCCACCTCTTGGCTTGGACATACACACACACAGGCATACTCACACGCTCAAGGCAAGCCATTAAAGCACTGACACAATCGTCTACAGAAGGCTTTTAGGACTAGGCGTCAGCCCTTGCTTACCAGAGATGCTGTATCAGTGTTTACATTTTGGATGTGTGTGTACGTGCAGTGTTCGTGCAATGTGTGTGACCTCTCCTCCTCTCCTGTGTGTGTATGTCTGTCTGTGGCCCTGTGCATTAGGTCTACCTGGACTCATGGATGTAACATAGTAAATGTAAAGCCTGGACACTGTAATTAGCCTGTAATTAGTATATGTGTTACGTTTCGTATGGTATGTATTCATTTGTGGATGTCTATCATCCATTTAAAATTGAGAATTTGTACAATAGGTTAAGAATTGCAATTCGTACAATATCCTATGGATTTGCAAAATGTATTATATGTTACGAATTCCAATTTTTGGTGGCTAACGTTAGCTAGGGGGCTAGGTGGCTAACGTCAGCTAGGCTAGGGGTTTGGGGTTAGGTGTTAAGGTTAGGGTTATGGTTAGGGGAAGGGTTAGCTAACATGCTAAGTAGTTGCAAAGTAGCTAAAAAAGTAGTAAGTAGTTGCAAAGTTGCTAATTAGCTCAAACACAAAAGCTGTCCGTGATGACATTCAAACATACAACCATGGGGTTGGTATACATTTGCATTATACGCCTACCCATCCACCACGACCAAGCACCCTGCTTTCATGTATGTGTGGTTGGACCATTGCAGGTTGTCAGTGATGTGCACGCCGGGGAACTTGAAGCCTTTCACCCTCTCTACTGCGTCCCAGTCAATGTAGATGAGGACATGCGCTCTCTGCTGTCTCCTGAAGTCCACAATCAGCTCATTCATTTTGTTGACAATGAGGAGGAGGTTATTTTCCTGGTGCTGTTGGTAATCAGCCCTACCACTGTTGTGTAGTCAGAAAACTTTATGATTGAGTTGGAGACGTGGATGGCCATGCAGTTATTGGTGGAAGGGGCTGAGGACGCACCCTTGTGAGGCCCCCGTGTCGAGGATCAGCGTAGCGGATGTGTTGTTGCCTACCTTCATCACTTATATATATCATACTAATTTGAGTGTCCCGCATTAATGTTTACTATGCTACGTCTAGTCTATGAGACCAGCCTGAATACGTTGACAAGCGTTGGTGTAGATGAATTGTGTTGGGCAGAGAGAGGATGGAGAGGGGGAGAGAGGGGAGGAGGTGGAGAGTGCAAGGCCTGCAGGTCATTAATCAGGCCTGTGACATGTAGAGCAGGAGCCCAGGAAGTCAGAGCTCCCCAATGACTTACATACAGCTGCTGCTGCTGTTGCTTCTGGCCACACTCAATGCACTGGAGGTATATACCCCATATCCCTCCCCATGCACCTACACCACAGCACACACTCAGGGCCTGGGGCTCTCATCTGTCCAACTCCTTCAGTGTTTGTGTCACTCATTCCTGAAATTGACAGCTTCCCTAACCCTACCACCCTCCAACCCACACACCTCCTCTTCTCTCCTTATGATTGATGTTATTTCTCCCTGCCCACATCTGAGGAGGTGGGGTCTCAGATTTGTACTTTTATTCTACTACTTTTGTTTTGGAGCATTATTGATCTGGTATTTTAATACAAAGGCATTTTTCTTAGAAACTGTAGCCTACTTTTATCAGCTGAAGTTTCTCCTTACATGCACAGTCATTTTAATAATAATATCAAGCTGTTTTTATCTTTTAGGAAGGGAAAATAATTCAGAATATACTCCAGTTTCAGCCATTCCATCATGCACAGGTTACAAGAGGCAGTACCTGTTATTGTACTTCCTTCATCCAGCGTTGAAACAAGCAAAGCCTTGAAAACCTGAGGGGAAAATAACTAATGGTCTGTTTCATTCCTGTTCCCATCCACTGCCATGACATCATCCAGACAGACCCGCACACACACAAACACACACACACGCAGCTGCTTGTGTAATGACATAAAGCATTTAGTGTCTGAATGGTTGTTTCATCATCACCGGCCAGTAAATCAGTGGGTCCACCAGGCGTGACACGGGTGTTGAGCGATGACTCCTTATCAACTCCTCAACTTGATCTGTGGAACATCTGGAGTTCCCAGGTTTCTGTCAGACACCATTCCAGGACTTATGAGCTAGCTAGGTTTCATAAAAGTCTCGTTTTGAAATGGCCTTGTCTTTTGTCTGTGTTAGCAGTCCACCTGGTGATCTCTCAGAGGATCATACTATACTGACTTAAAAAAATATATATTAACTTAGTTTAGCCTTGAAAGGAAAATACTCTTATTTTCCAAGATATCCCAAGTGTAATAACTTAACACAACAGCCTAATTGTTATGTACAAATAACATAAATATATGTACAGTCTAAAAGGGCATTGATGGGTAAGAAACAGAGGAAATCAACATTGTTAAGAGGTGCTAATGAGGGGTGTAAAGGGCTGGTAATGATCATCATAACTCACTGTCCAATACACATCATTAATCACACTGGAATAGCAAATGAACAAATACACAGAGACATACCCCTGCTGTATGACTTCCTACTTCTGTATGACTTCCTACGTACCCCTGCTGTATGACTTCCTACTTCTGTATGACTTCCTACGTACCCCTGCTGTATGACTTCCTACTTCTGTATGACTTCCTACGTACCCCTGCTGTATGACTTCCTACTTCTGTATGACTTCCTACGTACCCCTGCTGTATGACTTCCTACTTCTGTATGACTTCCTACGTACCCCTGCTGTATGACTTCCTACTTCTGTATGACTTCCTACGTACCCCTGCTGTATGACTTCCTACTTCTGTATGACTTCCTACGTACCCCTGCTGTATGACTTCCTACTTCTGTATGACTTCCTACGTACCCCTGCTGTATGACTTCCTACTTCTGTATGACTTCCTACGTACCCCTGCTGTATGACTTCCTACTTCTGTATGACTTCCTACGTACCCCTGCTGTATGACTTCCTACGTACCCCTGCTGTATGACTTCCTACGTACCCCTGCTGTATGACTTCCTACGTACCCCTGCTGTATGACTTCCTACGTACCCCTGCTGTATGACTTCCTACGTACCCCTGCTGTATGACTTCCTACGTACCCCTGCTGTATGACTTCCTACGTACCCCTGCTGTATGACTTCCTACGTACCCCTGCTGTATGACTTCCTACTTCTGTATGACTTCCTACGTACCCCTGCTGTATGACTTCCTACGTACCCCTGCTGTATGACTTCCTACGTACCCCTGCTGTATGACTTCCTACGTACCCCTGCTGTATGACTTCCTACTTCTGTATGACTTCCTACGTACCCCTGCTGTATGACTTCCTATGTACCCCTGCTGTATGACTTCCTACGTACCCCTGCTGTATGACTTCCTACTTCTGTATGACTTCCTACGTACCCCTGCATGACTTCCTACGTACCCCTGCTGTATGACTTCCTACGTACCCCTGCTGTATGACTTCCTACGTACCCCTGCTGTATGACTTCCTACGTACCCCTGCTGTATGACTTCCTACGTACCCCTGCTGTATGACTTCCTACGTACCCCTGCTGTATGACTTCCTACTTCAGTGGTGTAATGTTACTGGTCTTCTGCACACCCTGGAAGCACACCTTGCTTTTCTCCCCTCTCACCACAGGACTGCCATATGCACACACACACACACACACACACACACCATCAGTGTGTGTGGCTGGATCAGGTCTACTGGTTAGACTAAACACCAGAGTTAGAGTGGCTTGGCTCTCAGTCATTAATCATTCTGACACACTAAAAAACACATTTCCCCTTTAATGACTGTATTTGGGTAATCACAGACCCTTTAATTAATGATTGTATTTGGGTAATCACAGACCCTTTATTGACTGTATTTGGGTAATCACAGACCCTTTATTGACTGTATTTGGGTAATCACAGACCCTTTATTATGACTGTATTTGGGTAATCACAGACCCTTTAATGATTCTATTTGGGTAATCACAGACCCTTTATTGACTGTATTTGGGTAATCACAGACCCTTTATTGACTGTATTTGGGTAATCACAGACCCTTTATTATGACTGTATTTGGGTAATCACAGACCCTTTAATGACTGTATTTGGGTAATCACAGACCCTTTAATTAATGATTGTATTTGGGTAATCACAGACCCTTTATTGACTGTATTTGGGTAATCACAGGCCCTTTATTATGACTGTATTTGGGTAATCACAGACCCTTTAATGATTCTATTTGGGTAATCACAGACCCTTTAATGACTCTATTTGGGTAATCACAGACCCTTTAATGACTGTATTTGGGTAATCACAGACCCTTTAATGACTGTATTTGGGTAATCACGAGTGCTTATTTCCATGTACTCCTCTCTCTTTTCTTCTCTGTTTCTCTTTATCTCTCTCTCTCTTTTGCTCAATCTCACTCTCGTTCTTCTTCATCTCTCGCTCCTCTCCATTTCTTTCTCTCTCTTACTTTTTCATTTGTATCCTTGGCTGATAGGTGTTCCTGAAGAACTTGTTTTTGTGGTCATTCAAGCCAGCCTGATTATATACCAAACATATTGTACAATGAAGTCACATTGTTACAGAAAAAACAGATAGCTGAGAGAGAGACTGAGAGACAAAGTATAAGACATAGTGAGAGACAGAGAGAGAGAGAGACTGAGACAGAGATAGAGAGAGAGAGAGAGACAGAGAGAGACAAAGTATAAGACATAGTGAGAGACAGAGAGAGACAGAGACTGAGAGACAAAGAGAGACTGAGACATAGTGTGAGAGAGAGAGAGAGAGAGAGAGAGAGAGAGAGAGACAGACAGAGGCAGAGAGAGACAAAGTATAAGACATAGTGAGAGACAGAGAGAGACAGAGACAGACAGAGGCAGAGAGCGACAAAGCATAAGACATAGTGAGAGACAGAGAGAGACAAATTATAAGACATAGTGAGAGGCAGAGGCAGAGAGAGACAAAGTATAAGACATAGTGAGAGACAAAGAGAGACAGAGACTGAGAGAAAGAGAGACAGAGGCAGAGAGAGACAAAGTAAAGTATAAGACATAGTGAGAGACAGAGAGAGACAGGGGCAGAGAGAGACAAAGTATAAGACATAGTGTGAGAGAGAGAGAGAGAGAGAGAGAGAGAGAGACAGAGAGAGACAGAGACAGAGAGAGAGAGAGACAAAGTATAAGACATAGTGAGAGACAAAGTATAAGACATAGTGAGAGAAAGAGAGAGACAGAGACTGAGAGACAAAGAGAGACAGAGACATAGTGAGAGAGAGAGAGAGAGAGAGAGAGATACTGAGAGAAAGAGAGACAGAGGCAGAGAGCGACAAAGTATAAGACATAGTGAGAGACAGAGAGAGACAGAGACTGAGAGACAGAGAGAGACAAAGGCTGAGAGAGACAAAGTATAAGACATAGTGAGAGACAGAGGCAGAGAGAGACAAAGTATAAGACATAGTGAGAGACAAAGAGAGACAGAGACTGAGAGACAGAGAGAGACAAAGGCTGAGAGAGACAAAGTATAAGACATAGTGAGAGACAAAGAGAGACAGAGGCAGAGCGAGACAAAGTATAAGACATAGTGAGAGACAGAGAGAGACAGAGGCAGAGAGAGACAAAGTATAAGACATAGTGAGAGAGAGAGAGAGAGAGACAGAGAGAGACAGAGAGAGACAGAGACAGAGAGAGACAAAGTATAAGACATAGTGAGAGACAGAGAGAGACAGAGACTGAGAGACAAAGAGAGACAGAGACAGTGAGAGAGAGAGAGACTGAGAGAAAGAGAGACAGAGGCAGAGAGCGACAAAGTATAAGACATAGTGAGAGACAGAGAGAGACAGAGACTGAGAGACAGAGAGAGACAAAGTCTGAGAGAGACAAAGTATAAGACACAGTGAGAGACAAAGAGAGACAGAGGCAGAGAGAGAGACAAAGTATAAGACATAGTGAGAGAGAGAGAGAGCGAGACAGAGAGAGACAGAGAGAGAGAGAGACAGAGACAGAGACAGAGAGAGACAAAGTATAAGACATAGTGAGAGAGAGACAGAGACTGAGAGACAAAGAGAGACAGAGACAGTGAGAGAGAGAGAGAGAGAGAGAGAGAGAGAGAGAGACTGAGAGAAAGAGAGACAGAGGCAGAGAGCGACAAAGTATAAGACATAGTGAGAGACAGAGAGAGACAGAGACTGAGAGACAGAGAGAGACAAAGGCTGAGAGAGACAAAGTATAAGACATAGTGAGAGACAGAGGCAGAGAGAGACAAAGTATAAGACATAGTGAGAGACAAAGAGAGACAGAGACTGAGAGACAGAGAGAGACAAAGGCTGAGAGAGACAAAGTATAAGACATAGTGAGAGACAAAGAGAGACAGATGCAGAGAGAGAGACAAAGTATAAGACATAGTGAGAGACAAAGAGAGACAGAGGCAGAGAGAGACAAAGAGAGACAGAGGCAGAGAGAGACAGAGACTGAGAGACAAAGTATAAGACATAGTGAGAGACAGAGAGAGACAGAGACTGAGAGACTGAGAGAGAGAGAGACAGAGGCAGAGAGAGACAAAGTATAATACATGGTGAGAGACAAAGAGAGACAGAGACTGAGAGACAGAGAGAGACAAAGGCAGAGAGAGACAAAGTATAAGACATAGTGAGAGACAGAGAGAGACAGAGACTGAGAGACAAAGTATAAGACATAGTGAGAGACAAAGAGAGACAGAGAGACAGAGGCTGAGAGACAAAGTATAAGACATAGTGAGAGACAAAGAGAGACAGAGACTGAGAGAGACAAAGTATAAGACATAGTGAGAGACAGAGAGAGACAGAGGCAGAGAGAGACAAAGTATAAGACATAGTGAGAGACAAAGAGAGACAGAGAGAGAGACAGAGAGAGAGAGACAAAGTATAAGACATAGTGAGAGACAAAGAGAGACAGAGACAGACTGAGAGACAGAGAGAGACAGAGACTGAGAGACAAAGAGAGACAGAGGCAGAGAGAGACAAAGTATAAGACATAGTGAGAGACAGAGAGACAGAGGCAGAGAGAGACAAAGTATAAGACATAGTGAGAGACAAAGAGAGACAGAGAGAGGCAGAGAGAGACAGAGAGAGAGAGACAAAGTATAAGACATAGTGAGAGACAGAGAGAGACAGAGGCAGAGAGAGACAAAGTATAAGACATAGTGAGAGATAAAGAGAGACAGATGCAGAGAGAGACAAAGTATAAGACATAGTGAGAGACAAAGAGAGACAGAGACAGACTGAGAGACAGAGAGAGACAGAGACTGAGAGACAAAGAGAGACAGAGGCAGAGAGAGACAAAGTATAAGACATAGTGAGAGACAGAGAGCGACAGAGAGAGACAAAGTATAAGACATAGTGAGAGACAGAGAGAGACAGAGACTGAGAGACTGAGAGAGAGAGAGACAGAGAGACAGAGACAAAGTATAAGACAGTGAGAGACAGAGAGAGAGAGGCAGAGAGAGACAAAGTATAAGACATAGTGAGAGACAAAGAGAGACAGAGACTGAGAGACAGAGAGAGACAAAGGCTGAGAGAGACAAAGTATAAGACATAGTGAGAGACAGAGAGAGACAGAGGCAGAGAGAGACAAAGTATAAGACATAGTGAGAGACAGAGAGAGACAGAGACAGAGACTGAGAGACTGAGAGAGAGAGAGACAGAGAGAGACAGAGGCAGAGAGAGACAAAGTATAAGACATAGTGAGAGACAAAGAGAGACAGAGACTGAGAGACAGAGAGAGACAAAGGCAGAGAGAGACAAAGTATAAGACATAGTGAGAGACAGAGAGAGACAGAGACTGAGAGACAAAGTATAAGACATAGTGAGAGACAAAGAGAGACAGACTGAGAGACAAAGTATAAGACATAGTGAGAGACAAAGAGAGACAGAGGCAGAGAGAGACAAAGTATAAGACATAGTGAGAGACAGAGAGAGACAGAGGCAGAGAGAGACAAAGTATAAGACATAGTGAGAGACAGAGAGAGACAGAGGCAGAGAGAGACAAAGTATAAGACATAGTGAGAGACAAAGAGAGACAGAGACTGAGAGACAGAGAGAGACAAAGGCAGAGAGAGACAAAGTATAAGACATAGTGAGAGACAAAGAGAGACAGAGGCAGAGAGAGACAAAGTATAAGACGTAGTGAGAGACAAAGAGAGACAGAGACTGAGAGAAAGAGAGACAGAGGCAGAGAGAGACAAAGTATAAGACATAGTGAGAGACAAAGAGAGACAGAGACTGAGAGACAGAGAGAGACAAAGGCAGAGAGAGACAAAGTATAAGACATAGTGAGAGACAAAGAGAGACAGAGACTGAGACAAAGAGAGACAGAGACTGAGAGAGACAAAGTATAAGACATAGTGAGAGACAGAGAGAGACAGAGGCAGAGAGAGAGAGAGACAGAGAGAGAGAGAGAGAGGCATAGAGAGAGAGAGAGAGACTGAAAGGAAGAGGTAGGGAGTGAAAGAGAGAGAGAGAGGGAGAGAGAGAGTGAGTGTGTGTGTATTAGCTTGTCTCTGACCTCCCTGTAAGTCTGTGGTGTGGTGCCTGCTCAGGGTTACAATGGGTAATTAGCCCTGGTTAGCTAAAGAGTCCGAATTAACCTCCAGGAATAAGAGAATGTGCCTGGGAGCCTGCCGAGGAGGAAGGCTGGGATAGGATGGTGTCACCCTTACTGGGTGTGCGGCTAACCCACTGGCCCCCGTTAGTCTCCACTAACCCTCCAGGCCAGCTACAATCACTGCCAAGGCACGTTTTTCCATCAGTAAACCAGTGGTGATGCATGAGAACTGACATCCCAGATGGATTCCTGTGTGTGTGTGTGTGTGTGTGTGTGTGTGTGTGTGTGTGTGTGTGTGAATGGCTTGTGTGTCAGTCACAGCCTGATCAGAACCAGCTGCAGCCGTAAGCATTAACAGGGAAACTATAATTGCCAATGCCTTCTCATGCACTGCTGAACTCACTGTGGCCGTACTTTCACATGTCAAGCTGCAGGGAGGGAGGGAGAAAAACCCACTGAGAGAGAGAGTCAATGGAAAAGGAAGGTCAAGAGAGCAGCGCCATGTTTTAGCACATAACATCTTGAGCAGGTAAATTTACTGTCGGATTTGGGTAATTTACCACAGTGCTGAATGATGAACAGACCTGTTCTCTGTGGCTTGGTTATACTGAAGTTTCATGGCGTGTAGTCACACACACACACACACAGACACACACACAGGGAAGGGTTGGGTTGCCAGGACTGGTGAGTGAGGAACGTCTATTTCCAACATATTTCCGCTCTGTCCTGCTCTGCTCTGTCTGGATGTAATAATGGGATGTGTGATGGTTTAGGAACATTAATCCAACATGTCTGACATCTGTGTGCCCTTTATTCCTGGACCACTTGAAAAGGCCTGTCATAGAGATGAGTGATGAAGTGATAGAGTTGGAGAGAGAAAGAGGGAAAGAGGGAGAGAGGGAAACAGGGCCGGCTCCAGGAATAAGGCACATAGGTGATAGATTAGGGCTCCTGGCTGCTAGGGGGAACTCGACCCAAAAAACAAAACAAAACACTTTTTGGGGGTGGGGGTGCAGGGGAATCAGTCTCAACTTACTGTTAGGCGTTAGAATAGTACAAAACACAAAGTTCAAGTACGAAATTTGGTTGTGCATCAGCACTTCTACTCTTGTTTTTGTCAGTCACTATCAGCTAACAATTTTTTGATTGGTAAGTTAGTCTAGCCAGTTATCTACATTTGTAGCAATCAGGCTAAATACTGACCGGGAAAGCAGGGCACGTTCCCAGGGGCCCTGACCTCCAGGGGGCCCCCATTTTTCCTGTTAGTCACTCTCACTCAGATATCATTAACATGGCATAAATCACAGAAAAATGTGTAGAATTGCAGGAAATTAACTTACAACTGCAAACATTTCTCTCCACCCCATGGCAAAATGTGTAGAACTGCATGAAATGTGTTATAAAATTGCAACATTTTCTCTGTGCCCCATGGCAAAATGTGTAGAACTGCAGGATTGTTTTTCTTTAAAACTGCAACATTTTCTCTACGTCCCATGGCAAAATGTGTAGAACTGCAGGAAAAGACCTTTAAAACTTACGTTTTTATCACTGCTGTCAAGAAGTGGGCACAAAAAAAGGGCCCTCAAAAGACTAAAGCTGGCCCTGGAGGGAAAGAGGGAAAAGGATGAGTGTGCTTGTGAGTAGTGTGTTTGTGATCTCTTTTAGTGCTTCCAGAAGAGAAGACACTTAAAAGATGCATCAAGACAGATGTCTGTGGTTTGTGTTCCGTGCCCTGACAGGGCTTCTACATGGTGAGCCCATAGTTTCTATACTGAATCTCTGGAAACTGAGGGGCTGTGTGTGTGTGTGTGTGTGTGTGTGTGTGTGTGTGGGTCTACACTCTTAGAAAAAAAAGGGTTCCAAGTAAAACCCTTTTTGGTTCCATGTAAAACCCTCTGTAGAAAGGGTTCTACGTGGAACCAAAACAGTTTCTTCAAAGGGTTCTCCTATGGGGAAGACTGATGAACCCTTTTAGGTTCTAGACAGCACCTTCTTTTCTAAGAGTGCACCTCTCCTTCCTGTACTCCATCTCTCTCTCTCAGAGATGGAGAAGCTGCTCTACACTCTGTCATCGTTAATCACCAAGGCTGTCAGCTGTCCATCCAGGTCTGTCATACACACACAAACCTCTCACAACAATGTATGTGTTTGTGCATGTGTATCTTTAAAAAATACCCAATAATGTTAGGTCCTGTTTTAGCTTACACTCCTAGAAAAAAGGTGCTATCTAGAACCTAAAATAGTTATTTGGCTGTCCCATAAGATAACCCTTTGAATAACTGCTTTTAGTTCCAGGTAAAAACCCTTTTGGGTCCAGGTAGAACCCTTTCCACAGGGTTCTACATGGAATTACCTAGTACCAAAAAAGGGTTCTCCTATGGGGACAGTTGAAGAACCATTTTGGAACCATTTTTGGAGTGTTGCTTGGAGGGACTAAATTACACGTAACACATGCTCTCCAGCAGCAGCAGTGTGAAAGCACCCTGGGCGGCATGCGAGTCCTGATATCTGCTGTAAACACTAGCCAACCCCGAGATGGATGGATAGAGTGATGGATGAGGAGAGTAAAGGGAAGAAAGGAATGATGGATGGATTGGATTGGATAAAGGAGCTATGGATGAGTAACAACGAAATGGAAAATGGCACAGCTATTCATTTCTCCCTCGAGGCTCTCTAATTCAATTCTATCTGTCCTAACTTTTATTGAGACCTAGCTGGTATTGTTCCCGTGTCTCAGTTTCTCAGGATCTGTAGGTGTTCCCATTGGGAGATACAGATGGGTTTTACTCAGAGCCTTTAGGTGGTGACAGAGACAGTCACAGAGCTCACTGCTTTTTACTTTCAAACAAAGACACTTGACTTGGAAACTATAGGTGGACTTTTCTGGCAGCAAAACTTTGACTAAAACCCTGTATAAATGATGAAGCAGACAGAAAAAGACAACACTCATAACCAGTGATATGAATTCCTCGCACACACACACTCTCAGATCTAAAACAAAAGGATCAGAGAACAATCCAACATCAGACGTCACTTTGACTAAAGTCCCTTTAAGTAAGTCAGTCAGTCAGGCTGCTGTCCGTGCTTCTTAACAACCTGATCTTGAGCTCTCCCATTTAAATTAAACCCAAGCTCTGCTCCTTAACCATGTCTCTGAGTTTCCTAGGCCAAACACCAGGGCTACAGAAGCTACATGGGACACCTGAAACCTACTTTGCAACCCAACCACGAGTATCTCCTCCTGCTGCCCTACAAATGAACCCAGAACATCTTTTGTTCATCCAGCCCTTTGTTAACCAGGTGGCTGAGAACACATTAGCTTGTGAGGAGGTGAGGAGAGGGATTGAATGAGCCATTTGGAAGACATCACATCTCTGACAAGGTCTCGGGAACATGGAAGACTGAAAACGGGAGCAGTTTCCATGGTTTCCGTGGCGATGGGGTGTTGTGACCCAGTGGGTCTGCCTGTCAGGACTGTAACTGACCACCGTAGGTAATCTATACTCCGACAGGCCCCCGGCAGTGTCTCGTAACCAGGAAGTAGCATATTACCTCTGCCAATCACACTGAGCTGGAGTAACATGAAAGACGGACAGGTCCTTATCCTGAACATGACCAGACAGATACGGGTGTAGCTCTGATGTCTATCTGGACATAACACAGACATAGAGAAGGCTGTGACTCAATCAAAACTCAGTGGGTGCCAAAACTGACCTGTCTGTCTGCCTGCCTGCCTGCCTGTCTGTGAAACACTAACTGAAAGTCAAGCACACCCAAACCCATCCTTCACCTGGTTGGGACTGTCTGTAGAACAATAGCACCTGGCACACACTGGCTCTACATCGAAACAAGGCAGATAATGCACACTGACAAAGGCTGTCCTACCAGAGTAGGTCACTTATATTCATAATAGGTCATTATATTCATATCTGTTGTGATGATTGAAATCAACTCAGGGATGAATACCACCGGATGGCAAAGGACCAATACAACAGTTCCTGGGTAGGTCTCATACAATATCCATACCTTAAGAGATCCATATCTCATGGAATATTTTGAAACAATTACATCAGCATGTAAAAGAAATCCCCGTCAGTCAAGCTGCACAGTTCCTCCTCCTTGATGTTAGAGTCACTATACGTTTTCATCCTGTTCTTTTAGGTCAAATGCAGTCAACTGATTGTTCTGAACAAGAAAGATGTTTCTTTCCACTTTGCTTTTTAAAACAAGTATTTGGATCTGTAAGTATTTTGATCTATATTGCATGTCAAATCGCAATCGCAATATTTTGTTAAAAAAAAATCACAACTTGATTTTTTTTTCCAATATTGTGCAGCCCTATGTAAAACTTTACTGAATTATACTGAAATAGTCATTCTAAAATTTACAATTTTGTAATTTAGCAGACACTCTTATCTAAAGCAACTAACAATAAGCATTCTCCAGTATTCTTCTTTGTATCTTAGTTGCGTTGTCTCTGAATGTTCTCTCCAGACTGAGTGACTGATTATTACATAGCTGGTTATAATGGCCTAATGAACCAAATCAAACCGATTGAGATGAATGAGGTGTCAAAAAGAGACCAATTGGATTGACAAATGAAAATGACAAAATATATATTCATTATCATTTATTAAACAAAATATGACCTTGCCTTTAAAATCGGACAGCTCTGCCATCATCACACAATCTTTGCTTACTGTGTTTGGGTTCGTATCGCTCTCTTACCCAGGTCATTCTGCCAAAAACTTTACAAAAAATATCACATTTCCTTTCACTATTAATCTGCTGTACAAACAACAATTAGGAAGCCAGAGAGGGAGAGAAAGAGATGTGACATCCACATTCATTCATAGAAGGATAGGAAAACAAGAAAACCACATACTTTTGTAAGGAGAAGAAAATCTACTTTGTTGTAAAGTTTGCATGAGTGAATGTTTTTAGCATTTTTAAACAAATCCTGTTCATAATAGATAAAATGATAACTGTATAACTGCAAAATAATAATAAGAAAAGTTCAAATGTATGTTTTGGAAAGTAAACTTGAAAGCCAAAGCACTCAGTTAAAAAATAAATACAATTTCTATTTTCAGTCAAAGAAGAAGCAAAATGTATGAAACTGAAACAAATCTCAAAACCATAACTGAGCTAAACTCACACTCAGGGAGGGTCAAGCTAGCATGCATCCGATTCTCCCCCTGTGC
Organism: Oncorhynchus mykiss; assembly: GCF_057628025.1. NCBI lineage: Eukaryota > Metazoa > Chordata > Actinopteri > Salmoniformes > Salmonidae > Oncorhynchus > Oncorhynchus mykiss. The sequence continues at coordinate 22,889,996 of NC_143026.1, forward strand.
CTCCCCCCATAGTGCTATAGGTTAATGCCATCACTATCTCCTCTCCTGTCTTTCCACTGCAATCACTATTCCCAACTTGACATGAAGAGATCCAGGAGGCGTTCTACAGCATCCTACCACCAGCTATCAGCCAGCCCAGTCTGTGATGCTATTACAACCCAACATGGCACCATGTCCACTGGTCCAGTCAAACCCACTTGTTCATAAAGTGCAGCATCCTAGTGTGCAGACATGCAAGCATTCAGACCCTTCTCTGGCTCCTCCATAGAATCCTGCTTTGGTATGGAGTAGTAGTGATCCCCCATATAGGCAAGATGTGCTACCCGCAGAAGCTCCAGAAACACCTTCATCCAGGGCTTACAGAACATTTCTATTAAAACCAATTGGATCCAAAGATTCCAGCAGTTTTAGGCAGGGAGCAGCAGAGCGAGGCAGGAAGGAGTGGGAGAGCTGCCTTGGCTTAGTAATTTGAGGAGAAACACTGTTATAGACTGTGTGGATGGATGGAGAATCACTGATAGCCCAGGGCAGACGCTGAGCCAAGTCTCTGGCTATAGAGAGCATAGTGGGGGTAGTAAGGAGAACCAGCCTGGAGGGAGTGCAGGGGGATGGAGGTAGGTCCAGGGGGCAGGTGGATCTTACCATAGGGGTGGTACCGGGCCAGACCCAGGGTATGAGGAGCCCTGAGGGAGAATGAGTTCTGCAAGGAGGCCTGACTCTCGTGGGGGAGGTGGAGGTGGCAAGAGGCAGCAGAGGAGGAGAGAGAGGGGTAGGCAGAGAATATCTTACTGTCCATCCCTCCAGGTAAGGAGGTGTGTGTGCGCAGGTGGGCTAGTAGCTCGTCTGAGGTGGAGAAGCGTTTATCACAAGGACCCCCAGCTGATACCCAGTTACAGGCATGAGGGATGGGGTCATTGGAGAGCATGAAGCCGTAGGTGTAGAGTGGGTGGGACAGGGTGGGGGTGATGCTGGAAGACATAGTGCTGGGGTGGAGGGAGTGGAGGGGGTGGGAGGGGTAGACCAAGCCTGGATAGCCTGATTTGATGGATGAGGAGGGGTCATGGACGCAGGGATTGTTTCCCCCCAGGTGGGGTGAGTTAGGGTAGCTGAGGCAGTACGGATCCCTGCACAAGCCCTGCATGAAGGAGAGGGGAGAGGTACCAGTGAGGGGGCTGGAGCTATGGTGCTTCCCCGGTACCCTCACCCCCCCTCCTCCCAGACCAGACTTGGTAGGGTCCAACCCTGGGACAAACTGGGAGGGATATCCAGCATAGGCCCCCACTACAGAGCCATGGTAGCCCATACCAGAGGAGGACAGGGGGAAGACAGAGTGGCCAGTCTTGTAGGGAGAGATGGGAGTGATATGTCCAGGACCCAGGCTGAGTGGTGGGGGTTGGGAGTCCATCTTGCCAAACTCATGGCTGGGGCTTCCCTCAGAGCTTCCTGTGCTGGAGTTGGTGCTGGCTCTGGCATGGCTGGAGTTAGCCATCTGGGGACTGTCCAAACTGACCTTATTCACATCTGACTCCTTCTTAAGATGGCCGCCACTGCTGCTGCTACTGTTGCTGTTCCCGTGTGGACTGCTCTGTTCCTGTTTGTGTTCTCCATTCAGAGTCTGAGAGTGGGAAACATGTAGTCCGTGAGGCGACTGGCTCTGTCTGTGTGTCTGTGACGACTGCTGTGTGTGCTGAGGAGGCGTGCCACTACCCACCCTGGAGTTGGGAGAGATGGCGTGTGGCGGAAAGGATGGACAAGAACCTGATAAGTTACTGTTAGCTCCTCCATTCCCATTACTAGGTACCCTGAAGCCTGTCTTGTCAGAACTGTTATTAGAGCTACAAACCCTGTCTCTCCGACTGTCACCCCCTACTTTGTTATAGGGCTTGAAGCTGGACTTGTCCTCCTGTGAGGGCCGGTGCTCCCCCAGTTTGTGACTGGAGGAGGAGGAAGAGGAGTGTCCATCATGGTCACCATGGCCATTAGAGATAGAGCTTAGTTTGGAGGAGGGAGGGTCAGGCTTGCCGATCTGGGAGCAGGTCTGAGCCAGCAGGGCCAGGGGACTCTTCTTGGCATCCAGCTGGAGAAATAAACCAAGACTTTATGTTAAGTTAAAGCACTTTTCACGATTACAGTTGTATAAATAAATACAGACAGAGACAGAAAGTACTTAAATTACTGTTAGCAGTAATTGTTTCAATGTATTTGGCAGTAATGAGGTCTTGCTGTAAGTTATGGCTAGTTTTATCGAATAGATGTAAGCCTATTGTCTACAAAGTTGAAGCAAAATAGTAGAAACAGTCATTCGGGAAAAAAAACTGCAGCCCTGGGGATATAGCATATGAGAAGCGATGCTCAGGGAATTACTTTTCAGAAGTCCTTAATGTGCACATTACCCCCAAAAATACGCATTATGGGCTAAAAGTTGAGGAACGTGCTTGCGCAAAAAAAAACGCACCAAGGTGTTGAGAATAAACCGTGAGTAGAATAATCTATAAACCAAACAACAACAACATTAAATGTGACAATTCACCAGGGCAAAATAAACATATTCACCATACCTCAATGCTCACTGGTGCAGATTGCAGGGGCTGCAGGTATTCCGGGTGGTGGAGCAAGTGGCTGGTGTGCGCCGTCAACATCTTGAGTATCCGGATTGGGAGCTGCTTTGCCTGGCGAATAGGATCCAAAAGAGTCGATGAAAACACTAACGCGCCTGTTGGGGAGCTGCAGTTATCCCTACTGTCACAGGATTCGGAGGTATGGCTGCGTATCTCGTGCGTAATAGATCCAAAAGAGAAATATTTAATTGGGGAGGGAAACGAAAATATGGTGGAGAGGGGCCGTGCTTTGTTAAAGTCCCGGAAAAGTAAAGTGTATAATTATCCATGCGCAGTGTAAAGTTGAATTATAATCCGCTAGAGAACGCCTGTAGCCTACTCCCCATCTAGTTTCATTTTACAGAAGTTGACGTTCGGTTCTTCACTCATGATGCCTATTCCAGAATTGTTCTTCCGGGGGTTCTAATTCACAAAATCCACATCAATCGGGATGTGAGCGAAATATATGCATACAATTCAGTTGCAGAATAAGTATAGCCAAAGTGTATAGGTTCCAAAATAGACTCTCACGGCTCCAGTCTATAGCGCACTCTCTCTGTTTCTCCAGCACTCACACATCCTCGAGTGTGTGAGATCACAAGCGGACCTTCGATGTAAGCGAGCCGCCGTCCAATAGTTGGTTAAAAATGAGAAGGGCTGATGCGTTTCTTCTGAAGGCGGAGCAATATATTGTCCCCCTCGGCCAATGAAGACAGACTGTCCATTGTATTTCATGGTGTTAGATAAGTCTTCCGATAATCTTTCAAAAGTCATAATGTCAGAACTGAATGTAATTCCCTTTGATGCAAAACATGTTTTACCAGGCGCTCTATATGGTATTTATGTTGATTTATGTATAATTGAGAGTGTATCAGTGTGCCTTATACATGACCGACAGGGGGCACTGTTGATGACATTGTTTTACACGGTTTATTGTCATCACCATCACCAATACAATAGGCTACAACCAAGTTTTGGGCTTATATTGGCTGTGAGGCAAATTTAAATCCAAAAGACTCTTGTGACTGTTGTGGTCACTGCAGGGTTGAAATCAAGTTACTGTTAACAGAAATGTAATAACATTGCCTAGCCTGTGCCACATTCAACTCTCAATCTCCTTATTTGAATGTACAAAGTCAAATGGGAGTCACACACATTTTACATACCTACTCCTTAGTCTACTTGAGACATTGAAATTGAGTTTCACATACTGATCCCAGTAAATTCACTTGGACTGTTTTTGATTATTTTATGTCATTTTCACAACCAGTCATGGAGAAATGTGCTAAAGAGGTTGAACACTGCCTCTATATTCATGGTTCTATAAATCTGGAATGTTAATAACTTGATTGTATTACCGCCAGGCTGCTGACTGACTCTGCAATGAGCTAATTTTGTTAACCTAATTATACAATGAATTGGTTAAAGTACTTAAAAATTACGCCTGACAAGAGCTATTAGCGGCTGCCCAGAATAGTCTCAGTCTGCGGGGCTGTGATGCTCCCAATTCTCTGGCTGCCCTCTCAATCCAGAGAGAAATAAATGGGTCAAAATCCCTCAGAATCAGAACCTATGGGCAAAAGGCTGCATGATAATGGAAATGAGAAGAAGATGATGACAATTTGTCCATCTAGTACAGTGTTCTTGATATAAGATAGCTGTGCCTCATGGCAAATTATAAACTGGGTGGTTTGAGCCCTGAATGATGATTGGCTGACAGCCGTGGTATATCAGACCGTATACCACAGATATGACAAAAAATGTATTTGTACTGCTTTAATTACGTTGGTAACCAGTTTATAATTGCAATAAGGCACTTCTGGGTTTTGTAGTATATGGCCAATACACCAGGGCTAAGGGCCGTGTGTCACGATCGTCGTATGGAGTAGACCAAAGCAGCGTGGTTAGAATACATTCTTCTTTATTAATGAAGAACACTTAAACAAAAACAACAAAACGAATAAGACGAACGTGACCGCTATATAAACAATGTGCTAACGTGCAACATAACATAGACAATAACCCACGAAATACCCAAAGAAGATGGCTGCCTAAATATGGTTCCCAATCAGAGACAACGATAAACACCTGCCTCTAATTGAGAACCGATCTAGGCAACCATAGACCAACATAAACACCTAGATGAAAACAACGCCATAAATCTAAAAAAAAAGTACAAAAAAGTACAGTACAAACACCATAGAATAAGACAAAAACACACATATCATCCATGTCACACCCTGACCTAACCAAAATAATAAAGAAAACAAAGAATACTACGGTCAGGGCGTGACAGTACCCCCCCACCAAGGTGCGGGCCGCAAAAACCTAATCTAAAGGGGAGGGTCCGGGTGGGCCTCTTTCACGGCGGCGGCTCGGGTGCTGGACTTGGACCCCACTCCACCATAGTCTTAGTCCACTTTTGTGGCCTCCTAGGAACGGCGACCCTCGCCGCCAACCTAGGACTGGCAACCCTACTAAAGGGCCCCACTGGACTGAGGGGCAGCTCCGGACTGAGGGGCAGCTCCGAACTGAGGGGCAGCTCCGGACTGAGGGGCAGCTCCGGACTGAGGTGCAGCTCCGGACTGAAGGGTAGCTCCTGGCTGGCTGACGGCTCTGGCAGCACCTGGCTGGCTGACGGCTCTGGCAGCTCCTGGCTGGCTGACGGCTCTGGCAGGTCCTGGCTGACTGACGGCTCTGGCAGGTCCTGGCTGATTGATGGCTCTGGCAGTTCTTGGCTGACTGACGACTCAGGACAGACTGGCGGCTCTGACGGCTCAGGACAGACTGGCGGCTCTAGCAGCTCAGGACAGACGGGAGACACTAGCAGCTCAGGACAGACGGGAGACTCTAGCAGCTCAGGACAGACGGGAGACTCTAGCAGCTCAGGACAGATGGGAGACTCTAGCAGCTCAGGACAGACGGGAGACTCTAGCAGCTCAGGACAGACGGGAGACTCTGGCGGCTCAGGACAGACGGGAGACTCTAGCAGCTCAGGACAGATGAGGCACACTGTAGGCCTGGTGCGTGGTGCCGGCACTGGTGGTACTGGGCCAAGGACACAGGGAGAACTGGACTCTGGCGATGCACAGGAACCCCGGTGCGGGGGGCTGCCACCGGAAGGCTGGTGCGTGGAGATGATAGACCGGACCGAGAAGGCGCACTGGAGATCTGGAGCACCGAGCCTGCCCAACCTTACCTGGTTTAATGCTCCCCGTAGCCAGGCCAGTGCGGCGAGGTGGAATAGGCCGCACTGGGCTGTGCAGGCAAACCGGGGACACCATGCGTAAGGCTGGTGCCATGTATGCCGGCCCGAGGAGACGCACTGGAGACCAGGTGCGTAGAGCCGGCTTCATGGCACCTGGCTCGATGCCCACTCTAGCCCGGCCGATACGAGGGGCTGGAATGTACCGCACCGGGCAATGCACACGCATAGCACACGCATAGCACAAGCATGCGCTCCACCGCATAACACGGTGCCTGCCCGGTACAACGCCCTCTCTCTCCACGGTAAGCATGGGGAGCTGGCGCAGGTCTCCTACCGGACTTCGCCACACTCCCTGTGTGCCCTCCCCCAATACATTTTTGGGGCTGCCACTCGGGCTTCCAGCCGCGCTGCCGTGCTGCCTCCTCATACCGGCGCCTCTCTGCTTTCGCTGCCTCCAGCTCTGCTTTGGGACGGCGATATTCCCCTGGCTGTGCCCAGGGTCCTTTGCCGTCCAGAATCTCCTCCCAAGTCCAGAAGTACATTGATTGCTGCTGCTGTCCGTTACCACGCTGCTTGGTCCATTGTTCGTGGGTTATTGTCTATGTTATGTTGCACGTTAGCACATTGTTTATATAGCGGTCACGTTCGTCTTATTCGTTTTGTTGTTTTTGTTTAAGTGTTCTTCATTAATAAAGAAGAATGTATTCTAACCACGCTGCTTTGGTCTACTCCATACGACGATCGTGACACCGTGTCCAGTCACTCCGCAATGTGTCGTGCATAAGAACAGCCCTTAGCCGTAGTATATTGGCCACACCCCTCCCCCCTCCCCCGTGCCTTATTGTATTGCTTAAATATATTGCAGTAGTAATTACATTTGCAGTGATAATGTTGCATCATGTTTTATGATATTGTGGACATAATAACATAGTAGCTACATTGGCAGAGCCTACTGTATATACATACTAACGAGTAGCTAGTTTTAAAGGTAGACTCGAAATGAGGTTGCCACACGCAGCACCGCAGATCTTGAGATGCAGGACTTCTCTCTCACACAGTCACACACAGTATCTGCGGATGTGCATGTGTTCTCTTCATGCTGTTACAGCGTGGTAGGGCACCAAAACAGCTGAGAAGTTGAGCCTCTATGCTGTTTACTTTCTACCTCTATGTCATATTGCTGAGTCTACCTTTTATTTATCTGTTACTACACCATCCTCATACACCAGCTGTTAGTCAGTGTTTTTAAAGGTGATATATTTTGATGTAGCACCCCTCTTCCCTCAGATAGACACCCAGAGCAAAACAACTCCCAGTATACACCTCATAGAGGTGATACGAGGCAGAGTGCTGGAGAAACATGACATCAGTAAATAGGGTCAAAGTTCAACACCACTGGAGAGACTGCAGCTGTATGGAGGAGACTGCACTCTGTACCTGTGTCATGATGAGACACAGGCATGACGGATGCAATGATACTCTATCAAACTTGTTTATCAAAGTTAGTTAGCAACTAATTGATCCTGCTTTGTACCCCTCAGGGTTTATTCCCTTGACCATCAACATGAAAAGGAAAAGAAGAATAGTATGAGGGAGGAGAGAGGGAGGAAGGACCCAGCAGGGGGAGGACAAAAAAAAAGGAAGAGAAGATAGCTAGATAAAGTGAGGGTTGGCCTGAACAATGGGGATCTCCTCCTGGACTTACCATCAGTCACCTTGAAGTTGGTCAGTAACAGCTGTGAAATGTTGCGTGTGTGTGTGTGTGTGTGTGTGTGTGTGTGTGTGTGTGTGTGCGTGCGTGCGTGCCACAGGCTTCCCGTGGCGAGGGGCAATCTATCTCCAAACCTCTTTCTCTGATCACAGAACATAATCACAGCAACGCCACTCAGCAAATCAATGGAGTCCATCTTCACAGACAGATCTAAACAAGCCCCAATGATTGATAGATCTGTTCACTGTACAGCGACATACAGTACAGAATGTTGTGTACTGGGTGGAAGGTCTACATACACATACAGAGAGACAAACACACACACACTTTCAAAACCAACACTGGTATTTATTGACCTTGAGGTGGAGCATAATTTATAATGATCTCTGGCAGATAGAAGTCAGATCCTTCTATAACCAATGGAGTCTTTCATTGTAAAATAGTCATAAATCTCTCTCGTTTTCTCCCAGACAGGCATCAAGGCCAGTTCTAATGCCTTTTTGTGTTCCCATAGTAACCACCACACACACACACCTTGGACATGATTGAAAGCAAGTGTGTGCCGACAAATAAACCACACGCAAGTATGAACACACACAGACTCTTTCTCTCTCACACACCATCTGTAGATGTTATAGTGTGTGTTCATTTCCATAGTTAAACAAGGCTAATCTGTGTGAGGCTGCTGTGTCAGTCAGCTGTAGTGAATAGATCTCTTATCTCTCAGCAGTCTGATACTCAGAACCTGTTTGTTTTATCCTCTAGTCCCTCCACCTGCCTGCCTGTCTGCCTGTCACCAGCTAATGTCAACAATCACATATTTAAATAACAGTAGATGTTCCACTCCCTCAAACACACACTCAGAAACACACAAGCATAAAAGCACACACACACACACACACACACACACACACACACACACACACACACACACACACACACGCACACACGCACACACGCACACACGCGTGCACACACACAGACCCTTGCCATGCCACACATGCTCTTCCCCACGACAAAAGCTGCCGTTGTACTCAGACAGCAGGCAGGGAGAGAAAAGGAGCAGTTATCTGCTAGCTGTGGTTCTGTGGGTGGGGAAAGAGATTCAAGAGATCAGGCTTCCCTGAGATGAGGCATCAAGGCTGGATCAGATCAGATGAGGGAACAATGTTCATCTGAAATCAAAGTTGGAGTTTTTTTGTGTAGAAAATCCAAAACCTGACTAGTGTTTTAAGAAGTGAGTGTGTTTGTTTCATTCATTGTCACACCCGTAGAAGCGTCCCACTGGGCACAGAGGTTTTGATTTACATTTGGTTGAGTTGTCAACTAATGTGAATTCAATGTGAAATAAAAAAAAATGTAGATATAGGTGACAAGTTAAGTGACAAAAACAACAACATTCTGTTACGTTGATGGCTTTCTGCAAATCTAATCAGTTTTCCAAGTTGATTCAACATCATCACATAGATCTTTTTTTTAAAATGATGTGGAAACAACGTTGAATCAACCAGTTTTTGCCCAGTGGGATAACTCATTCTTCATTTGTGTGATTTTCAGCTTTATATTGAGTCGGTGGCTGAAAGGAAAGCCGATCGTTCTGGTCCTGAACCGCCATCATTAATCCTCAGTCTGTCAATAAAATCAAAGAAAAAGGCAGTTACATGTAACAGTGCAACCAACTGGACCCAGATCTATGGTACCTATTGACCCAGTCAGCCAGTTCAATCAGTCACTTTGATAGGGAAGTCTGTGGGACGGTTACGCTGAGTGTGAGAGGAGAAATGGGAAAGGAAGGGGTGAGGGAGAAAAGTGTAGGGGGAGGGGGAAGGAGAGAGAGGGAGCGATTCTTCGCTACTCAGTTAAGTGTCTATATTATTTAACCCTACATCCAACCCTCACTTACAGCCTGAATGTAAAAGATTACTAATATGTGGTGGCCATCTTGAAAGCCGAGGGCTATACAGGACTGATGGTTAGGCATAATGTAGGCTGTGTGCTGGGTGCATACCAGCATAATCGTTGGCCAGCAAACTCCATTCCAAACCCCAAACACCCCATTACAGAGGGAAAGATGTATTACAGCCTCAGAATGCATGCATACACACACACACACACACACACACACACACACACACACACACACACACACACACAGACACAGACACAGACAGACACATATACACACGCACACCTCCTCTCTCTAGTCACGCCAGCAGCCCTGCCACAATCTATCTAAACACTTTACTTGGGCTTAAACCAAGACTATTGTGTTGTTGGGCTAAAGTTGAAAGACTACTGAAACATGCCACATGTTTTCTCTCCAATTCGTTTTTTTGTTTGTTTTCCATGATGAGTTACAATCCCAATGCAGGAATCCAGATCACACAACAACACTGTTTGGCCACTCAAGGGAGTTGAGCAGCTATTGACTGGATTTTCATATTCTGTTATTAGATGTTATGTTTGAAATCCATGAGAAGGACAAAAAGGGCTGCTTTCCGTAGTGACTGTGTGTGTGTGTGTGTGTGTGTGTGTGTGTGTGTGTGTGTGTGTGTGTGTGTGTGTGTGTGTGTGTGTACGTTTGCATGTGCCTGCCTGAGCGTGTATGACGGACCCCATATGTAACTTATGGAAGGAGGAATGATGTTTGCCTTATTGGCCCTGTCATTCATGGGGGTGGAGGGTGGAGGGGTAGGGGGTGACTGTGTGTCAGAGCGCTCGTCAGGCTTTGATGTCACCCAGAGCCGAGGGCCGATGTGCAGATCATTGTGTAAGTAAATCAACGCCATTCAGCCATCACCATGTCACATCACACAAATAATTATCACCCTGTTCCAGCCACATCAGTCATCTTACGGCTTGACGTTTGACAGCCAGTATCAAGATAGTGCCATTATGTAATCATTCTAACTAGCATTAAATGTTGGCCTATTGAGCATTGAGTAGGTCCTAAGATGGATGATGTCTTCACAAAAGTCATAGATTATTTTTTTTTAATAACCAAGAATACCCCCCCCCCCCCCCCTTTTCTCATCCTTGTGTAATGATGACTCACTAATATCTTTAATTGGTAAGCCTCTATAACTCATCTTGTTGGCAGAAGGGTTGATAACTCATTACAAATGCATGGAAACTCTGCAACCACATCTGGTAGAAAGGTTAGTTGTTATTAGGTAGCGCTTCAACACCCTTAGTTTTTGCTAAATATACCTGATATGCTGTTTCCCTTCTGCATTGACATCATATCGCTGAGTCTACCTTTAATTTATCTGTTACTACACCATCCTCAAACACCAGCTAGTACTATACATTCATCAGTGTCATCGTGGTGATACGAGGCAGAGTGCTAGAGAAACATGACATCAGGGAATAGGGTCAAAGTTCAACACCACTGGAGAGACTGCAGCTGTATGGAGGAGACTGCACTCTGTACCTGTGTCATGATGAGACACAGGCATGACAGATGCAATGATACTCTATCAAACTTCTTTATCAAATTAGTTAGCAACTAATTGATCCTGCTTTGTACCCCTCAGGGTTTATTCCCTTGACCATCAACATGAAAAGGAAAAGAATAGTATGAGGGATGAGAGAGGGAAGAAGGACCCAGCAGGGGGAGGACAAAATAAAAGGAAGAGAAGATAGAGAGAGAAAGTGAGGGTCGGCCTGAACAATGGGGATCTCCTCCTGGACTTACCATCAGTCACCTTGAAGTTGGTCAGTAACAGCTGTGAAATGTTGCATCAGTGTGTGTGTGTGTGTGTGTGTGTGTGTGTGTGTGTGTGTGTGTGTGCGCGCGTGTGTGCGTGTGTGGTTTTCTGATGTTGATGGTGTGAAGATTCACTTTTCACACTAAAGTACGTTCATCTCTAGGAGACAGAACGCGTCTCCTTCCTGAGCGGTATGACGGCTGTGTGCTCCCATTATGTTTTTACTTGCGTACTATTGTTTGTACAGATGAACGTGGTGCCTTCAGGCATTTGGAAATTTCTCCCAAGGATGAACCAAACTTGTGGAGGTCAACAAATGTTTTATTGATGTTTTGTCTGATTTCTTTCTTTACTTAGTGTATGTAAACTTCTGACCCACTGGAATTGTGATACAGTCAATTATTAGTGAAATAATCTGTCTGTTAACAAATGTTGGAAAAATTACTTGTGTCATGCACAAAGTAAATGTCCTAACTTCTTACGGTTCTCGACAACATTCCGCTGAAAAGGCAGAGCGCGAAATTCAAGTATTTTTTAGAAATATGTAACTTCCATACATTAACAAGTGCAATACACCAAATGAAAGATAAACTTCTTGTTTATCTACCCATCATGTCCGATTCCAAAAGGCTTTACAGCGAAAGTACAACATATGATTATGTTTGGTCAGAGCCAAGTCACAAAAACACACACAGCCATTTTTCCAGCCAAAGAGAGGAGTCACAAAAAGCATATACAGTGCCTTGCGAAAGTATTCGGCCCCCTTGAACTTTGCGACCTTTTGCCACATTTCAGGCTTCAAACATAAAGATATAAAACTGTATTTTTTTGTGAAGAATCAACAACAAGTGGGACACAATCATGAAGTGGAACGACATTTATTGGATATTTCAAACTTTTTTAACAAATCAAAAACTGAAAAATTGGGTGTGCAAAATTATTCAGCCCCCTTAAGTTAATACTTTCTAGCGCCACCTTTTGCTGCGATTACAGCTGTAAGTCGCTTTGGGTATGTCTCTATCAGTTTTGCACATAGAGAGACTGACATTTTTTCCCATTCCTCCTTGCAAAACAGCTCGAGCTCAGTGAGGTTGGATGGAGAGCATTTGTGAACAGCAGTTTTCAGTTCTTTCCACAGATTCTCGATTGGATTCAGGTCTGGACTTTGACTTGGCCATTCTAACACCTGGATATGTTTATTTTTGAACCATTCCATTGTAGATTTTGCTTTATGTTTTGGATCATTGTCTTGTTGGAAGACAAATCTCCGTCCCAGTCTCAGGTCTTTTGCAGACTCCATCAGGTTTTCTACCAGAATGGTCCTGTATTTGGCTCCATCCATCTTCCCATCAATTTTAACCATCTTCCCTGTCCCTGCTGAAGAAAAGCAGGCCCAAACCATGATGCTGCCACCACCATGTTTGACAGTGGGGATGGTGTGTTCAGCTGTGTTGCTTTTACGCCAAACATAACGTTTTGCATTGTTGCCAAAAAGTTCAATTTTGGTTTCATCTGACCAGAGCACCTTCTTCCACATGTTTGGTGTGTCTCCCAGGTGGCTTTTGGCAAACTTTAAACGACACTTTTGATGGATATCTTTAAGAAATGGCTTTCTTCTTGCCACTCTTCCATAAAGGCCAGATTTGTGCAATATACGACTGATTGTTGTCCTATGGACAGAGTCTCCCACCTCAGCTGTAGATCTCTGCAGTTCATCCAGAGTGATCATGGGCCTCTTGGCTGCATCTCTGATCAGTCTTCTCCTTGTATGAGCTGAAAGTTTAGAGGGACGGCCAGGTCTTGGTAGATTTGCAGTGGTCTGGTACTCCTTCCATTTCAATATTATTGCTTGCACAGTGCTCCTTGGGATGTTTAAAGCCTGGGAAATCTTTTTGTATCCAAATCCGGCTTTAAACTTCTTCACAACAGTATCTCGGACCTGCCTGGTGTGTTCCTTGTTCTTCATGATGCTCTCTGCGCTTTTAACGGACCTCTGAGACTATCACAGTGCAGGTGCATTTATACGGAGACTTGATTACACACAGGTGGATTGTATTTATCATCATTAGTCATTTAGGTCAACATTGGATCATTCAGAGATCCTCACTGAACTTCTGGAGAGAGTTTGCTGCACTGAAAGTAAAGGGGCTGAATAATTTTGCACGCCCAATTTTTCAGTTTTTGATTTGTTAAAAAAGTTTGAAATATCCAATAAATGTCGTTCCACTTCATGATTGTGTCCCACTTGTTGTTGATTCTTCACAAAAAAATACAGTTTTATATCTTTATGTTTGAAGCCTGAAATGTGGCAAAAGGTCACAAAGTTCAAGGGGGCCGAATACTTTCGCAAGGCACTGTATATGCTTTTTGTGACTCCTCTCTTTGGCTGGAAAAATGGCTGTGTGTGTTTTTGTGACTTGGCTCTGACCAAACATAATCATATGTTGTGCTTTCGCTGTAAAGCCTTTTGGAATCGGACATGATGGGTAGATAAACAAGAAGTTTATATTTAATTTGGTGTATTGCACTTGTTAATGTATGGAAGTTACATATTTCTAAAAAATACTTGAATTTCGCGCCCTGCCTTTTCAGCGGAATGTTGTCGAGAACCGTAAGAAGTTAGGACATTTACTTTGTGCATGACACAAGTAATTTTTCCAACATTTGTTAACAGACAGATTATTTCACTAATAATTGACTGTATCACAATTCCAGTGGGTCAGAAGTTTACATACACTAAGTAAAGAAAGAAATCAGACAAAACATCAATAAAACATTTGTTGACCTCCACAAGTTTGGTTCATCCTTGGGAGAAATTTCCAAATGCCTGAAGGCACCACGTTCATCTGTACAAACAATAGTACGCAAGTAAAAACATCATGGGAGCACACAGCCGTCATACCGCTCAGGAAGGAGACGCGTTCTGTCTCCTAGAGATGAACGTACTTTAGTGTGAAAAGTGAATCTTCACACCATCAACATCAGAAAACCACACACGCACACGCGCGCACACACACACACACACACACACACACACACACACACACACACACACTGATGCAACATTTCACAGCTGTTACTGACCAACTTCAAGGTGACTGATGGTAAGTCCAGGAGGAGATCCCCATTGTTCAGGCCGACCCTCACTTTCTCTCTCTATCTTCTCTTCCTTTTATTTTGTCCTCCCCCTGCTGGGTCCTTCTTCCCTCTCTCATCCCTCATACTATTCTTTTCCTTTTCATGTTGATGGTCAAGGGAATAAACCCTGAGGGGTACAAAGCAGGATCAATTAGTTGCTAACTAATTTGATAAAGAAGTTTGATAGAGTATCATTGCATCTGTCATGCCTGTGTCTCATCATGACACAGGTACAGAGTGCAGTCTCCTCCATACAGCTGCAGTCTCTCCAGTGGTGTTGAACTTTGACCCTATTCCCTGATGTCATGTTTCTCTAGCACTCTGCCTCGTATCACCACGATGACACTGATGAATGTATAGTACTAGCTGGAATGTGGCAAAAGGTCACAAAGTTCAAGGGGGCCGAATACTTTCGCAAGGCACTGTAGATACAATTAATCACTAACCTTTGATGATCTTCATCAGATTACACTCATAGGACATCATGTTACACAATACATGCATGTTTTGTTTGATAAAGAGCATATTTATATCCAAAAATCTCAGTTTACATTGGCACGTTACGTTCAGTAAAGTTTTGCTTCCAAAACATCCAGTGATTTTGCAGAGAGCCACATCAATTTACAGATATACTCATAATAAACATTGATAAAAGATACAAGTGTTATTCACAGAATTAAATATATACTTCTCCTTAATGCAACCGCTGTGTCAGATTTTTTTTAAACTTTACGGAAAAAGCAAACTATGCAATAATCTGAGTACGGCACTCAGACAACAAATCAAGCCAAACAGATATCCGCCATGTTGGAGTCAACAGAAGTCAGAAATAGCATTATAAACATCCCAGTTCCACAATAAATGTTTGATTTGTTCGATAAAGTCCATAATTTATGTCCAAATGCCTCCTTTTTGTTCACGCGTTTAGCCCATTAATCCAAATTCATGAGGCGCGATCACTAGGTTAAAAAAATAATAATAATTCCGCTACAATCCGTAGAAACATGTCAAACGATGTATAGAATCAATCTTTAGGATGTTTTTATCATAAATCTTCAAAAATGTTCCAACCGGAGAATTCCTTTGTCTGTAGAATTACAATGGAATGCAAGTTAACTATCACGTGAATGCGCGTGGTCAGCTCATGCCTCTCTGCCAGACCACTGACTCATTCCCCTCTCATTCGCCCCCACTTCACAGTAGAAGCATCAAACAAGGTTATAAAGTCTGTTGGCATCTAGTGGAAGCCTTAGAAAGTGCAATATGACCCCATAGAGACTGTGTATTTGATAGGGAATGAGTTGAAAAACTACAAACCACTTCCTGGTTGGATTTTTTCTCAGGTTTTTGCCTGCCATTTGGGTTCTGTTATACTCACAGACATCATTCAAACAGTTTTAGAAACTTCAGAGTGTTTTCTATCCAAATAATAATAATAATAATACTAATAATATGCATATATTAGCAACTGGGCCTGAGTAGCAGACAGTTTACTCTGGGCACCTTATTCATCCAAGCTACTCAATACTGCCCCCAGCCAAAACCAGTTTAAGGCAATGCTGCCAAATACTAATTGAGTGTATGTAAACTTCTGACCCACTGGGAATGTGATGAAAGAAAGACAAGCTGAAATAAATAATTCTGTACTATTATTCGGACATTTCACATTCTTAAAATAAAGTGGTGATCCTAACTGACCCAAAACATGGAATTTTTACTCTGATTAAATGTCAGGAATTGTGAAAAACTGCGTTTAAATGTATTTGGCTAAGGTATATGTAAACTTCCGACTTCAACTGTATGTAAGAATGCTGTTCTTTGGCTACAGCTCAGCATTCAACACCATAGTACCCTCCAAGCTCATCATCAAGCTGAAGGCCCTGTGTCTCAACCCCTCCCTCTGCAACTGGGTCCTAGACTTTCTTACGGGCCGCCCCCAGGTGGTGAAGGTAGGAAACAACATCTCCACGTCACTGACCCTCAACACTGGGGCCCCACAAGGGTGTGTGCTCAGCCCTCTCCTGTACTCCCTGTTCACCCACAACTGCATGGCCATGCACGCCTCCAACTCAATCATGAAGTTTGCAGACATCACAACAGCAGTGGGCTTGCTCACCAACAACAATGTGACAGCCCACAGTGAGGAGGTGAGGGCACTTGGAGTGTGGTGTCAGGAAAACAACCTCTCACTCAGCGCCAACAAAACAAAACAAAACAAAGCGACAGCAGTGGAGAAAGTGGAAAGTTTGAAGTTCCTGGGCATACACAACACAGACAAATGGAATGGTCCACCCACACAGACAGTGCCTCTTCAACCTCAGGAGGCTGAAGAAAGTTGGCCTGTCACCCAAAACCCTGACAAACTTTTACAGATGCACAATCGAGAGCATCCTGTTAGGCTGTATCACAGCCTGGTACGGCAACGGCACCGCCCTCAACCGCAAGGTTCTCCAAAGGGTGGTGCAGTCTGCACAATGCATCACCAGGAGCAAACTACCTGCCCTCCATGACACCTACAGCACCCGAGATCACAGGAAGGCCATATAGATCATCAAGGACAACAACCACCCGAGCCACTGCCTGTTCACACCGCTATCATCAATAATTCGAGGTCAGTACAGGTGCATCAAAGCTGGGACTGAGAGATTGAAAAACAGCTTCTATCTCAAGGCCATCAGACTGTTAAATAGCCATCACTAACTCAGAGAGGCTGCTGCCTACACTGAGACCCAATTGTGCTTCTACACCTGCATTGCTTGCTGTTTGGGGTTTTAGGTCTGTACAGCACTTTGAGATATCAGCTGATGTAAGAAGGGCTTTATAAATAAATTTGATTTGATTTTATCGCTGTACACTAATAAATAGATCACTAGTCACTTAAGAGACAACTAGCGGGACAACTTCCAGTGAAACTCAAGGGCGTGCCATTCAAATATAAGCTTAAATTCTTGTTAATCTAACTGCACTGTCTGATTTACAGTAGCTATTACAGCGAAAACATGCCATGTGTTTGTTTGAGGACGGCGCCCCACAACAAAATATTTTTCCACCAGCACAGGTTTCATACATTCACATATAACGATAAAATATTCACTTACTTTTTGAAAATCTTCCTCTGATTTGTCATCCAAAGGGTCCCAGCTATAACGTAGCATCGTTTTGTTAGGTAAAATCCTTCTTTATATCCCAAAAAGTCTGTTTAGTTGGCGCCATCGATTTGAGTAATCCACTCATTCAAAATACAGAGAAAGGAATCCAAAAATCTACCCCTAAACTTTGTTTCAATAAGTCAAAATACGTTTCTATTTACTCCTCAGATACCCTAAAAATAATCAAACTATAATATGTATTTCGGAAAGAAGTATGTTCAATGGGAAACCAATTTTAGCAGGTGCGTAATGTCTTCATGACGCGCGCAAATATAAACTTACAAGACTGTATCCCACTACTAAAACTAAACCCTGAACATAGACTGCTGATACCCCTTTCAATATGACCTTTCTCTTGCCTTTCTAAGAGGATGGTCTCTCAAAACAAAAATTCTAGTTGGTTTTTCTTTGGATTTTCTCTATTGTGTTATATTCTCCTACATTATTTTAACATTTATACAAACTTCAAAGTGTTTTATTTCCAATCGTACCAATTATATGCATATCCTGGCTTCAGGGCCTGAGCAACAGGCAGTTTACTTTGGGCACGTCAGTCAGACAGGAAGTGGGGAAAAAGGGGGCCTAGCCCTAAGAAGTTTTAAGCAATGCCACTTTAATAATGTTTACATTTCTTACATTACTCATATCACATGTATATGCCCTATTTTATACCGTCTATAGCACCTTGCCTATGCTGCTCGGACATCGCTCATCCATATACTTATATGTACATATTCTCATTCACCCCTTTAGATTTGTGTGTATTAGGTAGCTGTTGGGGAATTGTTAGATTTCTTGTTAGATTTGTGTGTATTATGCAGTTGTTGGAGAATTGTTAGATTACTTGTTAGATATTACTGCACTGTTAGAACTAGAAGCACAAGCATTTTGCTACACTCGCATTAACATCTGCTAACCATGTGTATGTGACCAATAAAATTTGATTTGAATTGATTTGAAACCAGGCTTCCTGTGGCGAGGGGAAATCTACCTCCAAACCTCTCTCTCTGATCACAGAACATAATCACAGCAACGCCACTCAGCAAATCAATGGAGACCATCTTGACAGATAGATCTAAACAAGCCCCAATGATTGATAGATCTGTTCACTGTACAGCGACATACAGTACAGAATGTTGTGTACTGGGTGGAAGGTCTACATACACATACAGAGAGACAAACACACACACACTTTCAAAACCAACACTGGTATTTATTAACCTTGAGGTGGAGCATAATTTATAATGATCTCTGGCAGATAGAAATCAGATCCTTCTATAACCAATGGAGTCTTTCATTGTAAAATGGTCATAAATCTCTCTTGTTTTCTCCCAGAAAGGCATCAAGGCCAGTTCTAATGCCTTTTTGTGTTCCCATAGTAACCACCACACACACACCCTGGACATGATTGACAGCAAGTGTGTGCCGACAAATAAACCACACGCAAGCATGACCACACACAGACTCTTTCTCTCTCACACACCATCTGTAGATGTTATAGTGTGTGTTCATTTCCATAGTTAAACAAGGCTAATCTGTGTGAGGCTGCTGTGTCAGTCAGCTGTAGTGAATAGATCTCTTATCTCTCAGCAGTCTGATACTCAGAACCTGTTTGTTTTATCCTCTAGTCCCTCCACCTGCCTGCCTGTCTGCCTGTCACCAGCTAATGTCAACAATCACTTACACACTTACATATTCAAATAACAGTAGTTTTTCCACTCCCTCAAACACACACAAGCATACAAGCAAGCAAGCACACAACCCTTGCCATGCCACACATGCTCTTCCCCAAAACAAAAGCTGTTGTTGTACTCAGACAGCAGGCAGGGAGAGGAGAGGAGCAGTTATCTGCTAGCTGTGGTTCTGTGGCTGGGGAAAGAGATTCAAGAGATCAGGCTTCCCTGATATGAGGCATCAAGACTGGATCAAATCAAATGAGGGAACCAGTTTTTGCCCAGTGGGATAACTCATTCTTCATTTGTGTGATTTTCAGCTTTATATTGAGTCGGTGGCTGAAAGGAAAGCCGATCGTTCTGGTCCTGAACCGCCATCATTAATCTTCAGTCTGTCAATAAAATCAAAGAAAAAGGCAGTGCAACCAACTGGACCCAGATCTATGGTACCTATTGACCCAGTCAGCCAGTTCAATCAGTCACTTTGATAGGGAAGTCTGTGGGACGGTTACGCTGAGTGTGAGAGGAGAAATGGGAAAGGAAGGGGTGAGGGAGAGAAGTGTGGGGGGAGGGGGAAGGAGAGAGAGGGAGCGATTCTTCGCCACACAGTTAAGTGTCTATATTATTTAATCCTCCATTTAACCCTGCATGCATACACACACACGTACACACACGTACACACACACACATACACACACACACACACACACACACACACACACACGCACACACGTACACACACACACAGACACATATACACACACACACATTATTCTTTCACATCTGTCAGCTCTCAACACACGCCACACCTCCTCTCTCTAGTCACGCCAGCAGCCCTGCCACAATCTATCTAAACACTTTACTTGGGCTTAAACCAAGACTATTGTGTTGTTGGGCTAAAGTTGAAAGACTACTGAAACATGCCACATGTTTTCTCTCCAATTCGTTTTTTTGTTTGTTTTCCATGATGAGTTACAATCCCAATGCAGGAATCCAGATCACACAACAACACTGTTTGGCCACTCAAGGGAGTTGAGCAGCTATTGACTGGATTTTCATATTCTGTTATTAGATGTTATGTTTGAAATCCATGAGAAGGACAAAAAGTGCTGCTTTCCGTAGTGACTGTGTGTGTGTGTGTGTGTGTGTGTGTGTGTGTGTGTATTTACCTGCCTGAGTATGTATGTCAGACCCCATATGTAAATTAAGAAGGAGGAATGATGTTTGCCTTATTGGCCCTGTCATTCATGGGGGTGGAGGGTGGAGGGGTAGGGGGTGACTGTTGTCAGAGCGCTCGTCAGGCTTTGATGTCACCCAGAGCCGAGGGCCGATGTGCAGATCATTGTGTAAGTAAATCAACGCCATTCAGCCATCACCATGTCACATCACACAAATAATTATCACCCTGTTCCAGCCACATCAGTCATCTCACGGCTTGACGTTTGACAGCCAGTATCAAGATAGTGCCATTATGTAATCATTCTAACTAGCATTAAATGTTGAACTATTGAGCATTGAGTAGGTCCGGCTCTAACCTTTTGAGTCCCCCCACCAAGCGGGCAAAATTGAGAGTAGAGCAAAAAGGTGGCACACTTTTCCACCAGCCACTTTTATAACACACCTGACATTAATGCAGCTCTCAAGGAGCTGAGATGCCCTACCCCTAACCCTAGCTTTATGTTCACACCCAGGTTCAACACTAACCCTAGCTTTATGTTCACACCCAGGTTCAACACTAACCCTAGCTTTATGTTCACACCCAGGTTCAACACTAACCCTAGCTTTATGTTCACACCCAGGTTCAACACTAACCCTAGCTTTATGTTCACACCCAGGTTCAACACTAACCCTAGCTTTATGTTCACACCCAGGTTCAACACTAACCCTAGCTTTATGTCCACACCCAGGTTCAACACTAACCCTAGCTTTATGTTCACACCCAGGTTCAACACTAACCCTAGCTTTATGTTCACACCCAGGTTCAACACTAACCATAGCTTTATGTCCACACCCAGGTTCAACACTAACCCTAGCTTTATGTTCACACCCAGGTTCAACACTAACCCTAGCTTTATGTTCACACCCAGGTTCAACACTAACCATAGCTTTATGTTCACACCCAGGTTCAACACTAACACTGGCTTTATGTCCACACCCAGGTTCAACACTAACCCTAGCTTTATGTCCACACCCAGGTTCAACACTAACCCTAGCTTTATGTCCACACCCAGGTTCAACACTAACCCTAGCTTTATGTCCACACCCAGGTTCAACACTAACCCTAACCCTAGCTTTATGTTCACACCCAGGTTCAACACTAACCCTAGCTTCATGTCCACATCCTGGTTTAACACTAACCCTAAGCCTAGCTTCATGTCCACATTCTGGTTTAACACTAACACTAACCCTAGCTTCATGTCCACATCCTGGTTTAACACTAACCCTAAGCCTAGCTTCATGTCCACATCCAGGTTCAAGCCTAACCCTAAACACAACTTCATGTCCACATCCAGGTTCAAGCCTAACCCTAAACACAACTTCATGTCCACATCCAGGTTCAAGCCTAACCCTAAACACAACTTCATGTCCACATCCAGGTTCAAGCCTAACCCTAAACACAACTTCATGTCCACATCCAGGTTCAACCCTAACCTCAACGATAACCCTACCTTCATGTCCACATCCAGGTTCAACCCTAACCTCAACATAACTTAATGTCTACATCCAGGTTCAAGCCTAACCCTAACCCTACCTTAATGTCTACATCCAGGTGCCAAGCCTAACCCTAAACACAACTTCATGTCCACATCCAGGTTCAAGCCTAACCCTAAACACAACTTCATGTCCACATCCAGGTTCAACCCCAACCTCAACATAACTTAATGTCTACATCCAGGTTCAAGCCTAACCCTAACCCTACCTTAATGTCTACATCCAGGTTCCAAGCCTAACCCTAACCCTACCTTAATGTCTACATCCAGGTGCCAAGCCTAACCCTAAACACAACTTCATGTCCACATCCAGGTTCAAGCCTAACCCTAAACACAACTTCATGTCCACATCCAGGTTCCAAGCCTAACCCTAAACACAACTTCATGTCCACATCCAGGTTCAACCCCAACCTCAACATAACTTAATGTCTACATCCAGGTTCAAGCCTAACCCTAACCCTACCTTAATGTCTACATCCAGGTTCCAAGCCTAACCCTAACCCTACCTTAATGTCTACATCCAGGTTCCAAGCCTAACCCTAAACACAACTTCATGTCCACATCCAGGTTCAAGCCTAACCCTAACCCTACCTTAATGTCTACATCCAGGTTCCAAGCCTAACCCTAACCCTACCTTAATGTCTACATCCAGGTTCCAAGCCTAACCCTAAACACAACTTCATGTCCACATCCAGGTTCAAGCCTAACCCTAACCCTACCTTAATGTCTACATCCAGGTTCCAAGCCTAACCCTAACCCTACCTTAATGTCTACATCCAGGTTCAAGCCTAACCCTAACCCTACCTTAATGTCTACATCCAGGTTCCAAGCCTAACCCTAACCCTACCTTAATGTCTACATCCAGGTTCAAGCCTAACCCTAACCCTACCTTAATGTCTACATCCAGGTTCCAAGCCTAACCCTAACCCTACCTTAATGTCTACATCCAGGTTCCAAGCCTAACCCTAACCCTACCTTAATGTCTACATCCAGGTTCAAGCCTAACCCTAAACACAACTTCATGTCCACATCCAGGTTCAAGCCTAACCCTAACCCTACCTTAATGTCTACATCCAGGTTCCAAGCCTAACCCTAACCCTACCTTAATGTCTACATCCAGGTTCCAAGCCTAACCCTAACCCTACCTTAATGTCTACATCCAGGTTCAAGCCTAACCCTAACCCTACCTTAATGTCTACATCCAGGTTCAAGCCTAACCCTAAACACAACTTCATGTCCACATCCAGGTTCAAGCCTAACCCTAAACACAACTTCATGTCCACATCCAGGTTCCAAGCCTAACCCTAACCCTACCTTAATGTCTACATCCAGGTTCAAGCCTAACCCTAACCCTACCTTAATGTCTACATCCAGGTTCCAAGCCTAACCCTAACCCTACCTTAATGTCTACATCCAGGTTCCAAGCCTAACCCTAACCCTACCTTAATGTCTACATCCAGGTTCAAGCCTAACCCTAACCCTACCTTAATGTCTACATCCAGGTTCCAAGCCTAACCCTAACCCTACCTTAATGTCTACATCCAGGTTCAAGCCTAACCCTAACCCTACCTTAATGTCTACATCCAGGTTCCAAGCCTAACCCTAACCCTACCTTAATGTCTACATCCAGGTTCCAAGCCTAACCCTAACCCTACCTTAATGTCTACATCCAGGTTCCAAGCCTAACCCTAACCCTACCTTAATGTCTACATCCAGGTTCCAAGCCTAACCCTAACCCTACCTTAATGTCTACATCCAGGTTCCAAGCCTAACCCTAACCCTACCTTAATGTCTACATCCAGGTTCCAAGCCTAACCCTAACCCTACCTTAATGTCTACATCCAGGTTCCAAGCCTAACCCTAACCCTACCTTAATGTCTACATCCAGGTTCCAAGCCTAACCCTAACCCTACCTTAATGTCTACATCCAGGTTCCAAGCCTAACCCTAACCCTACCTTAATGTCTACATCCAGGTTCAAGCCTAACCCTAACCCTACCTTAATGTCTACATCCAGGTTCAAGCCTAACCCTAACCCTACCTTAATGTCTACATCCAGGTTCCAAGCCTAACCCTAACCCTACCTTAATGTCTACATCCAGGTTCCAAGCCTAACCCTAACCCTACCTTAATGTCTACATCCAGGTTCAAGCCTAACCCTAACCCTACCTTAATGTCTACATCCAGGTTCAAGCCTAACCCTAACCCTACCTTAATGTCTACATCCAGGTTCAAGCCTAACCCTAACCCTACCTTAATGTCTACATCCAGGTTCAAGCCTAACCCTAACCCTACCTTAATGTCTACATCCAGGTTCAAGCCTAACCCTAACCCTACCTTAATGTCTACATCCAGGTTCAAGCCTAACCCTAACCCTACCTTAATGTCTACATCCAGGTTCCAAGCCTAACCCTAACCCTACCTTAATGTCTACATCCAGGTTCCAAGCCTAACCCTACCTTAATGTCTACATCCAGGTTCCAAGCCTAACCCTAACCCTACCTTAATGTCTACATCCAGGTTCCAAGCCTAACCCTAACCCTACCTTAATGTCTACATCCAGGTTCCAAGCCTAACCCTAACCCTACCTTAATGTCTACATCCAGGTTCCAAGCCTAACCCTAACCCTACCTTAATGTCTACATCCAGGTTCCAAGCCTAACCCTAACCCTACCTTAATGTCTACATCCAGGTTCCAAGCCTAACCCTAACCCTACCTTAATGTCTACATCCAGGTTCCAAGCCTAACCCTAACCCTACCTTAATGTCTACATCCAGGTTCCAAGCCTAACCCTAACCCTAGATGTAGCAGATTCAAAAGTAGGAGGAAGAGTTTATGAATTATTCTGTTGATCACCAACATACCTCTCCTTTAGTCTATGGTGACACAGTACTCTAGTCAGTGGTGACATTGTACTGTAGTCTGTGGTGACATAGTACTCTGGTCTGCGGTGACACAGTATTCTAGTGTGTGGTGACATAGTACTCTAGTTTATGGTGACATAGTACTGTAATCTGCAGTGATAGTTTGAGGTGACATAGTACTCTAGTCTGCGTTGACATAATATTCTAGTCAGCGGTGACATAGTACTCTAGTGTGAGATGACGTAGTACTCTAGTCTGTGGTGACATAGTACTGTAATCTGTAGTGACATAGTACTCTAGTCAGTGGTGACATAGTACTCTAGTGTGAGGTGATATAGTACTCTAGTTTGAGGTGACAGTACTGTAATCTGCAGTGACATAGTACTCTAGTCAGTGGTGACATAGTACTCTAGTGTGAGGTGATATAGTACTCTAGTTTGAGGTGACATGGTACTGTAATCTGCAGTGACATAGTATTCTGTTCAGTGGTGACATAGTACTCTAGTGTGAGGTGACATGGTACTCTAGTTTGAGGTGACATGGTACTGTAATCTGCAGTGACATAGTATTCTAGTCAGTGGTGACATAGTACTCTAGTGTGAGGTGACATGGTACTCTAGTTTGAGGTGACATAGTACTGTAATCTGCAGTGACATAGTATTCTAGTCAGTGGTGACATAGTGCTCTAGTGTGAGGTGACATGGTACTCTAGTTTGAGGTGACATAGTACTGTAATCTGCAGTGACATAGTACTCTAGTCAGTGGTGACATAGTACTCTAGTGTGAGGTGACATGGTACTCTAGTTTGAGGTGACATAGTACTGTAATCTGCAGTGACATAGTACTCCAGTTAATCAGTTAGATTGTACTGAGGGTCTATTTCCCTGACGAAGCCTCATATTTCACACAAGCCTTCCACCAACCCCAGGAATATGATTATAGATGCCCTAGAAAGCAGGGGATAAACCGTTTATCACCTGAACAAGCATTACTGTGTCATGTTGAACATTACTCTTCGTCCTGCACACCAAGCTGACACCTCATGAAATATCCTCACCCTGCACAGACCTCACTTTCTGCTGAACTACAACAGTTTCTCTCTCTCTCTTCCGCTCGGTGTGTGTCTCTCTCTCTTTGTCTCTCTCTCTCGATCTGTCTCTTCAAATCAAATCAAATGTATTTATATAGCCCTTCGTACATCAGCTGATATCTCAAAGTGCTGTACAGAAACCCAGCCTAAAACCCCAAACAGCAAGCAATGCAGGTGTAGAAGCACGGTGGCTGGGAAAAACTCCCTAGAAAGGCCAAAACCTAGGAAGAAACCTAGAGAGGAACCAGGCTATGTGGGGTGGCCAGTCCTCTTCTGGCTGTGCCGGGTGGAGTCCTCTTTTTCGCTCTCTCTCTGTCTCACTGTCTCTGTCTCTCTTTGGCTCTATCTCTGAACATTGAAAGCAGCACTTGAGAGGAATAGATTATGTCAGAATTCTTTTTAAAATCAGACTTAAAAAATCCCTAAGAATGCCTCTCTCTCTCCCTCTCTCTCTCTCTCTCTCTCTCTCTCTCTCTCTCTCTCTCTCTCTCTCCCCCCTCTCACTTTCTTTCCCAGTATTTTTCTCATCCTTTTTTTTGTAAGGTTTCCTCACTGATCTCTTTTGCCTGGTAAGTTTCCATAACTCATCATATTGGCAGAAGGATTGAAAACTAATTTCTTTACTTCTTAAGTCTTAATAACCCTTCATATTGATCACTTGATAACTAATTGATTTACCTGGTTAGTCTCCATAACTCATCTTATTGGCAGGAGAAATGATAACTCATAACAAGTGCATGGAAACTCTCTCTGACCACATCTGGTAGAAAGGTTAGAGTTGTTATTATGTAGTTGAAAGAGCAAATCTCTCCTCTGTAGCTGCTGCCAAGAGGTTACTGGGCTGGGGAGTCAGAAGTTACCAATGGCATGGGAACTGACATGCACAGTGTGTGTGTTTGTGTGTGTGTGTGAGTGTGTGTGTGCGTGTATGTGTGTGTGTGTGTGTGTGTGTGTGTGTGTGTGTGTGTGTGTGTGTGTGTGTGTGTGTGTGTGTGTGTGTGTGTGTGTGTGTGTGTGTGTGTGTGTGTGAATGGCTTTGGGAACAAACTGAGCATACATCATAACACTTTTAATGGTTACACATTTCTGAGGCCATAACTCAAGGTCTTTAAATAGAAAAAAGGGAAATATAGCATTATATATTTCTCCCCTCGACACATTTATGAGTCCTCCCTGCACTATAAACCCAGTGATTGCTATTTCAAAGTACCATGTCAGACCCTGCTCTGAACACTGCCAGCTGCCTCAGCAGAGAGAGGGAGGAAGGGGAGGAGAGAGAGGGTAGGGAGAAAGATAGAAGAAGCAAGAGAGAGAAAATAAGAGGAAGGAGAGAGAGTGAGAGAGAGCGAGAGAGAGGGTGTAGAGAGAAAAATTATAGCTCTGGCAAAAGTTAAGTGTCTATTCAGAAAGTCTATCTTGTGGCTGTAAATGTATCATGTTTGTGCTTACTGCTATTAAAGCCCAAACCATGGCCTGGCTAGGGACGTACTTTCCACTGAAACAGAAGGAGAGAATTCCAGCCGGACAGGCAGTCAGTCCCTGTTGGGGTAGGGGAAACATCTGTAGACCAATATGTGCGTCTTGCTATCTTTAGTTAAAGTGCAAATTGTTTGTGTTTTATAGGGAATTAAACTGTAATTTGTTGGCTGCTGTTATTGTGTATGTGCAGATAAATCAGGCTTCATGAATCATCCTATCAATTAAGATATCGAAATGATCCAGTACATTCTGTGTTTCTATGACTTTAAGCTACAGATACTTTTATTTATGACTGACAGGGAATGATGGAAACTATGGCTGTGCTGAGTGTGTTTTTTTAAACCATTCGGTTGAACAACAGACACATAGCGAGACAGGAACAACATAGCGAGACAGGAACAGCATGCGAGGTATGCAACCTCATTCCAGGACACTCCGCTAGCTACCTCCTCAACAAATCACATTTATGGTGTTATGATCTGTAACGCAACATTTAAATACGTTTTTTCCCCATCACTCTCCTGTCAACCAACTGAGCCACTTCACATGTTCTTTATACATTCTGCAAGCTGTATGTACACCCAGTTCATATGTTTGTATAACTTTCTCTCCCTCTTACCTGCTGCTGAAATGTCTCTCTCTCTTCCCCCCCCCCCCCCCCCCCCCCCTCTCAATTCAAATTCAATTCAAATTTAAGGGGCTTTATTAGCATGGGAAACATGTTTACATTGCCAAAGCAAGTGAAATAGATAATAAACAAAAGTGAAATAAACAATAAAAAATGAACAGTAATCATTACACTCACAAAAGCTCAAAAAGAATAAAGACATTTCAAATGTCATATTATGTCCATATACAGTGTTGTAATGATGTGCAAATAGTTAAAGTCGAGAAGGGAAAACAAACAAACATAAATTTGGGTTGTATTTACAATGGTGTTTGTTCTTCACTGGTTGCCCTTTTCTTCTGGCAATCTTGCTGCTGTGATTGCACACTGTTTTATTTTCACCCAATAGATTAGATTTGTTTTCAAATTCTTTGTCGGTCAGTGTAATCTGAGGGAAATATGTGTCTCTAATATGGTCATACATTTGGCAGGAGGTTAGGAAGTGCAGCTCAGTTTCAGCCTCATTTTGTGGGCAGTGTCTTCTCTTGAAAGCCAGGTCTGCCTACGGCTGCCTTTCTCAATAGCAAGGCTATGCTCAAAGCTTTCCTTAATTTTGGGTCAGTCACAGTGGCCAGGTATTCTGCCACTGTGTGCTCGCTGTTTAGGGCCAAATAACATTCTAGTTTGCTCTGTTTTTTTGTAAATTCTTTCCAATGTGTCAAGAAATTATCTTTTTGTTATCTCATGATTTGGTTAAGTCTAATTGTGTTGCTGTCCTGGGGCTCTGTGGGGTCTGTTTGTGTTTGTGAACAGAACCTAGAACAAGCTTGCTTAGGGACCTCTTCTCCAGATTCATCTATCTGTAGGTGATGGCTTTGTTATGGTAGGTTTGGCAATAACTTCCTTTTAGGTGGTTGTAGAATTTAACCTCTTTTCTGGATTTTGATAATTAGCGGGTATCGGCCTAATTCTGCTCTGCATGCATTATTTGGTGTTTTACGTTGTACACAGAGGATATTTTTACAGAATTCTGCATGCAGTCTTAATTTTGTTGTTTGTCCCATTTTCTTAATTCTTATGTTCCTTTTTATGACATAGAAGACCCTTCTTGCCTTGTCTCTCAGATGGTTCACAGCTTTGTGGAAGTTACCTGTGGCGCTGACATTTAGGCCGAGGTATGTATCGTGTTTTTGTTGTGGGCTCTAGGGCAACGGTGTCTAGATGGAGTTTGTATTTGTGGTCATGGCAACTGGACCTTTTTTGGAACCTCATTATCTTTGTCTTACTGAGAAGACTTTGCCTTTGTTTTGGTTTGTTAGTTTGACAATTCTCTCTCTCTGTCTCTCTCTGTCTCTCTCCCTTACTCTGCCTCTCTCCCCCCTCCATCCCATCCCTCACCTCCCTTGTTTTCAGTCTATTAAAATGTGTTCTGGCGTCTTGCCACTTGACACATCATCCGTATAAGCTGGGTCCAGGGAGAATTATTGTTGTGTAAATCTTCAGACCTTTTTATAAGATCAAAGTTTCCAGACATAATTCACATCGTTCTTCAAAAATCCACACGCTTCGCAAAAAGGGAGAAGAGGAGAAAATCAAACGCTCCCTCCATCCCTCTTTCTCTATGTGTGGAGCGTTGTCAGAGAGTTCATTCAAAGAGCTGTTAAAGAGTTGGATGGCAGGACTGATATTAACATTGAACATGTATGATAATATCAGTGTAGTTTCCCTCATTGTTGTTTAGGGCCTCTAAAATGCAAAGTTAAAAATGTGTTAAAAAGACCTCTTAACATGAGGTGATCCCAGTGGATCTAACGCTGGACAAACAGATGTATCTAGATATATATATATATAGATCTATCTATCTATCTATCTATCTATCTATCTATCTATCTATCTATCTATCTATCTATCTATCTATCTATCTAATGTAAGTTACTCATCACTGATATGAGCTGTGTGGTATGTACTGACACACACACACATGGAACAGGCTCAGACCTATACAGTATATATTTCTCAATGTGGGCCTGCTTTTATGAAATCCAATCATTCCAGACATACTGAACAGTTCCTGTCTTCTTACGTCTGTTGAGGCCTTGAAACCATCAAATTAAGTTTTTAAATGAGGCTGCCACCCAGAGCACACAGTGGAATATTATTTTGACACCTCATTGCCCCGAGGGGGTGAGCGGGCCCTTTTTGATGTGTGATCCGCCAAGGCTTGCGTTGGCTGGCAGATTTTATCAGCAAACAAGACAGGCCAGCGCAGCGCTGTGCGACGCCATGCAGATCAGACTAAATAAAAGGGGGCTGACTGATAAAAATGTCAAGGATTATCTCCACTTTGCGGGCCTCTGTGATGTCGTATCAAAAATGATTTGGTGGAAGTGATTTTGGCAGGAAGAGAGATGATGATAGGAGGGAGGGAGGGAGGGAGGGAGGGAGGGACGGAGGGAGGGAGGGAGGGAGGGAGGGAGGGAGGGGCGAGAGGGGTGCAGTGTATGTGTGAGAGAGAGGATTTTGTTTTCCGTTATTTAATTCCTTCACTGCCTTTTCTTTTGGTTCTGACAGCTCTGTGGAGAGTACACAGAGTATTAACTAGTTGTGACTACCAGGGTGGGAGAGAAACAGGAGCATCAGGGGATGAATGGCCCCAAGACGGCTGCAGGTTTCAGGAAATGACTCGGTTGGTAGAATAGACACATACCAACATGCTCATACTTGCACACATACATGCACACACGCACACAGACACACATACACACGCAAACACACACACATAAAGGCTATGACAGGTATGAGGGGTAAAGGGGTAATGCATAATTATTGTTTTGTCTTCCCAATGCTTCCTCTAAGGAGGCAATTTTCTTGTCACTTAACTTTCATCGCTAATCTTCTACTCCTTCTTTTCCTCTTCCCAGTCTGTCCATCATGCTTTCATCAAGTCTGACAGGACGGACTAGTACAACAGATAGTTTGATGAGTGTGTGCGTGTGTGTTTGTGTGTGCGGGCGTGCGTGCGTGCGTACGTAGGGGCGGTTGTGTGTGTGTGTGCGTGTGTGCTTGTGCACATGTGCGTGTCACAGTAATGTCTCCAGGTCAAATTCTTCAGTCTACACCCATAATACCCTGATTTACTGAGTAGGCCTGAGGCGACTGGGAGGAGGTTTATGTCCAAATCTACGGAGAGTGTCAGTCTGTGTCATTCTGTCACTCTAGCCTTGTCAACTGTCTGGCTCAAGAAGGTCTGCCAGGATTACTACTGTGTCTACTGAAATGAACTCAGTGTGGTTTTTCCCTGGTTGTCTGTCGTCTTCACCTGGGGTTGATCTAGGGACAGTAGCACATACAGTAGATGATCAAGTGTGGTTTTCTGAAAGAGACAGGGGAGGGGAGGCAGCATGAAGCTCTTTAGAAGTTGGAGCTTCTCTCTGTCTTTCTCTTCTTCTATCTATGTCAATTTCTCTTTCAATCCTCCCCTAGGGCAATGACTCGACGCAGCCTTTACAAAAGATACGAGAGGCAGGGGGTAACTGTGGGGAGGAGAAGATGGGAGGGGGTTTAACTGATGAAAATAAAGTAGAGAAAATAACCTGCCAGTAGGTTGAAAGGAGGTATTGTAAGCGGGGGAAAGCACATCTGTGAGGGCTCTTTGAAGTGGAGGGGATGAGAGGGAGAAACGTGTGTGAAGTCACACCTTTCATTCACTAGGGAGAAATGGAGCAAAGAGCCTGGACTTCCCAACCAACCACTATTTATAGAACCAATGATAAACTCCCCTCCTTCACTGCGCACACACACACACACTCACACTTTTAAGTTCAAGATTACAATGTTGACTTCATTTACTTTTCTGTTTTGGTAAGAGTTTTATCTGTCTCAAATGAGATTAACAGCAAATATTTACCTCAAAATCTTTTGAAACTTTTGTCTTTCAGAAAAGTCTTCACTTCAGTGCTCAGACGAACACCAAACAGCATGAGATGGAGAGAAATAGAGAGAGAACAATGACTGTTTTTTAGATAAAATGTTCTAAAGAAAGGAATAAAGCGGACCGGGAGAGAGGTGGAATCCCTAAAGATTCCACTTCTCCTACCCACCTCCTCTCCCACTCTCTGTCCCATTGCTCCCCACTAACCAGGCAGTACTTAAACCAAAGCAGAGAAGGACCATACAATGGCAGTCAATGGGCTGCTGGTCCTGCTGCCTGCCTGTCAGTGGGCTGCTGGTCCGGCTGCCTGCCTGTCAGTGGGCTGCTGGTCCGGCTGGCTGCCTGTCAGTGGGCTGCTGGTCCGGGCTGCCTGCCTGTCAGTGGGCTGCTGGTCCGGCTGCCTGCCTGTCAGTGGGCTGCTGGTCCGGCTGCCTGCCTGTCAGTGGGCTGCTGGTCCGGCTGCCTGCCTGTCAGTGGGCTGCTGGTCCGGCTGCCTGCCTGTCAGTGGGCTGCTGGTCCGGCTGCCTGCCTGTCAGTGTGCTGCTGCAGTGGGTCCTGCTGGTAGGATCAGAGCAGTGTTTTTTCTGAAGGGTTGTCAGCTGTCAGCATGGGGATGTTCCAGCGTGTGGTAACAGTAGGGGAACCAGGCTTTGATAAAACTTTTTTTTAATGTAATCTTTATTTAGGCAAGTCAGTTAAGAACAAATTCTTATTTACAATGACAGCCTACCCGGACGACGCTGGGCCAATTGTGCGCCGCCCTATTGGACTCCTAATCATGGCCGGTTCTGATACAGCCTGGGATTGAACCAGGGTCTGTAGTGACACTTCTAGCACTGAGATGCAGTGCCTTAGACCGCTTCACCACTCGGGAGCTCATGTGTTAATGTGTGTGTCCCTCTCCTCTCCTCCTAACTGCTTTTTCTATCGCCCTACCTCTCCACCTACCCCTTCCTCTCTTACTCCCTCCTACCTCTTCCTCCCCCCATTCTCCTACCCTCTTCCCTTTTCCCCCTCCTCTCCCCTTCTTTTCATCTCCTCCCCTCCTACTCTCCTCCCCCTCCGCTCGCTCCTGTTTGAAGTTGCTCCTCGGCAACATGAGGCTGAGTAGTGGACATCCACGGACCAGGGGAGGGGAGACATTACTCTACTGTACTGTACATACATGTACACTTACTGTACAACCAACCAATCAGTCAAGGCAACGTAGTTCTTTCAAGTGATATCAGGCTATAAAAGGCCTGTATTTACAATACATAGTAGATCCAGGTACAGTACATCCTGGCACATACTACACCACACCCATGTTCTCAGTCACGTCCACTGTTCTCAGTCACTTCCACTGTTCTCAGTCACTTCCACTGTTCTCAGTCACTTCCACTGTTCTCAGTCTCTTCCACTGTTCTCAGTCTCTT
The DNA here is from genome assembly GCF_057628025.1 of Oncorhynchus mykiss. Taxonomy (NCBI): domain Eukaryota; kingdom Metazoa; phylum Chordata; class Actinopteri; order Salmoniformes; family Salmonidae; genus Oncorhynchus; species Oncorhynchus mykiss. The sequence goes on from NC_143026.1 coordinate 22,923,279, forward strand.
CCACTGTTCTCAGTCTCTTCTACTGTTCTCAGTCTCTTCCACTGTTCTCAGTCACTTCCACTGTTCTCAGTCACTTCCACTGTTCTCAGTCACTTCTACTGTTCTCAGTCTCTTCCACTGTTCTCAGTCTCTTCCACTGTTCTGTCTCTTCCACTGTTCTCAGTCACTTACACTGTTCTGTCTGTTCTACTGTCCTCGGTCTCTTCCACTGTTCTCAGTCACTTCCACTGTTCTCAGTCACTTCCACTGTTCTGTCTCTTCTACTGTTCTCAGTCACTTCCACTGTTCTGTCTCTTCTACTGTTCTCAGTCACTTCCACTGTTCTCATTCACTTCCACTGTTCTCAGTCTCTTCCACTGTTCTCAGTCTCTTCCACTGTTCTGTCTCTTCCACTGTTAGCAGTCACTTCCACTGTTCTCAGTCACTTCCACTGTTCTCCGTCTCTTCCACTGTTCTGTCTCTTCCACTGTTCTCAGTCACTTCCACTGTTCTGTCTGTTCTACTGTTCTCGGTCTCTTCCACTGTTCTCAGTCTCTTCCACTGTTCTGTCTCTTCCACTGTTCTCAGTCACTTCCACTGTTCTCAGTCTCTTCCACTGTTCTCAGTCACTTCCACTGTTCTCAGTCACTTCCACTGTTCTCCGTCTCTTCCACTGTTCTGTCTCTTCCACTGTTCTCAGTCACTTCCACTGTTCTGTCTGTTCTACTGTTCTCGGTCTCTTCCACTGTTCTCAGTCACTTCCACTGTTCTCAGTCACTTCCACTGTTCTCAGTCACTTCCACTGTTCTCAGTCACTTCCACTGTTCTGTCACTTCCACTGTTCTCAGTGACTTCCACTGTTCTCAGTCTCTTCCACTGTTCTCAGTCTCTTCCACTGTTCTCAGTCACTTCCACTGTTCTCAGTCACTTCCACTGATCTCAGTCACTTCCACTGTTCTCAGTCACTTCCACTGATCTCAGTCACTTCCACTGTTCTCAGTCTCTTCCACTGTTCTCAGTCTCTTCCACTGTTCTCAGTCTCTTCCACTGTTCTCAGTCTCTTCCACTGTTCTCAGTCGCTTCCACTGTTCTCAGTCACTTCCACTGTTCTGTCTTTTCCACTGTTGTCAATCACTTCCACTGTTCTCAGTCACTTCCACTGTTCTCAGTCACTTCCACTGTTCTCAGTCTCTTCCACTGTTCTCAGTCACTTCCACTGTTCTCAGTATCTTCCACTGTTCTCAGTCTCTTCCACTGTTCTGTCACTTCCACTGTTCTCAGTCTCTTCCACTGTTCTGTCTCTTCTACTGTTCTCAGTCTCTTCCACTGTTCTCAGTCACTTCCACTGTTCTCAGTCTCTTCCACTGTTCTGTCTTTTCCACTGTTGTCAATCACTTCCACTGTTCTCAGTCACTTCCACTGTTCTCAGTCACTTCCACTGTTCTCAGTCTCTTCCACTGTTCTCAGTCACTTCCACTGTTCTCAGTATCTTCCACTGTTCTCAGTCTCTTCCACTGTTCTGTCACTTCCACTGTTCTCAGTCTCTTCCACTGTTCTGTCTCTTCTACTGTTCTCAGTCTCTTCCACTGTTCTCAGTCACTTCCACTGTTCTCAGTCTCTTCCACTGTTCTGTCTTTTCCACTGTTCTGAGTCACTTCCACTGTTCTCAGTCTATTCCACTGTTCTGTCTTTTCCACTGTTCTGAGTCACTTCCACTGTTCTCAGTCACTTCCACTGTTCTCAGTCACTTCCACTGTTCTCAGTCTCTTCCACTGTTCTCAGTCACTTCCACTGTTTTCTGTCTCTTCCACTGTTCTCAGTCACTTCCACTGTTCTCAGTCACTTCCACTGTTCTCAGTCACTTCCACTGTTCTCAGTGACTTTCACTGTTCTGTCTCTTCCACTGTTCTCAGTCTCTTCCACTGTTCTCAGTCACTTCCACTGTTATCAGTCTCTTCCACTGTTCTCAGTCTCTTCCACTGTTCTCAGTCACTTCCACTGTTCTCAGTCACTTCCACTGGTCCTTCTCTTCTACTGTTCTCAGTCACTTCAGCTGTTCTGACTCTTCCACTGTTCTCAGTCACTTCCACTGTTCTCTGTCTCTTCTACTGTTCTCAGTCACTTCCACTGTTCTGTCTCTTCTACTGTTCTCAGTCACTTCCACTGTTCTCAGTCTCTTCCACTGTTCTCAGTCAGTCACTTCCACTGTTCTCAGTCACTTCCACTGTTCTCAGTCACTTCCACTGTTCTCAGTCACTTCCACTGTTCTCTGTCTCTTCCACTGTTCTCAGTCACTTCCACTGTTCTCAGTCACTTCCACTGTTCTCAGTCACTTCCACTGTTCTCAGTCACTTCCACTGTTCTCAGTCACTTCCACTGTTCTCAGTCTCTTCCACTGTTCTGTCTCTTCCACTGTTCTCAGTCTCTTCCACTGTTCTCAGTCCCTTCCACTGTTCTCAGTCTCTTCCACTGTTCCCAGTCACTTCCACTGTCCCCAGTCACTTCCACTGTTCTCAGTCACTTCCACTGTTCTCAGTCACTTCCACTGTTCTGTCTCTTCTACTGTTCTCGGTCTCTTCCACTGTTCTGTCTCTTTCACTGTTCTCAGTCTCTTCCAATGTTCTCAGTCACTTCCACTGTTCTGTCTCTTCTACTGTTATCAGTCACTTCCACTGTTCTCAGTCACTTCCACTGTTCTCAGTCACTTCCACTGTTCTGTCTCTTCCACTGTTCTCAGTCACTTCCACTGTGCTCAGTCACTTCCACTGTTCTGTCTCTTCTACTGTTCTCAGTCACTTCCACTGTTCTCAGTCACTTCCACTGTTCTCAGTCACTTCCACTGTTCTCAGTCTCTTCCACTGTTCTGTCTTTTCCACTGTTCTGAGTCACTTCCACTGTTCTCAGTCTATTCCACTGTTCTCAGTCTATTCCACTGTTCTGTCTTTTCCACTGTTCTGAGTCACTTCCACTGTTCTCAGTCACTTCCACTGTTCTCAGTCTCTTCCACTGTTCTCACTCTCTTCCACTGTTCTCAGTCACTTCCACTGTTCTCAGTCTCTTCCACGGTTCTCAGTCACTTCCACTGTTCTCAGTCACTTCCACTGTTCTCAGTCTCTTTCACTGTTCTGTCTCTTCCACTGTTATCAGTCTCTTCCACTGTTCTCAGTCACTTACACTGTTCTCAGTCTCTTCCACTGTTCTCAGTCTCTTCCACTGTTCTCAGTCACTTCCACTGTTCTCAGTCACTTCCACTGTTCCTTCTCTTCTACTGTTCTCAGTCACTTCCACTGTTCTGACCCTTCCACTGTTCTCAGTCACTTCCACTGTTCTGTCTCTTCTACTGTTCTCAGTCACTTCCACTGTTCTCAGTCTCTTCCACTGTTCTCAGTCAGTCACTTCCACTGTTCTCAGTCACTTCCACTGTTCTCAGTCACTTCCACTGTTCTCAGTCACTTCCACTGTTCTGTCTCTTCTACTGTTCTCGGTCTCTTCCACTGTTCTGTCTCTTTCACTGTTCTCAGTCTCTTCCACTGTTCTCAGTCACTTCCACTGTTCTGACTCTTCCACTGTTCTCAGTCACTTCCACTGTTCTGTCTTTTCTACTGTTCTCAGTCACTTCCACTGTGCTCAGTCACTTCCACTGTTCTCAGTCACTTCCACTGTTCTGTCTCTTCCACTGTTCTCAGTCACTTCCACTGTGCTCAGTCACTTCCACTGTTCTGTCTCTTCTACTGTTCTCAGTCACTTCCACTGTTCTCAGTCACTTCCACTGTTCTCAGTCACTTCCACTGTTCTGTCTCTTCTACTGTTCTCAGTCTCTTCCACTGTTCTCAGTCACTTCCACTGTTCTCAGTCTCTTCCACTGTTCTGTCTCTTCTACTGTTCTCAGTCTCTTCCACTGTTCTCAGTCACTTCCACTGTTCTCAGTCTCTTCCACTGTTCTGTCTTTTCCACTGTTCTGAGTCACTTCCACTGTTCTCAGTCTATTCCACTGTTCTCAGTCTATTCCACTGTTCTCAGTCTCTTCCACTGTTCTCAGTCTCTTCCACTGTTCCCAGTCACTTCCACTGTTCTCAGTCTCTTCCACTATTCTCAGTCACTTCCACTGTTCTCAGTCACTTCCACTGTTCTGTCTCTTCTACTGTTCTTGGTCTCTTCCACTGTTCTGTCTCTTTCACTGTTCTCAGTCTCTTCCACTGTTCTCAGTCACTTCCACTGTTCTGACTCTTCCACTGTTCTCAGTCACTTCCACTGTTCTGTCTCTTCTACTGTTCTCAGTCTCTTCCACTGTTCTCAGTCACTTCCACTGTTCTCAGTCACTTCCACTGTTCTCAGTCACTTCCACTGTTCTCAGTCTCTTCCACTGTTCTGTCTTTTCCACTGTTCTGAGTCACTTCCACTGTTCTCAGTCTATTCCACTGTTCTGTCTTTTCCAATGTTCTGAGTCACTTCCACTGTTCTCAGTCACTTCCACTGTTCTCAGTCTCTTCCACTGTTCTCACTCTCTTCCACTGTTCTCAGTCTCTTCCACTGTTCTCACTCTCTTCCACTGTTCTCAGTCACTTCCACTGTTTTCTGTCTCTTCCACTGTTCTCAGTCACTTCCACTGTTCTCAGTCACTTCCACTGTTCTCAGTCACTTTCACTGTTCTGTCTCTTCCACTGTTCTCAGTCTCTTCCACTGTTCTCAGTCACTTCCACTGTTATCAGTCTCTTCCACTGTTCTCAGTCTCTTCCACTGTTCTCAGTCACTTCCACTGTTCTCAGTCACTTCCACTGGTCCTTCTCTTCTACTGTTCTCAGTCACTTCAGCTGTTCTGACTCTTCCACTGTTCTCAGTCACTTCCACTGTTCTCTGTCTCTTCTACTGTTCTCAGTCACTTCCACTGTTCTGTCTCTTCTACTGTTCTCAGTCACTTCCACTGTTCTCAGTCTCTTCCACTGTTCTCAGTCAGTCACTTCCACTGTTCTCAGTCACTTCCACTGTTCTCAGTCACTTCCACTGTTCTCTGTCTCTTCCATTGTTCTCAGTCACTTCCACTGTTCTCAGTCACTTCCACTGTTCTCAGTCACTTCCACTGTTCTCAGTCACTTCCACTGTTCTGTCTCTTCCACTGTTCTCAGTCTCTTCCACTGTTCTCAGTCTCTTCCACTGTTCTGTCTCTTCCACTGTTCTCAGTCTCTTCCACTGTTCTCAGTCTCTTCCACTGTTCTCAGTCTCTTCCACTGTTCCCAGTCACTTCCACTGTTCCCAGTCACTTCCACTGTTCTCAGTCACTTCCACTGTTCTCAGTCACTTCCACTGTTCTGTCTCTTCTACTGTTCTCGGTCTCTTCCACTGTTCTGTCTCTTTCACTGTTCTCAGTCTCTTCCACTGTTCTCAGTCACTTCCACTGTTCTGTCTCTTCTACTGTTATCAGTCACTTCCACTGTTCTCAGTCACTTCCACTGTTCTCAGTCACTTCCACTGTTCTGTCTCTTCCACTGTTCTCAGTCACTTCCACTGTGCTCAGTCACTTCCACTGTTCTGTCTCTTCTACTGTTCTCAGTCACTTCCACTGTTCTCAGTCACTTCCACTGTTCTCAGTCACTTCCGCTGTTCTCAGTCTCTTCCACTGTTCTGTCTTTTCCACTGTTCTGAGTCACTTCCACTGTTCTCAGTCTATTCCACTGTTCTCAGTCTATTCCACTGTTCTGTCTTTTCCACTGTTCTGAGTCACTTCCACTGTTCTCAGTCACTTCCACTGTTCTCAGTCTCTTCCACTGTTCTCACTCTCTTCCACTGTTCTTAGTCACTTCCACTGTTCTCAGTCTCTTCCACGGTTCTCAGTCACTTCCACTGTTCTCAGTCACTTCCACTGTTCTCAGTCTCTTTCACTGTTCTGTCTCTTCCACTGTTATCAGTCTCTTCCACTGTTCTCAGTCACTTACACTGTTCTCAGTCTCTTCCACTGTTCTCAGTCTCTTCCACTGTTCTCAGTCACTTCCACTGTTCTCAGTCACTTCCACTGTTCCTTCTCTTCTACTGTTCTCAGTCACTTCCACTGTTCTGACCCTTCCACTGTTCTCAGTCACTTCCACTGTTCTGTCTCTTCTACTGTTCTCAGTCACTTCCACTGTTCTCAGTCTCTTCCACTGTTCTCAGTCAGTCACTTCCACTGTTCTCAGTCACTTCCACTGTTCTCAGTCACTTCCACTGTTCTCAGTCACTTCCACTGTTCTGTCTCTTCTACTGTTCTCGGTCTCTTCCACTGTTCTGTCTCTTTCACTGTTCTCAGTCTCTTCCACTGTTCTCAGTCACTTCCACTGTTCTGACTCTTCCACTGTTCTCAGTCACTTCCACTGTTCTGTCTTTTCTACTGTTCTCAGTCACTTCCACTGTGCTCAGTCACTTCCACTGTTCTCAGTCACTTCCACTGTTCTGTCTCTTCCACTGTTCTCAGTCACTTCCACTGTGCTCAGTCACTTCCACTGTTCTGTCTCTTCTACTGTTCTCAGTCACTTCCACTGTTCTCAGTCACTTCCACTGTTCTCAGTCACTTCCACTGTTCTGTCTCTTCTACTGTTCTCAGTCTCTTCCACTGTTCTCAGTCACTTCCACTGTTCTCAGTCTCTTCCACTGTTCTGTCTCTTCTACTGTTCTCAGTCTCTTCCACTGTTCTCAGTCACTTCCACTGTTCTCAGTCTCTTCCACTGTTCTGTCTTTTCCACTGTTCTGAGTCACTTCCACTGTTCTCAGTCTATTCCACTGTTCTCAGTCTATTCCACTGTTCTCAGTCTCTTCCACTGTTCTCAGTCTCTTCCACTGTTCCCAGTCACTTCCACTGTTCTCAGTCTCTTCCACTATTCTCAGTCACTTCCACTGTTCTCAGTCACTTCCACTGTTCTGTCTCTTCTACTGTTCTTGGTCTCGTCCACTGTTCTGTCTCTTTCACTGTTCTCAGTCTCTTCCACTGTTCTCAGTCACTTCCACTGTTCTGACTCTTCCACTGTTCTCAGTCACTTCCACTGTTCTGTCTCTTCTACTGTTCTCAGTCTCTTCCACTGTTCTCAGTCACTTCCACTGTTCTCAGTCACTTCCACTGTTCTCAGTCACTTCCACTGTTCTCAGTCTCTTCCACTGTTCTGTCTTTTCCACTGTTCTGAGTCACTTCCACTGTTCTCAGTCTATTCCACTGTTCTCAGTCTATTCCACTGTTCTGTCTTTTCCAATGTTCTGAGTCACTTCCACTGTTCTCAGTCACTTCCACTGTTCTCAGTCTCTTCCACTGTTCTCACTCTCTTCCACTGTTCTCAGTCTCTTCCACTGTTCTCACTCTCTTCCACTGTTCTCAGTCACTTCCACTGTTTTCTGTCTCTTCCACTGTTCTCAGTCACTTCCACTGTTCTCAGTCACTTCCACTGTTCTCAGTCACTTTCACTGTTCTGTCTCTTCCACTGTTCTCAGTCTCTTCCACTGTTCTCAGTCACTTCCACTGTTATCAGTCTCTTCCACTGTTCTCAGTCTCTTCCACTGTTCTCAGTCACTTCCACTGTTCTCAGTCACTTCCACTGGTCCTTCTCTTCTACTGTTCTCAGTCACTTCAGCTGTTCTGACTCTTCCACTGTTCTCAGTCACTTCCACTGTTCTCTGTCTCTTCTACTGTTCTCAGTCACTTCCACTGTTCTGTCTCTTCTACTGTTCTCAGTCACTTCCACTGTTCTCAGTCTCTTCCACTGTTCTCAGTCAGTCACTTCCACTGTTCTCAGTCACTTCCACTGTTCTCAGTCACTTCCACTGTTCTCTGTCTCTTCCACTGTTCTCAGTCACTTCCACTGTTCTCAGTCACTTCCACTGTTCTCAGTCACTTCCACTGTTCTCAGTCACTTCCACTGTTCTGTCTCTTCCACTGTTCTCAGTCTCTTCCACTGTTCTCAGTCTCTTCCACTGTTCTGTCTCTTCCACTGTTCTCAGTCTCTTCCACTGTTCTCAGTCTCTTCCACTGTTCTCAGTCTCTTCCACTGTTCCCAGTCACTTCCACTGTTCCCAGTCACTTCCACTGTTCTCAGTCACTTCCACTGTTCTCAGTCACTTCCACTGTTCTGTCTCTTCTACTGTTCTCGGTCTCTTCCACTGTTCTGTCTCTTTCACTGTTCTCAGTCTCTTCCACTGTTCTCAGTCACTTCCACTGTTCTGTCTCTTCTACTGTTATCAGTCACTTCCACTGTTCTCAGTCACTTCCACTGTTCTCAGTCACTTCCACTGTTCTGTCTCTTCCACTGTTCTCAGTCACTTCCACTGTGCTCAGTCACTTCCACTGTTCTGTCTCTTCTACTGTTCTCAGTCACTTCCACTGTTCTCAGTCACTTCCACTGTTCTCAGTCACTTCCGCTGTTCTCAGTCTCTTCCACTGTTCTGTCTTTTCCACTGTTCTGAGTCACTTCCACTGTTCTCAGTCTATTCCACTGTTCTCAGTCTATTCCACTGTTCTGTCTTTTCCAATGTTCTGAGTCACTTCCACTGTTCTCAGTCACTTCCACTGTTCTCAGTCTCTTCCACTGTTCTCACTCTCTTCCACTGTTCTCAGTCTCTTCCACTGTTCTCACTCTCTTCCACTGTTCTCAGTCACTTCCACTGTTTTCTGTCTCTTCCACTGTTCTCAGTCACTTCCACTGTTCTCAGTCACTTCCACTGTTCTCAGTCACTTTCACTGTTCTGTCTCTTCCACTGTTCTCAGTCTATTCCACTGTTCTGTCTTTTCCACTGTTCTGAGTCACTTCCACTGTTCTCAGTCACTTCCACTGTTCTCAGTCTCTTCCACTGTTCTCACTCTCTTCCACTGTTCTTAGTCACTTCCACTGTTCTCAGTCTCTTCCACGGTTCTCAGTCACTTCCACTGTTCTCAGTCACTTCCACTGTTCTCAGTCTCTTTCACTGTTCTGTCTCTTCCACTGTTATCAGTCTCTTCCACTGTTCTCAGTCACTTACACTGTTCTCAGTCTCTTCCACTGTTCTCAGTCTCTTCCACTGTTCTCAGTCACTTCCACTGTTCTCAGTCACTTCCACTGTTCCTTCTCTTCTACTGTTCTCAGTCACTTCCACTGTTCTGACCCTTCCACTGTTCTCAGTCACTTCCACTGTTCTGTCTCTTCTACTGTTCTCAGTCACTTCCACTGTTCTCAGTCTCTTCCACTGTTCTCAGTCAGTCACTTCCACTGTTCTCAGTCACTTCCACTGTTCTCAGTCACTTCCACTGTTCTCAGTCACTTCCACTGTTCTGTCTCTTCTACTGTTCTCGGTCTCTTCCACTGTTCTGTCTCTTTCACTGTTCTCAGTCTCTTCCACTGTTCTCAGTCACTTCCACTGTTCTGACTCTTCCACTGTTCTCAGTCACTTCCACTGTTCTGTCTTTTCTACTGTTCTCAGTCACTTCCACTGTGCTCAGTCACTTCCACTGTTCTCAGTCACTTCCACTGTTCTGTCTCTTCCACTGTTCTCAGTCACTTCCACTGTGCTCAGTCACTTCCACTGTTCTGTCTCTTCTACTGTTCTCAGTCACTTCCACTGTTCTCAGTCACTTCCACTGTTCTCAGTCACTTCCACTGTTCTGTCTCTTCTACTGTTCTCAGTCTCTTCCACTGTTCTCAGTCACTTCCACTGTTCTCAGTCTCTTCCACTGTTCTGTCTCTTCTACTGTTCTCAGTCTCTTCCACTGTTCTCAGTCACTTCCACTGTTCTCAGTCTCTTCCACTGTTCTGTCTTTTCCACTGTTCTGAGTCACTTCCACTGTTCTCAGTCTATTCCACTGTTCTCAGTCTATTCCACTGTTCTCAGTCTCTTCCACTGTTCTCAGTCTCTTCCACTGTTCCCAGTCACTTCCACTGTTCTCAGTCTCTTCCACTATTCTCAGTCACTTCCACTGTTCTCAGTCACTTCCACTGTTCTGTCTCTTCTACTGTTCTTGGTCTCGTCCACTGTTCTGTCTCTTTCACTGTTCTCAGTCTCTTCCACTGTTCTCAGTCACTTCCACTGTTCTGACTCTTCCACTGTTCTCAGTCACTTCCACTGTTCTGTCTCTTCTACTGTTCTCAGTCTCTTCCACTGTTCTCAGTCACTTCCACTGTTCTCAGTCACTTCCACTGTTCTCAGTCACTTCCACTGTTCTCAGTCTCTTCCACTGTTCTGTCTTTTCCACTGTTCTGAGTCACTTCCACTGTTCTCAGTCTATTCCACTGTTCTCAGTCTATTCCACTGTTCTGTCTTTTCCAATGTTCTGAGTCACTTCCACTGTTCTCAGTCACTTCCACTGTTCTCAGTCTCTTCCACTGTTCTCACTCTCTTCCACTGTTCTCAGTCTCTTCCACTGTTCTCACTCTCTTCCACTGTTCTCAGTCACTTCCACTGTTTTCTGTCTCTTCCACTGTTCTCAGTCACTTCCACTGTTCTCAGTCACTTCCACTGTTCTCAGTCACTTTCACTGTTCTGTCTCTTCCACTGTTCTCAGTCTCTTCCACTGTTCTCAGTCACTTCCACTGTTATCAGTCTCTTCCACTGTTCTCAGTCTCTTCCACTGTTCTCAGTCACTTCCACTGTTCTCAGTCACTTCCACTGGTCCTTCTCTTCTACTGTTCTCAGTCACTTCAGCTGTTCTGACTCTTCCACTGTTCTCAGTCACTTCCACTGTTCTCTGTCTCTTCTACTGTTCTCAGTCACTTCCACTGTTCTGTCTCTTCTACTGTTCTCAGTCACTTCCACTGTTCTCAGTCTCTTCCACTGTTCTCAGTCAGTCACTTCCACTGTTCTCAGTCACTTCCACTGTTCTCAGTCACTTCCACTGTTCTCTGTCTCTTCCACTGTTCTCAGTCACTTCCACTGTTCTCAGTCACTTCCACTGTTCTCAGTCACTTCCACTGTTCTCAGTCACTTCCACTGTTCTGTCTCTTCCACTGTTCTCAGTCTCTTCCACTGTTCTCAGTCTCTTCCACTGTTCTGTCTCTTCCACTGTTCTCAGTCTCTTCCACTGTTCTCAGTCTCTTCCACTGTTCTCAGTCTCTTCCACTGTTCCCAGTCACTTCCACTGTTCCCAGTCACTTCCACTGTTCTCAGTCACTTCCACTGTTCTCAGTCACTTCCACTGTTCTGTCTCTTCTACTGTTCTCGGTCTCTTCCACTGTTCTGTCTCTTTCACTGTTCTCAGTCTCTTCCACTGTTCTCAGTCACTTCCACTGTTCTGTCTCTTCTACTGTTATCAGTCACTTCCACTGTTCTCAGTCACTTCCACTGTTCTCAGTCACTTCCACTGTTCTGTCTCTTCCACTGTTCTCAGTCACTTCCACTGTGCTCAGTCACTTCCACTGTTCTGTCTCTTCTACTGTTCTCAGTCACTTCCACTGTTCTCAGTCACTTCCACTGTTCTCAGTCACTTCCGCTGTTCTCAGTCTCTTCCACTGTTCTGTCTTTTCCACTGTTCTGAGTCACTTCCACTGTTCTCAGTCTATTCCACTGTTCTCAGTCTATTCCACTGTTCTGTCTTTTCCACTGTTCTGAGTCACTTCCACTGTTCTCAGTCACTTCCACTGTTCTCAGTCTCTTCCACTGTTCTCACTCTCTTCCACTGTTCTTAGTCACTTCCACTGTTCTCAGTCTCTTCCACGGTTCTCAGTCACTTCCACTGTTCTCAGTCACTTCCACTGTTCTCAGTCTCTTTCACTGTTCTGTCTCTTCCACTGTTATCAGTCTCTTCCACTGTTCTCAGTCACTTACACTGTTCTCAGTCTCTTCCACTGTTCTCAGTCTCTTCCACTGTTCTCAGTCACTTCCACTGTTCTCAGTCACTTCCACTGTTCCTTCTCTTCTACTGTTCTCAGTCACTTCCACTGTTCTGACCCTTCCACTGTTCTCAGTCACTTCCACTGTTCTGTCTCTTCTACTGTTCTCAGTCACTTCCACTGTTCTCAGTCTCTTCCACTGTTCTCAGTCAGTCACTTCCACTGTTCTCAGTCACTTCCACTGTTCTCAGTCACTTCCACTGTTCTCAGTCACTTCCACTGTTCTGTCTCTTCTACTGTTCTCGGTCTCTTCCACTGTTCTGTCTCTTTCACTGTTCTCAGTCTCTTCCACTGTTCTCAGTCACTTCCACTGTTCTGACTCTTCCACTGTTCTCAGTCACTTCCACTGTTCTGTCTTTTCTACTGTTCTCAGTCACTTCCACTGTGCTCAGTCACTTCCACTGTTCTCAGTCACTTCCACTGTTCTGTCTCTTCCACTGTTCTCAGTCACTTCCACTGTGCTCAGTCACTTCCACTGTTCTGTCTCTTCTACTGTTCTCAGTCACTTCCACTGTTCTCAGTCACTTCCACTGTTCTCAGTCACTTCCACTGTTCTGTCTCTTCTACTGTTCTCAGTCTCTTCCACTGTTCTCAGTCACTTCCACTGTTCTCAGTCTCTTCCACTGTTCTGTCTCTTCTACTGTTCTCAGTCTCTTCCACTGTTCTCAGTCACTTCCACTGTTCTCAGTCTCTTCCACTGTTCTGTCTTTTCCACTGTTCTGAGTCACTTCCACTGTTCTCAGTCTATTCCACTGTTCTCAGTCTATTCCACTGTTCTCAGTCTCTTCCACTGTTCTCAGTCTCTTCCACTGTTCCCAGTCACTTCCACTGTTCTCAGTCTCTTCCACTATTCTCAGTCACTTCCACTGTTCTCAGTCACTTCCACTGTTCTGTCTCTTCTACTGTTCTTGGTCTCTTCCACTGTTCTGTCTCTTTCACTGTTCTCAGTCTCTTCCACTGTTCTCAGTCACTTCCACTGTTCTGACTCTTCCACTGTTCTCAGTCACTTCCACTGTTCTGTCTCTTCTACTGTTCTCAGTCTCTTCCACTGTTCTCAGTCACTTCCACTGTTCTCAGTCACTTCCACTGTTCTCAGTCACTTCCACTGTTCTCAGTCTCTTCCACTGTTCTGTCTTTTCCACTGTTCTGAGTCACTTCCACTGTTCTCAGTCTATTCCACTGTTCTCAGTCTATTCCACTGTTCTGTCTTTTCCAATGTTCTGAGTCACTTCCACTGTTCTCAGTCACTTCCACTGTTCTCAGTCACTTCCACTGTTCTCAGTCTATTCCACTGTTCTGTCTTTTCCACTGTTCTGAGTCACTTCCACTGTTCTCAGTCACTTCCACTGTTCTCAGTCTCTTCCACTGTTCTCACTCTCTTCCACTGTTCTTAGTCACTTCCACTGTTCTCAGTCTCTTCCACGGTTCTCAGTCACTTCCACTGTTCTCAGTCACTTCCACTGTTCTCAGTCTCTTTCACTGTTCTGTCTCTTCCACTGTTATCAGTCTCTTCCACTGTTCTCAGTCACTTACACTGTTCTCAGTCTCTTCCACTGTTCTCAGTCTCTTCCACTGTTCTCAGTCACTTCCACTGTTCTCAGTCACTTCCACTGTTCCTTCTCTTCTACTGTTCTCAGTCACTTCCACTGTTCTGACCCTTCCACTGTTCTCAGTCACTTCCACTGTTCTGTCTCTTCTACTGTTCTCAGTCACTTCCACTGTTCTCAGTCTCTTCCACTGTTCTCAGTCAGTCACTTCCACTGTTCTCAGTCACTTCCACTGTTCTCAGTCACTTCCACTGTTCTCAGTCACTTCCACTGTTCTGTCTCTTCTACTGTTCTCGGTCTCTTCCACTGTTCTGTCTCTTTCACTGTTCTCAGTCTCTTCCACTGTTCTCAGTCACTTCCACTGTTCTGACTCTTCCACTGTTCTCAGTCACTTCCACTGTTCTGTCTTTTCTACTGTTCTCAGTCACTTCCACTGTGCTCAGTCACTTCCACTGTTCTCAGTCACTTCCACTGTTCTGTCTCTTCCACTGTTCTCAGTCACTTCCACTGTGCTCAGTCACTTCCACTGTTCTGTCTCTTCTACTGTTCTCAGTCACTTCCACTGTTCTCAGTCACTTCCACTGTTCTCAGTCACTTCCACTGTTCTGTCTCTTCTACTGTTCTCAGTCTCTTCCACTGTTCTCAGTCACTTCCACTGTTCTCAGTCTCTTCCACTGTTCTGTCTCTTCTACTGTTCTCAGTCTCTTCCACTGTTCTCAGTCACTTCCACTGTTCTCAGTCTCTTCCACTGTTCTGTCTTTTCCACTGTTCTGAGTCACTTCCACTGTTCTCAGTCTATTCCACTGTTCTCAGTCTATTCCACTGTTCTCAGTCTCTTCCACTGTTCTCAGTCTCTTCCACTGTTCCCAGTCACTTCCACTGTTCTCAGTCTCTTCCACTATTCTCAGTCACTTCCACTGTTCTCAGTCACTTCCACTGTTCTGTCTCTTCTACTGTTCTTGGTCTCTTCCACTGTTCTGTCTCTTTCACTGTTCTCAGTCTCTTCCACTGTTCTCAGTCACTTCCACTGTTCTGACTCTTCCACTGTTCTCAGTCACTTCCACTGTTCTGTCTCTTCTACTGTTCTCAGTCTCTTCCACTGTTCTCAGTCACTTCCACTGTTCTCAGTCACTTCCACTGTTCTCAGTCACTTCCACTGTTCTCAGTCTCTTCCACTGTTCTGTCTTTTCCACTGTTCTGAGTCACTTCCACTGTTCTCAGTCTATTCCACTGTTCTCAGTCTATTCCACTGTTCTGTCTTTTCCAATGTTCTGAGTCACTTCCACTGTTCTCAGTCACTTCCACTGTTCTCAGTCTCTTCCACTGTTCTCACTCTCTTCCACTGTTCTCAGTCACTTCCACTGTTCTCAGTCTCTTCCACGGTTCTCAGTCACTTCCACTGTTCTCAGTCACTTCCACTGTTCTCAGTCTCTTTCACTGTTCTGTCTCTTCCACTGTTATCAGTCTCTTCCACTGTTCTCAGTCACTTACACTGTTCTCAGTCTCTTCCACTGTTCTCAGTCTCTTCCACTGTTCTCAGTCACTTCCACTGTTCTCAGTCACTTCCACTGTTCCTTCTCTTCTACTGTTCTCAGTCACTTCCACTGTTCTGACCCTTCCACTGTTCTCAGTCACTTCCACTGTTCTGTCTCTTCTACTGTTCTCAGTCACTTCCACTGTTCTCAGTCTCTTCCACTGTTCTCAGTCTCTTCCACTGTTCTGTCTCTTCCACTGTTCTCAGTCTCTTCCACTGTTCTCAGTCTCTTCCACTGTTCTCAGTCTCTTCCACTGTTCCCAGTCACTTCCACTGTTCCCAGTCACTTCCACTGTTCTCAGTCACTTCCACTGTTCTCAGTCACTTCCACTGTTCTGTCTCTTCTACTGTTCTCGGTCTCTTCCACTGTTCTGTCTCTTTCACTGTTCTCAGTCTCTTCCACTGTTCTCAGTCACTTCCACTGTTCTGTCTCTTCTACTGTTATCAGTCACTTCCACTGTTCTCAGTCACTTCCACTGTTCTCAGTCACTTCCACTGTTCTGTCTCTTCCACTGTTCTCAGTCACTTCCACTGTGCTCAGTCACTTCCACTGTTCTGTCTCTTCTACTGTTCTCAGTCACTTCCACTGTTCTCAGTCACTTCCACTGTTCTCAGTCACTTCCACTGTTCTCAGTCTCTTCCACTGTTCTGTCTTTTCCACTGTTCTGAGTCACTTCCACTGTTCTCAGTCTATTCCACTGTTCTCAGTCTATTCCACTGTTCTGTCTTTTCCACTGTTCTGAGTCACTTCCACTGTTCTCAGTCACTTCCACTGTTCTCAGTCTCTTCCACTGTTCTCACTCTCTTCCACTGTTCTTAGTCACTTCCACTGTTCTCAGTCTCTTCCACGGTTCTCAGTCACTTCCACTGTTCTCAGTCACTTCCACTGTTCTCAGTCTCTTTCACTGTTCTGTCTCTTCCACTGTTATCAGTCTCTTCCACTGTTCTCAGTCACTTACACTGTTCTCAGTCTCTTCCACTGTTCTCAGTCTCTTCCACTGTTCTCAGTCACTTCCACTGTTCCTTCTCTTCTACTGTTCTCAGTCACTTCCACTGTTCTGACCCTTCCACTGTTCTCAGTCACTTCCACTGTTCTGTCTCTTCTACTGTTCTCAGTCACTTCCACTGTTCTCAGTCTCTTCCACTGTTCTCAGTCAGTCACTTCCACTGTTCTCAGTCACTTCCACTGTTCTCAGTCACTTCCACTGTTCTCAGTCACTTCCACTGTTCTGTCTCTTCTACTGTTCTCGGTCTCTTCCACTGTTCTGTCTCTTTCACTGTTCTCAGTCTCTTCCACTGTTCTCAGTCACTTCCACTGTTCTGACTCTTCCACTGTTCTCAGTCACTTCCACTGTTCTGTCTTTTCTACTGTTCTCAGTCACTTCCACTGTGCTCAGTCACTTCCACTGTTCTCAGTCACTTCCACTGTTCTGTCTCTTCCACTGTTCTCAGTCACTTCCACTGTGCTCAGTCACTTCCACTGTTCTGTCTCTTCTACTGTTCTCAGTCACTTCCACTGTTCTCAGTCACTTCCACTGTTCTCAGTCACTTCCACTGTTCTGTCTCTTCTACTGTTCTCAGTCTCTTCCACTGTTCTCAGTCACTTCCACTGTTCTCAGTCTCTTCCACTGTTCTGTCTCTTCTACTGTTCTCAGTCTCTTCCACTGTTCTCAGTCACTTCCACTGTTCTCAGTCTCTTCCACTGTTCTGTCTTTTCCACTGTTCTGAGTCACTTCCACTGTTCTCAGTCTATTCCACTGTTCTCAGTCTATTCCACTGTTCTCAGTCTCTTCCACTGTTCTCAGTCTCTTCCACTGTTCCCAGTCACTTCCACTGTTCTCAGTCTCTTCCACTATTCTCAGTCACTTCCACTGTTCTCAGTCACTTCCACTGTTTTGTCTCTTCTACTGTTCTTGGTCTCTTCCACTGTTCTGTCTCTTTCACTGTTCTCAGTCACTTCCACTGTTCTGACTCTTCCACTGTTCTCAGTCACTTCCACTGTTCTGTCTCTTCTACTGTTCTCAGTCTCTTCCACTGTTCTCAGTCACTTCCACTGTTCTCAGTCACTTCCACTGTTCTCAGTCACTTCCACTGTTCTCAGTCTCTTCCACTGTTCTGTCTTTTCCACTGTTCTGAGTCACTTCCACTGTTCTCAGTCTATTCCACTGTTCTCAGTCTATTCCACTGTTCTGTCTTTTCCAATGTTCTGAGTCACTTCCACTGTTCTCAGTCACTTCCACTGTTCTCAGTCTCTTCCACTGTTCTCACTCTCTTCCACTGTTCTCAGTCACTTCCACTGTTCTCAGTCTCTTCCACGGTTCTCAGTCACTTCCACTGTTCTCAGTCACTTCCACTGTTCTCAGTCTCTTTCACTGTTCTGTCTCTTCCACTGTTATCAGTCTCTTCCACTGTTCTCAGTCACTTACACTGTTCTCAGTCTCTTCCACTGTTCTCAGTCTCTTCCACTGTTCTCAGTCACTTCCACTGTTCTCAGTCACTTCCACTGTTCCTTCTCTTCTACTGTTCTCAGTCACTTCCACTGTTCTGACCCTTCCACTGTTCTCAGTCACTTCCACTGTTCTGTCTCTTCTACTGTTCTCAGTCACTTCCACTGTTCTCAGTCTCTTCCACTGTTCTCAGTCAGTCACTTCCACTGTTCTCAGTCACTTCCACTGTTCTCAGTCACTTCCACTGTTCTCAGTCACTTCCACTGTTCTCAGTCACTTCCACTGTTCTGTCTCTTCTACTGTTCTCGGTCTCTTCCACTGTTCTGTCTCTTTCACTGTTCTCAGTCTCTTCCACTGTTCTCAGTCACTTCCACTGTTCTGACTCTTCAACTGTTCTCAGTCACTTCCACTGTTCTGTCTTTTCTACTGTTCTCAGTCACTTCCACTGTGCTCAGTCACTTCCACTGTTCTCAGTCACTTCCACTGTTCTGTCTCTTCCACTGTTCTCAGTCACTTCCACTGTGCTCAGTCACTTCCACTGTTCTCAGTCTCTTCTACTGTTCTCAGTCACTTCCACTGTTCTCAGTCACTTCCACTGTTCTCAGTCACTTCCACTGTTCTGTCTCTTCTACTGTTCTCAGTCTCTTCCACTGTTCTCAGTCACTTCCACTGTTCTCAGTCACTTCCACTGTTCTGTCTCTTCCACTGTTCTCAGTCACTTCCACTGTGCTCAGTCACTTCCACTGTTCTCAGTCTCTTCTACTGTTCTCAGTCACTTCCACTGTTCTCAGTCACTTCCACTGTTCTCAGTCACTTCCACTGTTCTGTCTCTTCTACTGTTCTCAGTCTCTTCCACTGTTCTCAGTCACTTCCACTGTTCTCAGTCACTTCCACTGTTCTGTCTCTTCTACTGTTCTCAGTCTCTTCCACTGTTCTCAGTCACTTCCACTGTTCTCAGTCACTTCCACTGTTCTCAGTCACTTCCACTGTTCTCAGTCTCTTCCACTGTTCTGTCTTTTCCACTGTTCTGAGTCACTTCCACTGTTCTCAGTCTATTCCACTGTTCTCAGTCTATTCCACTGTTCTGTCTTTTCCAATGTTCTGAGTCACTTCCACTGTTCTCAGTCACTTCCACTGTTCTCAGTCTCTTCCACTGTTCTCACTCTCTTCCACTGTTCTCAGTCACTTCCACTGTTCTCAGTCTCTTCCACGGTTCTCAGTCACTTCCACTGTTCTCAGTCACTTCCACTGTTCTCAGTCTCTTTCACTGTTCTGTCTCTTCCACTGTTATCAGTCTCTTCCACTGTTCTCAGTCACTTACACTGTTCTCAGTCTCTTCCACTGTTCTCAGTCTCTTCCACTGTTCTCAGTCACTTCCACTGTTCTCAGTCACTTCCACTGTTCCTTCTCTTCTACTGTTCTCAGTCACTTCCACTGTTCTGACCCTTCCACTGTTCTCAGTCACTTCCACTGTTCTGTCTCTTCTACTGTTCTCAGTCACTTCCACTGTTCTCAGTCTCTTCCACTGTTCTCAGTCAGTCACTTCCACTGTTCTCAGTCACTTCCACTGTTCTCAGTCACTTCCACTGTTCTCAGTCACTTCCACTGTTCTCAGTCACTTCCACTGTTCTGTCTCTTCTACTGTTCTCGGTCTCTTCCACTGTTCTGTCTCTTTCACTGTTCTCAGTCTCTTCCACTGTTCTCAGTCACTTCCACTGTTCTGACTCTTCAACTGTTCTCAGTCACTTCCACTGTTCTGTCTTTTCTACTGTTCTCAGTCACTTCCACTGTGCTCAGTCACTTCCACTGTTCTCAGTCACTTCCACTGTTCTGTCTCTTCCACTGTTCTCAGTCACTTCCACTGTGCTCAGTCACTTCCACTGTTCTCAGTCTCTTCTACTGTTCTCAGTCACTTCCACTGTTCTCAGTCACTTCCACTGTTCTCAGTCACTTCCACTGTTCTGTCTCTTCTACTGTTCTCAGTCTCTTCCACTGTTCTCAGTCACTTCCACTGTTCTCAGTCTCTTCCACTGTTCTGTCTTTTCCACTGTTCTGAGTCACTTCCACTGTTCTCAGTCTATTCCACTGTTCTCAGTCTATTCCACTGTTCTCAGTCTCTTCCACTGTTCTCAGTCTCTTCCACTGTTCCCAGTCACTTCCACTGTTCTCAGTCTCTTCCACTATTCTCAGTCACTTCCACTGTTCTCAGTCACTTCCACTGTTCTGTCTCTTCTACTGTTCTTGGTCTCTTCCACTGTTCTGTCTCTTTCACTGTTCTCAGTCTCTTCCACTGTTCTCAGTCACTTCCACTGTTCTGACTCTTCCACTGTTCTCAGTCACTTCCACTGTTCTGTCTCTTCTACTGTTCTCAGTCTCTTCCACTGTTCTCAGTCACTTCCACTGTTCTGACTCTTCCACTGTGCTCAGTCACTTCCACTGTTCTCAGTCACTTCCACTGTTCTCAGTCACTTCCACTGTTCTGTCTCTTCCACTGTTATCAGTCACTTCCACTGTTCTCAGTCACTTCCACTGTTCTCAGTCACTTCCACTGTTCTGTCTCTTCCACTGTTCTCAGTCACTTCCACTGTGCTCAGTCACTTCCACTGTTCTGTCTCTTCTACTGTTCTCAGTCTCTTCCACTGTTCTCAGTCACTTCCACTGTTCTCAGTCTCTTCCACTGTTCTGTCTTTTCCACTGTTCTGAGTCACTTCCACTGTTCTCAGTCTATTCCACTGTTCTGTCTTTTCCACTGTTCTGAGTCACTTCCACTGTTCTCAGTCACTTCCACTGTTCTCAGTCTCTTCCACTGTTCTCACTCTCTTCCACTGTTCTCAGTCACTTCCACTGTTCTCAGTCTCTTCCACTGTTCTCAGTCACTTCCACTGTTCTCAGTCACTTCCACTGTTCTCAGTCTCTTTCACTGTTCTGTCTCTTCCACTGTTATCAGTCTCTTCCACTGTTCTCAGTCACTTCCACTGTTCTCAGTCTCTTCCACTGTTCTCAGTCTCTTCGACTGTTCTCAGTCACTTCCACTGTTCTCAGTCACTTCCACTGTTCCTTCTCTTCCACTGTTCTCAGTCTATTCCATTGTTCTCAGTCTCTTCCACTGTTCTCAGTCTCTTCCACTGTTCCCAGTCACTTCCACTGTTCTCAGTCTCTTCCACTATTCTCAGTCACTTCCACTGTTCTCAGTCACTTCCACTGTTCTGTCTCTTCTACTGTTCTTGGTCTCTTCCACTGTTCTGTCTCTTTCACTGTTCTCAGTCTCTTCCACTGTTCTCAGTCACTTCCACTGTTCTGACTCTTCCACTGTTCTCAGTCACTTCCACTGTTCTGTCTCTTCTACTGTTCTCAGTCTCTTCCACTGTTCTCAGTCACTTCCACTGTTCTGACTCTTCCATTGTGCTCAGTCACTTCCACTGTTCTCAGTCACTTCCACTGTTCTGTCTCTTCCACTGTTCTCAGTCACTTCCACTGTTCTCAGTCACTTCCACTGTTCTGTCTCTTCCACTGTTATCAGTCACTTCCACTGTTCTCAGTCACTTCCACTGTTCTCAGTCACTTCCACTGTTCTGTCTCTTCCACTGTTCTCAGTCACTTCCACTGTGCTCAGTCACTTCCACTGTTCTGTCTCTTCTACTGTTCTCAGTCTCTTCTACTGTTCTCAGTCTCTTCCACTGTTCTCAGTCACTTCCACTGTTCTGACTCTTCCACTGTGCTCAGTCACTTCCACTGTTCTCAGTCACTTCCACTGTTCTCAGTCACTTCCACTGTTCTCAGTCACTTCCACTGTTCTGTCTCTTCCACTGTTCTCAGTCACTTCCACTGTGCTCAGTCACTTCCACTGTTCTGTCTCTTCTACTGTTCTCAGTCTCTTCCACTGTTCTCAGTCACATCCACTGTTCTCAGTCTCTTCCACTGTTCTGTCTTTTCCACTGTTCTGAGTCACTTCCACTGTTTTCAGTCTATTCCACTGTTCTGTCTTTTCCACTGTTCTGAGTCACTTCCACTGTTCTCAGTCACTTCCACTGTTCTCACTCTCTTCCACTGTTCTCAGTCACTTCCACTGTTCTCAGTCTCTTCCACTGTTCTCAGTCACTTCCACTGTTCTCAGTCACTTCCACTGTTCTCAGTCTCTTCCACTGTTATCAGTCTCTTCCACTGTTCTCAGTCACTTCCACTGTTCTCAGTCTCTTCCACTGTTCTCAGTCTCTTCCACTGTTCTCAGTCACTTCCACTGTTCTCAGTCACTTCCACTGTTCCTTCTCTTCCACTGTTCTCAGTCTATTCCACTGTTCTCAGTCTCTTCCACTGTTCTCAGTCTCTTCCACTGTTCCCAGTCACTTCCACTGTTCTCAGTCTCTTCCACTATTCTCAGTCACTTCCACTGTTCTCAGTCACTTCCACTGTTCTGTCTCTTCTACTGTTCTTGGTCTCTTCCACTGTTCTGTCTCTTTCACTGTTCTCAGTCTCTTCCACTGTTCTCACTCTCTTCCACTGTTCTCAGTCACTTCCACTGTTCTCAGTCTCTTCCACTGTTCTCAGTCACTTCCACTGTTCTCAGTCACTTCCACTGTTCTCAGTCACTTCCACTGTTCTCAGTCTCTTTCACTGTTCTGTCTCTTCCACTGTTATCAGTCTCTTCCACTGTTCTCAGTCACTTCCACTGTTCTCAGTCTCTTCCACTGTTCTCAGTCTCTTCCACTGTTCTCAGTCACTTCCACTGTTCTCAGTCACTTCCACTGTTCCTTCTCTTCCACTGTTCTCAGTCTATTCCATTGTTCTCAGTCTCTTCCACTGTTCTCAGTCTCTTCCACTGTTCCCAGTCACTTCCACTGTTCTCAGTCTCTTCCACTATTCTCAGTCACTTCCACTGTTCTCAGTCACTTCCACTGTTCTGTCTCTTCTACTGTTCTTGGTCTCTTCCACTGTTCTGTCTCTTTCACTGTTCTCAGTCTCTTCCACTGTTCTCAGTCACTTCCACTGTTCTGACTCTTCCACTGTTCTCAGTCACTTCCACTGTTCTGTCTCTTCTACTGTTCTCAGTCTCTTCCACTGTTCTCAGTCACTTCCACTGTTCTGACTCTTCCACTGTGCTCAGTCACTTCCACTGTTCTCAGTCACTTCCACTGTTCTGTCTCTTCCACTGTTCTCAGTCACTTCCACTGTTCTCAGTCACTTCCACTGTTCTGTCTCTTCCACTGTTATCAGTCACTTCCACTGTTCTCAGTCACTTCCACTGTTCTCAGTCACTTCCACTGTTCTGTCTCTTCCACTGTTCTCAGTCACTTCCACTGTGCTCAGTCACTTCCACTGTTCTGTCTCTTCTACTGTTCTCAGTCTCTTCTACTGTTCTCAGTCTCTTCCACTGTTCTCAGTCACTTCCACTGTTCTGACTCTTCCACTGTGCTCAGTCACTTCCACTGTTCTCAGTCACTTCCACTGTTCTCAGTCACTTCCACTGTTCTCAGTCACTTCCACTGTTCTGTCTCTTCCACTGTTCTCAGTCACTTCCACTGTGCTCAGTCACTTCCACTGTTCTGTCTCTTCTACTGTTCTCAGTCTCTTCCACTGTTCTCAGTCACATCCACTGTTCTCAGTCTCTTCCACTGTTCTGTCTTTTCCACTGTTCTGAGTCACTTCCACTGTTTTCAGTCTATTCCACTGTTCTGTCTTTTCCACTGTTCTGAGTCACTTCCACTGTTCTCAGTCACTTCCACTGTTCTCAGTCTCTTCCACTGTTCTCACTCTCTTCCACTGTTCTCAGTCACTTCCACTGTTCTCAGTCTCTTCCACTGTTCTCAGTCACTTCCACTGTTCTCAGTCACTTCCACTGTTCTCAGTCTCTTCCACTGTTATCAGTCTCTTCCACTGTTCTCAGTCACTTCCACTGTTCTCAGTCTCTTCCACTGTTCTCAGTCTCTTCCACTGTTCTCAGTCACTTCCACTGTTCTCAGTCACTTCCACTGTTCCTTCTCTTCCACTGTTCTCAGTCTATTCCACTGTTCTCAGTCTCTTCCACTGTTCTCAGTCTCTTCCACTGTTCCCAGTCACTTCCACTGTTCTCAGTCTCTTCCACTATTCTCAGTCACTTCCACTGTTCTCAGTCACTTCCACTGTTCTGTCTCTTCTACTGTTCTTGGTCTCTTCCACTGTTCTGTCTCTTTCACTGTTCTCAGTCTCTTCCACTGTTCTCAGTCACTTCCACTGTTCTGACTCTTCCACTGTTCTCAGTCACTTCCACTGTTCTGACTCTTCCACTGTGCTCAGTCACTTCCACTGTTCTCAGTCACTTCCACTGTTCTCAGTCACTTCCACTGTTCTCAGTCTCTTCCACTGTTCTCAGTCACTTCCACTGTTCTCAGTCACTTCCACTGTTCTCAGTCACTTCCACTGTTATGTCTCTTCCACTGTTCTCAGTCACTTCCACTGTACTCAGTCACTTCCACTGTTCTGTCTCTTCTACTGTTCTCAGTCTCTTCTACTGTTCTCAGTCTCTTCCACTGTTCTCAGTCACTTCCACTGTTCTGACTCTTCCACTGTGCTCAGTCACTTCCACTGTTCTCAGTCACTTCCACTGTTCTCAGTCACTTCCACTGTTCTGTCTCTTCCACTGTTATCAGTCACTTCCACTATTCTCAGTCACTTCCACTGTTCTCAGTCACTTCCACTGTTCTGTCTCTTCCACTGTTCTCAGTCACTTCCACTGTGCTCAGTCACTTCCACTGTTCTGTCTCTTCCACTGTTCTCAGTCACTTCCACTGTGCTCAGTCACTTCCACTGTTCTCAGTCACTTCCACTGTTCTCAGTCTCTTTCACTGTTCTGTCTCTTCCACTGTTATCAGTCTCTTCCACTGTTCTCAGTCACTTCCACTGTTCTCAGTCTCTTCCACTGTTCTCAGTCTCTTCCACTGTTCTCAGTCACTTCCACTGTTCTCAGTCACTTCCACTGTTCCTTCTCTTCCACTGTTCTCAGTCTATTCCATTGTTCTCAGTCTCTTCCACTGTTCTCAGTCTCTTCCACTGTTCCCAGTCACTTCCACTGTTCTCAGTCTCTTCCACTATTCTCAGTCACTTCCACTGTTCTCAGTCACTTCCACTGTTCTGTCTCTTCTACTGTTCTTGGTCTCTTCCACTGTTCTGTCTCTTTCACTGTTCTCAGTCTCTTCCACTGTTCTCAGTCACTTCCACTGTTCTGACTCTTCCACTGTTCTCAGTCACTTCCACTGTTCTGTCTCTTCTACTGTTCTCAGTCTCTTCCACTGTTCTCAGTCACTTCCACTGTTCTGACTCTTCCACTGTGCTCAGTCACTTCCACTGTTCTCAGTCACTTCCACTGTTCTGTCTCTTCCACTGTTCTCAGTCACTTCCACTGTTCTCAGTCACTTCCACTGTTCTGTCTCTTCCACTGTTATCAGTCACTTCCACTGTTCTCAGTCACTTCCACTGTTCTCAGTCACTTCCACTGTTCTGTCTCTTCCACTGTTCTCAGTCACTTCCACTGTGCTCAGTCACTTCCACTGTTCTGTCTCTTCTACTGTTCTCAGTCTCTTCTACTGTTCTCAGTCTCTTCCACTGTTCTCAGTCACTTCCACTGTTCTGACTCTTCCACTGTGCTCAGTCACTTCCACTGTTCTCAGTCACTTCCACTGTTCTCAGTCACTTCCACTGTTCTCAGTCACTTCCACTGTTCTGTCTCTTCCACTGTTCTCAGTCACTTCCACTGTGCTCAGTCACTTCCACTGTTCTGTCTCTTCTACTGTTCTCAGTCTCTTCCACTGTTCTCAGTCACATCCACTGTTCTCAGTCTCTTCCACTGTTCTGTCTTTTCCACTGTTCTGAGTCACTTCCACTGTTTTCAGTCTATTCCACTGTTCTGTCTTTTCCACTGTTCTGAGTCACTTCCACTGTTCTCAGTCACTTCCACTGTTCTCAGTCTCTTCCACTGTTCTCACTCTCTTCCACTGTTCTCAGTCACTTCCACTGTTCTCAGTCTCTTCCACTGTTCTCAGTCACTTCCACTGTTCTCAGTCACTTCCACTGTTCTCAGTCTCTTCCACTGTTATCAGTCTCTTCCACTGTTCTCAGTCACTTCCACTGTTCTCAGTCTCTTCCACTGTTCTCAGTCTCTTCCACTGTTCTCAGTCACTTCCACTGTTCTCAGTCACTTCCACTGTTCCTTCTCTTCCACTGTTCTCAGTCTATTCCACTGTTCTCAGTCTCTTCCACTGTTCTCAGTCTCTTCCACTGTTCCCAGTCACTTCCACTGTTCTCAGTCTCTTCCACTATTCTCAGTCACTTCCACTGTTCTCAGTCACTTCCACTGTTCTGTCTCTTCTACTGTTCTTGGTCTCTTCCACTGTTCTGTCTCTTTCACTGTTCTCAGTCTCTTCCACTGTTCTCAGTCACTTCCACTGTTCTGACTCTTCCACTGTTCTCAGTCACTTCCACTGTTCTGACTCTTCCACTGTGCTCAGTCACTTCCACTGTTCTCAGTCACTTCCACTGTTCTCAGTCACTTCCACTGTTCTCAGTCTCTTCCACTGTTCTCAGTCACTTCCACTGTTCTCAGTCACTTCCACTGTTCTCAGTCACTTCCACTGTTATGTCTCTTCCACTGTTCTCAGTCACTTCCACTGTACTCAGTCACTTCCACTGTTCTGTCTCTTCTACTGTTCTCAGTCTCTTCTACTGTTCTCAGTCTCTTCCACTGTTCTCAGTCACTTCCACTGTTCTGACTCTTCCACTGTGCTCAGTCACTTCCACTGTTCTCAGTCACTTCCACTGTTCTCAGTCACTTCCACTGTTCTGTCTCTTCCACTGTTATCAGTCACTTCCACTATTCTCAGTCACTTCCACTGTTCTCAGTCACTTCCACTGTTCTGTCTCTTCCACTGTTCTCAGTCACTTCCACTGTGCTCAGTCACTTCCACTGTTCTGTCTCTTCCACTGTTCTCAGTCACTTCCACTGTGCTCAGTCACTTCCACTGTTCTGTCTCTTCTACTGTTCTCAGTCTCTTCTACTGTTCTCAGTCTCTTCCACTGTTCTCAGTCACTTCCACTGTTCTGACTCTTCCACTGTGCTCAGTCACTTCCACTGTTCTCAGTCACTTCCACTGTTCTCAGTCACTTCCACTGTTCTGTCTCTTCCACTGTTATCAGTCACTTCCACTGTTCTCAGTCACTTCCACTGTTCTCAGTCTCTTCCACTGTTCTCAGTCACTTCCACTGTTCTCAGTCACTTCCACTGTTCTCAGTCACTTCCACTGTTATGTCTCTTCCACTGTTCTCAGTCACTTCCACTGTACTCAGTCACTTCCACTGTTCTGTCTCTTCTACTGTTCTCAGTCTCTTCTACTGTTCTCAGTCTCTTCTACTGTTCTCAGTCTCTTCCACTGTTCTCAGTCACTTCCACTGTTCTGACTCTTCCACTGTGCTCAGTCACTTCCACTGTTCTCAGTCACTTCCACTGTTCTCAGTCACTTCCACTGTTCTGTCTCTTCCACTGTTATCAGTCACTTCCACTATTCTCAGTCACTTCTACTGTTCTCAGTCACTTCCACTGTTCTGTCTCTTCCACTGTTCTCAGTCACTTCCACTGTGCTCAGTCACTTCCACTGTTCTGTCTCTTCCACTGTTCTCAGTCACTTCCACTGTGCTCAGTCACTTCCACTGTTCTGTCTCTTCTACTGTTCTCAGTCTCTTCTACTGTTCTCAGTCTCTTCCACTGTTCTCAGTCACTTCCACTGTTCTGACTCTTCCACTGTGCTCAGTCACTTCCACTGTTCTCAGTCACTTCCACTGTTCTCAGTCACTTCCACTGTTCTGTCTCTTCCACTGTTATCAGTCACTTCCACTATTCTCAGTCACTTCCACTGTTCTCAGTCACTTCCACTGTTCTGTCTCTTCCACTGTTCTCAGTCACTTCCACTGTGCTCAGTCACTTCCACTGTTCTGTCTCTTCTACTGTTCTCAGTCTCTTCCACTGTTCTCAGTCACTTCCACTGTTCTCAGTCTCTTCCACTGTTCTGTCTTTTCCACTGTTCTGAGTCACTTCCACTGTTCTCAGTCTATTCCACTGTTCTGTCTTTTCCACTGTTCTGAGTCACTTCCACTGTTCTCAGTCACTTCCACTGTTCTCAGTCTCTTCCACTGTTCTCACTCTCTTCCACTGTTCTCAGTCACTTCCACTGTTCTCAGTCACTTCCACTGTTCTCAGTCACTTCCACTGTTCTGTCTCTTCCACTGTTATCAGTCACTTCCACTGTTCTCAGTCACTTCCACTGTTCTCAGTCACTTCCACTGTTCTGTCTCTTCCACTGTTCTCAGTCACTTCCACTGTGCTCAGTCACTTCCACTGTTCTGTCTCTTCTACTGTTCTCAGTCTCTTCTACTGT
The DNA here is from genome assembly GCF_057628025.1 of Oncorhynchus mykiss. Classification (NCBI taxonomy): domain Eukaryota; kingdom Metazoa; phylum Chordata; class Actinopteri; order Salmoniformes; family Salmonidae; genus Oncorhynchus; species Oncorhynchus mykiss. Next base: position 22,950,990 of record NC_143026.1, read on the forward strand.
TCTCAGTCTCTTCCACTGTTCTCAGTCACTTCCACTGTTCTGACTCTTCCACTGTGCTCAGTCACTTCCACTGTTCTCAGTCACTTCCACTGTTCTCAGTCACTTCCACTGTTCTGTCTCTTCCACTGTTATCAGTCACTTCCACTGTTCTCAGTCACTTCCACTGTTCTCAGTCACTTCCACTGTTCTGTCTCTTCCACTGTTCTCAGTCACTTCCACTGTGCTCAGTCACTTCCACTGTTCTGTCTCTTCTACTGTTCTCAGTCTCTTCCACTGTTCTCAGTCACTTCCACTGTTCTCAGTCTCTTCCACTGTTCTGTCTTTTCCACTGTTCTGAGTCACTTCCACTGTTCTCAGTCTATTCCACTGTTCTGTCTTTTCCACTGTTCTGAGTCACTTCCACTGTTCTCAGTCACTTCCACTGTTCTCAGTCTCTTCCACTGTTCTCACTCTCTTCCACTGTTCTCAGTCACTTCCACTGTTCTCAGTCTCTTCCACTGTTCTCAGTCACTTCCACTGTTCTCAGTCACTTCCACTGTTCTCAGTCTCTTCCACTGTTATCAGTCTCTTCCACTGTTCTCAGTCACTTCCACTGTTCTCAGTCTCTTCCACTGTTCTCAGTCTCTTCCACTGTTCTCAGTCACTTCCACTGTTCTCAGTCACTTCCACTGTTCCTTCTCTTCCACTGTTCTCAGTCTATTCCACTGTTCTCAGTCTCTTCCACTGTTCTCAGTCTCTTCCACTGTTCCCAGTCACTTCCACTGTTCTCAGTCTCTTCCACTATTCTCAGTCACTTCCACTGTTCTCAGTCTCTTCCACTATTCTCAGTCACTTCCACTGTTCTCAGTCACTTCCACTGTTCTGTCTCTTCTACTGTTCTTGGTCTCTTCCACTGTTCTGTCTCTTTCACTGTTCTCAGTCTCTTCCACTGTTCTCAGTCACTTCCACTGTTCTGACTCTTCCACTGTTCTCAGTCACTTCCACTGTTCTGTCTCTTCTACTGTTCTCAGTCTCTTCCACTGTTCTCAGTCACTTCCACTGTTCTGACTCTTCCACTGTGCTCAGTCACTTCCACTGTTCTCAGTCACTTCCACTGTTCTCAGTCACTTCCACTGTTCTGTCTCTTCCACTGTTCTCAGTCACTTCCACTGTTCTCAGTCACTTCCACTGTTCTGTCTCTTCCACTGTTATCCGTCACTTCCACTGTTCTCAGTCACTTCCACTGTTCTCAGTCACTTCCACTGTTCTGTCTCTTCCACTGTTCTCAGTCACTTCCACTGTGCTCAGTCACTTCCACTGTTCTGTCTCTTCTACTGTTCTCAGTCTCTTCTACTGTTCTCAGTCTCTTCCACTGTTCTCAGTCACTTCCACTGTTCTGACTCTTCCACTGTGCTCAGTCACTTCCACTGTTCTCAGTCACTTCCACTGTTCTCAGTCACTTCCACTGTTCTGTCTCTTCCACTGTTATCAGTCACTTCCACTGTTCTCAGTCACTTCCACTGTTCTCAGTCACTTCCACTGTTCTGTCTCTTCCACTGTTCTCAGTCACTTCCACTGTGCTCAGTCACTTCCACTGTTCTGTCTCTTCTACTGTTCTCAGTCTCTTCCACTGTTCTCAGTCACTTCCACTGTTCTCAGTCTCTTCCACTGTTCTGTCTTTTCCACTGTTCTGAGTCACTTCCACTGTTCTCAGTCTATTCCACTGTTCTGTCTTTTCCACTGTTCTGAGTCACTTCCACTGTTCTCAGTCACTTCCACTGTTCTCAGTCTCTTCCACTGTTCTCACTCTCTTCCACTGTTCTCAGTCACTTCCACTGTTCTCAGTCTCTTCCACTGTTCTCAGTCACTTCCACTGTTCTCAGTCACTTCCACTGTTCTCAGTCTCTTCCACTGTTATCAGTCTCTTCCACTGTTCTCAGTCACTTCCACTGTTCTCAGTCTCTTCCACTGTTCTCAGTCTCTTCCACTGTTCTCAGTCACTTCCACTGTTCTCAGTCACTTCCACTGTTCCTTCTCTTCCACTGTTCTCAGTCTATTCCACTGTTCTCAGTCTCTTCCACTGTTCTCAGTCACTTCCACTGTTCCCAGTCACTTCCACTGTTCTCAGTCTCTTCCACTATTCTCAGTCACTTCCACTGTTCTCAGTCACTTCCACTGTTCTGTCTCTTCTACTGTTCTTGGTCTCTTCCACTGTTCTGTCTCTTTCACTGTTCTCAGTCTCTTCCACTGTTCTCAGTCACTTCCACTGTTCTGACTCTTCCACTGTTCTCAGTCACTTCCACTGTTCTGTCTCTTCTACTGTTCTCAGTCTCTTCCACTGTTCTCAGTCACTCTCCACTGTTCTGACTCTTCCACTGTGCTCAGTCACTTCCACTGTTCTCAGTCACTTCCACTGTTCTCAGTCACTTCCACTGTTCTGTCTCTTCCACTGTTATCAGTCACTTCCACTGTTCTCAGTCACTTCCACTGTTCTCAGTCACTTCCACTGTTCTGTCTCTTCCACTGTTCTCAGTCACTTCCACTGTGCTCAGTCACTTCCACTGTTCTGTCTCTTCTACTGTTCTCAGTCTCTTCCACTGTTCTCAGTCACTTCCACTGTTCTCAGTCTCTTCCACTGTTCTGTCTTTTCCACTGTTCTGAGTCACTTCCACTGTTCTCAGTCTGTTCCACTGTTCTGTCTTTTCCACTGTTCTGAGTCACTTCCACTGTTCTCAGTCACTTCCACTGTTCTCAGTCTCTTCCACTGTTCTCACTCTCTTCCACTGTTCTCAGTCACTTCCACTGTTCTCAGTCTCTTCCACTGTTCTCAGTCACTTCCACTGTTCTCAGTCACTTCCACTGTTCTCAGTCTCTTTCACTGTTCTGTCTCTTCCACTGTTATCAGTCTCTTCCACTGTTCTCAGTCACTTCCACTGTTCTCAGTCTCTTCCACTGTTCTCAGTCTCTTCCACTGTTCTCAGTCACTTCCACTGTTCTCAGTCACTTCCACTGTTCCTTCTCTTCTACTGTTCTCAGTCACTTCCACTGTTCTGACTCTTCCACTGTTCTCAGTCACTTCCACTGTTCTGTCTCTTCTACTGTTCTCAGTCACTTCCACTGTTCTGTCTCTTCTACTGTTCTCAGTCACTTCCACTGTTCTGTCTCTTCTACTGTTCTCAGTCACTTCCACTGTTCGCAGTCTCTTCCACTGTTCTCAGTCAGTCACTTCCACTGTTCTCAGTCACTTCCACTGTTCTCAGTCACTTCCACAGTTCGTAGTCTCTTCCACAGTTCTCAGTCACTTCCACTGTTCTCAGTCACTTCCACTGTTCTCAGTCACTTCCACTGTTCTGTCTCTTCCACTGTTCTGTCTCTTCCACTGTTCTCAGTCACTTCCACTGTTCTCAGTCTCTTCCACTGTTCTCAGTCTCTTCCACTGTTCTCAGTCTCTTCCACTGTTCTTACTCACTTCCACTGTTCTCAGTCACTTCCACTGTTCTGTCTCTTCTACTGTTCACAGTCACTTCCACTGTTCTGACTCTTCCACTGTTCTCAGTCACTTCCACTGTTCTGTCTCTTCTACTGTTCTCAGTCACTTCCACTGTTCTGTCTCTTCTACTGTTCTCAGTCACTTCCACTGTTCTCAGTCTCTTCCACTGTTCTCAGTCAGTCACTTCCACTGTTCTCAGTCACTTCCACTGTTCTCAGTCACTTCCACTGTTCTCAGTCACTTCCACTGTTCTCAGTCTCTTCCACTGTTCTCAGTCACTTCCACTGTTCTCAGTCACTTCCACTGTTCTCAGTCACTTCCACTGTTCTGTCTCTTCCACTGTTCTGTATCTTCCACTGTTCTCAGTCACTTCCACTGTTCTCAGTCTCTTCCACTGTTCTCAGTCTCTTCCACTGTTCTCAGTCACTTCCACTGTTCTCAGTCTCTTCCACTGTTCTCAGTCTCTTCCACTGTTCTCAGTCACTTCCACTGTTCTCAGTCACTTCCACTGTTCTGTCTCTTCTACTGTTCTCAGTCTCTTCCACTGTTCTGTCTCTTTCACTGTTCTCAGTCTCTTCCACTGTTCTCAGTCACTTCCACTGTTCTGACTCTTCCACTGTTCTCAGTCACTTCCACTGTTCTGTCTCTTCTACTGTTATCAGTCACTTCCACTGTTCTCAGTCTCTTCCACTGTTCTCAGTCACTTCCACTGTTCTCAGTCACTTCCACTGTTCTCAGTCACTTCCACTGTTCTCGGTCTCTTCCTCTGTTCTCAGTCACTTCCACTGTTCGTAGTCTCTTCCACAGTTCTCAGTCACTTCCACTGTTCTCAGTCACTTCCACTGTTCTCAGTCACTTCCACTGTTCTGTCTCTTCCACTGTTCTGTCTCTTCCACTGTTCTCAGTCACTTCCACTGTTCTCAGTCTCTTCCACTGTTCTCAGTCTCTTCCACTGTTCTCAGTCTCTTCCACTGTTCTTACTCACTTCCACTGTTCTCAGTCACTTCCACTGTTCCTTCTCTTCTACTGTTCACAGTCACTTCCACTGTTCTGACTCTTCCACTGTTCTCAGTCACTTCCACTGTTCTGTCTCTTCTACTGTTCTCAGTCACTTCCACTGTTCTGTCTCTTCTACTGTTCTCAGTCACTTCCACTGTTCTCAGTCTCTTCCACTGTTCTCAGTCAGTCACTTCCACTGTTCTCAGTCACTTCCACTGTTCTCAGTCACTTCCACTGTTCTCAGTCACTTCCACTGTTCTCAGTCTCTTCCACTGTTCTCAGTCACTTCCACTGTTCTCAGTCACTTCCACTGTTCTCAGTCACTTCCACTGTTCTGTCTCTTCCACTGTTCTGTCTCTTCCACTGTTCTCAGTCACTTCCACTGTTCTCAGTCTCTTCCACTGTTCTCAGTCTCTTCCACTGTTCTCAGTCACTTCCACTGTTCTCAGTCTCTTCCACTGTTCTCAGTCTCTTCCACTGTTCTCAGTCACTTCCACTGTTCTCAGTCACTTCCACTGTTCTGTCTCTTCTACTGTTCTCAGTCTCTTCCACTGTTCTGTCTCTTTCACTGTTCTCAGTCTCTTCCACTGTTCTCAGTCACTTCCACTGTTCTGACTCTTCCACTGTTCTCAGTCACTTCCACTGTTCTGTCTCTTCTACTGTTATCAGTCACTTCCACTGTTCTCAGTCTCTTCCACTGTTCTCAGTCACTTCCACTGTTCTCAGTCACTTCCACTGTTCTCAGTCACTTCCACTGTTCTCGGTCTCTTCCTCTGTTCTCAGTCACTTCCACTGTTCTGTCTCTTCCACTGTTCTCAGTCACTTCCACTGTTCTGTCTCTTCTACTGTTCTCATTCACGTACATTGACAAAGGAAGCAACATTGAGTTACACCAAACCCTGGACATAAACACACACAAATGTCTTGAGTTGACAGATAGCTGCTGGAGATGGAAGGTTGTTGTGACAAGAGAGTGTTTGTGTGAATTGTGTCTAACTAGTCATGATCAATGTCTGTAGGATGACTTCTCACTAAGGCTATTATATGTCCATAAGATTATATCATAATCAACATAACCAATGTCTGGTATTAAATTGAAGGACATGATTGGATAGGATGTCGTAATACACAATTGGCTGGTTGTGATGATTATTCAATGTGTAGTTGAATACCTTCAGCTGTATGAGAGAGGGAAAAAGAGAAGAGAGAGAGAAAGAGAGTGAGGGAGGGATAGGAAAGTAGCGGGCAGGTGGGGGAGCGAAAGTAAACAGATGTGGGAGGGAGGGTACTCTCTGGCAAAGGTCAAAATGAGCCTGTCAACAACATGAATGTTCTAATGTGAGCTGCCAGAGCACTCAATAACACAGGCAGATAGACAAACAGACTGACGGGGGACCTGAGTCCTTAACTTCTCTCTCTCTCTCTCTCTCTCTCTCTCTCTCTCTCTCTCTCTCTCTCTCTCTCTCTCTTCAATTCAATTCAATTCAAGGGACTTTATTGGCATTGGAAACGTGTTCACATTGCCAAAGCAAGTGAGGTAGATAATATACAAAAGTGAACTAAACAATAATGAAATAAACAATCTCTCTCTCTCTCAGTGTGGAGGGTGTGGAGGGCTCTATCCTAACTAACTTTATTGATTATTTTCTTTACATGCTATTTTCTATGGTGGAGGGTTAATGCAATATTTGTTTTAGCGGTATCCACAGTTTTTTCAAAGTTAGGGTAGAAGAGGACAGAGTAACTTTCCTGGGGTTTGGAAGGTGTGGTGTGCGCGATGGCTTCTCAGCCTAGCGCGGAGGAGACGCTGTCGATACAGCATGGATTCAGGTGTGTTCCTGAGAATGGAGTTAAGGTGGAGGAGGTTCTGCTCATGGTCGGTGAACAGGTAGGAGCTGAATTTATACATTCTGCTTCTAGAATGAACTAAGCTGTGGTTGTGTTCATGAAAAGGGCTAATTTGGTTGGTAGGCTAATTGCTAGCGGAATATTTGTAAGGGATGTGTTGGTGTCAATTTCACCTCTCTCTACCCCTTCGACAAGAGTGGTAGTTGCAAATTTGCCTCCGTTTATTACGGATTACCAAATCAGGAAAGAGCTGAGTCGTTTTGGTGAGTTTGCTAGCGGTTTTCGTGTACTGTCAGCAGGCTTTCAGGCAGATGCCGTTAAGCACGTTGTTTTGTTCCAGAGGCAAGTGTTTATGTTTCTGAACAACAGTGAGCACCAACTAAATGTGCATTTTAAAGTGAGGCACGGGGAGGGGCTCTATGCAGGGTTTGCCAGCACAGATAGTCTACGGTGTTTTGAGTGTGGGGATTTGGGGCATAAGAGCTTTGCGTGCCCACATAAAGCCCGTAGACAAGGTGAGGGTACACACGCCAGTGGGGGAAATCAAGGTCAAAGTGCAGGGGGTAAGGAGATGCAGACAGCAGAAGCTGGGCCTAGTCATGCCAGGGAAGGTAGTGTAGATGAGGCTGGGTCTAGTCAGGCTGTGGATGGTGGTGTAGCGGAGGCTGGGTATAGTCAGGCTAGAGATGGTGGGGTAGCTTAGGCAGGCCTAGTTATGCTATGGAGGGTGGTGTATATGATTCTGGGCATAGTCATGCTATGGAGGATGGTGTAGATGATGGTAGGTCTAGTCAGGTTATTCTAGTGGATGAGGAGAGTATAGTGGGGAAGTGTAAGAGACTAGGGGGGAGGAGGAGGGTGTCAAGCGGAAAAGGAAAAAGGGTGTGGACAAAGGCACCATGGAAATTTTGCCTGTTGCTGTGGGTGATGCCCTGACCCGAGAGAAAGGGCAGGTGGTCAGGGTGGGAGATAGAGATGAGGAGGAAAGTGAGTCTGAGGAAGAGGATGATGAGTTATTTTTTTCAGACTCCTCTTCAATGGGCCCGGAGCTGACAGCCAGTCAAGCAGAGGGGTCTAAGTACACAATGAGATAATTTACAAGGTTCCTAAGTGAGACTAAGGGGGGAAAAGTTCATCTTGAGGCTTTTTTTCTGATCCTAGAAAGTTTGTAAGATCAGTACAACATGCTATGAAAAATGAGGGGCATGGTGTCCTCTCACCCAGGAAACGGTTTAAGTTGAGGAAGTGGGTTTACCTTCAGACACTGTTTAGATGTATATTTTCTTTCTGACACTGGGGCTTTTTGAGCTTTGTTATTGGTCTCTTTCTTTGCTGGCTTTTCTCCCACTTCTTATGGAGACTCGACGGGTAGGCTCGCTCAATATAAATGGTGCCAGATATGCGGGAAAGAGGAGTGTGTTGGGTGAATATGTAAAACAAAAAAAGTACAGGTGTTGTTTCTGCAGGAGATGCATAGTGATGTGGTGAATGAAGTCGATTGGGGGATCTGGTGGAAAGGGGCAAGTGTGTTGAGCCATGGGACAAATCTTAGTGCAGTGATGGCAGTCCTTTTTGCACCGGGGCTGTCTGTGTGTTGAGCCATGGGACAAATCTTAGTGCAGTGATGGCAGTCCTTTTTGCACCGGGGCTGTCTGTGTGTTGAGCCATGGGACAAATCTTAGTGCAGGGGTGGCAGTCCTTTTTGCACCGGGGCTGTCTGTGTGTTGATCCATGAGACAAATCTTAGTGCAGGAGTGGCAGTCCTTTTTGCACCGGGGCTGTCTGTGTGTTGATCCATGAGACAAATCTTAGTGCAGGGGTGGCAGTCTTTTTTGCACCGGGGCTGTCTGTGTGTTGAGCCATCTTAGTGCAGGGGTGGCAGTCCTTTTTGCACCGGGGCTGTCTGTGTGTTGATCCATGGGACAAATCTTAGTGCAGGAGTGGCAGTCCTTTTTGCACCGGGGCTGTCTGTGTGTTGATCCATGGGACAAATCTTAGTGCAGGGGTGGCAGTCCTTTTTGCACCGGGGCTGTCTGTAAAACGTTGCTCCTCAAAGGAGGTGTGTAAAGGTAGGCTGCTTGTTGTTAAAGCAGAAATGAACAACATGTGTTTTGTCTTTATACATGTGTATTCACCTAACACAGGGAGAGAAAGAGGGGTTCTATTTGGGAGTCTTAGACAGGAACTCTCACAGGTAACGCCTGAGGAGACGCTGGTGGTCGGAGGGGACTGGAACTGTACAATGGATTTTACGAAAGACAGAAATGGGGAAGAGCCTCATTAATTGTCAGTGGGAGTGTTAAGGGACATCATTAATCAGTTCGACCTAGTGGATGTTTGGAGAACTAAACATCCAAACACAAGACAGTATACATGGGTGAAGGTTTTTGGGGCTAGGCTGAGTGCAGCCCGACTTGATCGGTTTTACATGTCTAAGAATCGGAGCAATAGGCTGCTGGGCACTACCATTCTCCCGGTTGGGTTTTGGGATCCTCACATAACTATGGCTCGGATGTCTATTTCACCAGGGCCCTGGCAGGCATCTTATTGGAAGTTCAATGTAAAGCTCTTACAATATGACATTTTGCTCAGGTTTCCAGACCTTTTGGGAAAGGTGGGGGCAGCGAAGAGAGGAGTATGAGTCTCTCATCCTCAGAGACTAGGAGAGTATTGGGGGAACTAGAGCGTTGTATTAGTGAGATAGAGGTAGAGATGGTGGGGCAAGGCATTGTAGGCCTCCAGGCTAATTTAGCCGAATTACATAGGGACCTGGGCAGTTTTCTCCAGGTTAAAGCAAAGGGAGCACTTGTAAGAGCTAGGCTCTCCATGCTCAAGGAGATGGATGCTCCCAGCTCCTTCTTCTTTGGTTTAGAAAGACAGAGTGGTAAAGCCAAGGGTATGCATTGTCTATGGCTGTCTGATGGGAGGGTGACCTCTGTGGTGGGTGAGATGCGGAAGCGGACTGTGGAGTTTTATACTGAATTGTATAGGGCAGAAGTGTGTGGTCCTATGTGTGCTTAAGTCTTGTTCGCAGGACTCCCTAAGCTCTCTCTGGCACAGAGGGATGAAATGGACATTCCTCTGTTGTCCCATGAACTGGCAGAGGCCTTAACCCAGATGTCCCCCGGTCATGCACCGGGGATCGATGGACTCCCAGTGGAGTTTTATAAAAAATTCTGGGGAATAATTGGACAGGACTTATTTTGCGTGTTGCGTGAATGCGTCGGGGTAGGAGAGTTGCCGATGAGCTGCCGTCGGGCGGCTCTGACTCTCCTGCCCAAAAAAGGGGACTTGTGTGAACTTAAGAACTGGAGGCCTGTGGCATTACTCTGTGCAGACTACAAGATATTTGCCAAAGTCCTCTCTAACAGACTGAAGTCCCATTTGGACTTGATAGTACATAAGGACCAAACATATTGTGTACCGGAACGCTCAATCACGGACAACTTGCTCTTAATTAGGGACATGTTGGACTTGTCGAGAGGTTCTAATGTGAACTTTGGACTGGTCTCTTTAGATCAAGAGAAGGCTTTTGATAGAGTGGACCATGAGTATCTGTTTAATGTGATGTTTGGGTTCTGGACATTTTTTGACCTGTGTGAAGATGTTGTATGCTGGGGTGTCATGTATGGTCAAGGTGGGAGGGGGACTCAGTAGGCCAATCTGGATGAGGCGGGGCATTAGACAAGGATGCCCTCTATCGGGGCAGTTATACACACTAGCCATTGAGCCTTTTTTAGGACTGCTATGCAGGAGACTGCAGGGAGTGTGCTGGACAGGAATGGATGTGGTGACAGGCATAGCTATGTCAGCATATGCAGATGATGTTTCTGTGATGGCCAGGGATGATCAGGATATGCAGGCACTAGAGACCAGTCTGAAGGTGTACGAGGGAGCTTCATCAGCTAAGGTAAACTGGGGCAAGAGCAAAGCTCTGTTATGTGGGGCATGGGGGGATAGGGCTCCTCCTCTGCTTCCAGGGGGTTTGCAGTGGGGTTGTGAAGGGCTTAAAGTGTTGGGGTTGTACCTGGGCTCGGAGAAGTGGGTAAGGAAGAATTGGGAGTGGCTGTCACAGGCAGTGGTGTCAAGACTGGCCAGGTGGAGGTGGCTCCTGTCCCAAGTGTCATATAGAGGGAGGGTGCTGATAATTAACAACCTGGTGGCATCTTCCCTGTGGCATGAACTGGCTGTCCTCAATCCCCCCGCCGGTCTGCTCGCAGACCTGCAACGCAAGCTGGTGGACTTCTTCTGGTCGGGCCATCACTGGCTGAAGGCAGCAGTGTTGTACATGACCGTTCACGAAGGATGACAGGGCCTGGTGGAACTGGAGAGCAGGATGGCTGCTTTCAGGCTAAAGGCGGTGCCGAGACTGCTGTACCATGCTGATGTTGGCTGGAGGGAGCCAGCATGCGCTCTGCTGAGGAAAGCTGGCGGATTAGGGTTGGACCAGCAGCTGTTCCTCATGAAGCTGGAGAGGCTGAGTACAGCAGGTCTCTCAGATTTTTACTCTGCAATGCTGAGGGCCTGGCAGTTGCTAAGGCCCATATGAGAAGGGGGTGTGGAGCCTGGGCTATGGGTGTTGGAGGAGCCTATCTTCCACAACCCAGCCATCCCTTTGAGATCGGTTCAGACGGCCACCCTGCAGAGGCAACTGATGTCAGGGGGTTTACAAAGGCTGGGTGACCTGAGACTGCTGGGAGAGGAGGGGTGGAAAACCCCGGAAGGGGTAACATCTCTTAGGCTGCTGGAGAGATTCCTGGAGGAGTTCCAGGAGGCACTGTCTGAGCCGGCAAGGGGGATGTTTGAGCGGCCAAATGGAGAGGGGCCACCAATGTTTCCGCCACTGCAGGTGATTGAAGACTGGCAAGGGGGTCTGGAGGGGGTCTTTTAACACTGGCTAGGGTGTCTTTTAACACTCCGAGCCTGGGGGAGTTTGAGGATGTGGGAGGTAAAGCCCTCTACAACCTCTGCGTTAAGGTTAGGAACATTAGAAGCCTAACAGGAGTGAAGGCACATCAGTGGCAGGGGGTATGTGGGGCGGAGAGTATGGCGGGTTTTAGGTGGAGGGGGCTCTACAAACCCCCAGTACCAAAGAGGTCAGGGGACAAGTGTTGAATTTCATTTGTAGAATTACACAAAGTCGGAATTGTTCCGTGCCTGATATTACTGTACATTACATTGTTGTTGTAAGTGCCCTTTGTAATGTTAGCACACTTCCTTCTCATCCCTCATAAACATCCCTTGCCCCCCCCCCCCCCTCGTCTTACCTCTTCACTGTTTACTGTACTCATGTGGAAGAGGTAGGTTACTGAAAAATGTTCACATGAAAATCATAATCAATCCTACATGTTATAACATTTATAATGAGTTTATATGGTCACTGACAGTGTATTATAATGGTCTCCCACCAATTTAATGGGATATTCATATATTTGTCATTTATTAACTTTATCTGTTGATTTGTGAATGCCGTACATGCTAGCTAGCTACTGTACTTTCTACTGTAGGCTACACGTCATCATTGGGCTAGCATGGCTATTCATGTCCCCTTTCATTATTAATTTGTACTTTGCAGAGGCGTTTGGCATATAATGGCAGCACAGCATTTGTTTATGGACGTTTTTCCTGTCATTATCAGGTAATGCCACCTTGAGGCGGCAGGTAGCCTAGTGGTTAGAGTGTTGGACTAGTAACTGAAAGGTTGCAAGATCAAATCCCTGAGCTGACAAGGTAAAAATCTGTCTTTCTGCCTCTGAACAAGGCAGTTAACCCACTGTTCCTAGGCGGTCATTAAAAATAAGAATGTGTTCTTAACTGACTTGCCTAGTTAAATAAAGGTAAAAAAAAAAGTGTTCTTGTTAACATATTTTGACTATATTTTACTGACTGTTAGCTGTTTGCAAGTGCATATCATGTCACTGTACAAAACGCCTGGCTGTCATTGAAAAAGTTGGCTAGTACATTGCATTTGCATTACACTGTTATGTGAAAAAAACATTATTGTTATTGGCCCTGTCTACTATACCCTTGTGGAAGAGAGGAGTTTGGCGTATAAGGGCAGAACAGCATTTGTTTATGCAAGTTTTTCCTGGCATAATCAGAGAATAAAATATTCCCACCAACCCTGATAATTTGTTCATATGTAAGGCAATAAAAACACAATGCAGAGGCAATCTACACCCTTCACATATGTTCTTAAATAATATTTGTAGAACATTCTCAAAAATGTAAAGTTTTCTTGTGTTTTTGTATGGAAAGTTTTCTTAACGTTTTCTGAACAATTTGAGAACATTACTTTAAATTGAACCATGAGGAAACCTGCAGGAAATGTTATGCTGAAGTACTGAAATTCCCACAGAAGAATGATGTTTCTTAACTTTCCCATAACAATTGAATAACATGACTTTGAATAGAACCACGAGGAAACCTGTATATAACGTTTTGTAGTACTGAAATTCATACAGAAGAACATTGTTTCTTAACTGTTTTGGGAACAATTTTATAACATGACTGTAAATACAACCTTGAGCAAACCAGTAGGAAGCGTTATGCTGAGGTACTGAAATTCCCACAGAAGAACGCTGTTTTTCTGAACTATTTGAGAACATTCCCAATGTCAAACCAGTTGAAGAATGTTCCAAGCCATTACAACATTTGAAATAAATGTAACCATGTTCAAGTTTTAGGAAACATTTTTTTTAAAGTAATGAATTACCAAGAAAATAAAGTGTTCTTTTCACTTTCCTTAAATGTTCCAAGAATGTTCCAAAGCCAAGCAACTATCCTGCACCATTCCCAGAACATTGTGGGAAGGTTGGATGCAAAATAACTATAGGACTACCATGCTCTCACCAAGCTCTAACAAACATATGGTTCTCAGAATGTGCTAGCTGGTTAGTGTGTGATATTATGAGCCACACAGCTTGATCTTTCAATCTCTCTCTTTCTCTCTCTCTCTCTTTATTTCTCTCTCTTCTCAGCAACACCTGACAGAGGGAGAGACAGATGATTCACCACCGATTAAAGAACAACAGGCTTATTGTTCTCTCATCTCACGCCCTCCTTTCTCTCTCGCCCTTCATCCCCCTCAGCAAATCATCGACGCCGTTCACGGCGCTGAAATGGAACGCCGTTGTGATTTTCTCCTGCTTTTCTTTTCCCTTTGTTTCTTCTGTCTCTCTTGTCTCTCTTTATTTTTTCTTCTTCCAACCCCAAGCGTTCCTGGAACACTGGAGGCCTCTCTCCTTTTACTGTTTCCTTTCCGACCAGATTAAGTGTGACAGATTGGCAAAGAGAGCACATGACAGGGTTCAGACAGCAGACACCAATAAGATCAGACATGTGATGTGTAATTAAGAGGTCACAAGAGGGCCAGTGCTGACACACCCACACACAAACATCAGCAGACACTCACTTCAACCATATGATCCACAACCTGTTATTAAAGAACATTCCCTCCCCTACACCCACTCCACGAGATGTTATCTACATTTTGTCACAAGAAAACTGTCTGATCAAGAGAGAGAGAGCGAAAGAGAGAGGGGGTGATAGAGAGAGACATAGGAAAGCTAGAACGAGAGAGAGAGAGAAAGAGAGAGAGAGAGAGAAATATAGAAACCATCACAACAGAGAGGTTGATATTTGAAGTGAAAGCTTGACGTATGTTATAATGCCAGTGATTTGATTAGACTTGGGTGACATTCTTTTCTTTCACACACATCTGAGAGGAGAGAGAGAGCGAGGCATCTGCTACTGCCAAAACACATTAACTCCTGTGAACTCTGATAGGCTCAGGGAGAAGTGAAGGGGTTTTTGATTCCACTTTCTCATTCCATTTAGTAAACTCTGAGATGTTTTAATGCTGTAAAAGTGACAAGGAGACGATTCTATAGATGAGTTATGACAGCAGAGGAGGGATTGCAAAAACAAGTGGTTAAGAAGTACTGCTTTTACATCTACAAGACAGATGGCCACATCAGTGGCAAGGACCATTAAAAATAAACATCAGAGCAGGACATGATAATATTAAAGTCTACTAGTAGTATTACAGACTACTATTTCTAATATGATTGGACGGTGATCTTGACATATTGTATATTGGTGTGTATTACTTCAGTTAAAAGAGACCTTGGGGTTCAGAAAGTGCCTCTACAGATGACCTGCTGTCTCTCCCAGTCTTGACCAAGAATGTTGGTGAAATAGAGAAAGAGATATACTGGCACAATAAAGAAAGATTCAAATCAAGGACAATGGAGGGGATGGTGTCTGTACAATAGATAGATGTAAAGACAGAAAGAAAAGGAGAGAAAAATGCTAAAGTAAGGGAGAGAGTTAAAACGTGTGAGGGAGAGAATACAGTGAAGGAAGAAAAGAGGGATAGAAGAAATGATCCCTGCGGTTGGGTCCATCAGGAAATTCAATAAAAATTATTATAAAGGGTCGGTCCTGACATTGAAAAATAGTGAAATTATACAAGTGAGCAGGGTAAAGAAAGAGGAGTTATGGTATTTGGCACAGGGAAGTGAGGAGAGAGCCCATGGATGCCTTCGTCGTCAAAAGTCCCATCACCGATGGAGAGTTTAGCCTCGTGCTGATTGAATATGGGCCTGGAACCAGCTGCCTAGCCACCAGTCGAAAAGAGACGGAAGGAAAAACAGAGAGAGATGGAGGGACAGAGAGAGAGCGAGACAAGGAGGAGAAAGAGGGATAGCGAGAGAAGGAGAAAGACATGGAGAGAGAAAAAAAGAGAGAAAATAGAAAAAAAAGATGTGTAAGGTAAAAGAAATGGAACCAACAAAAGTAGAAAGTGCTTAGAATTGCACAGTGATAACATTTAGACAGAGAGGGAGTGTGGGGGTGGATGTGCCAAACACAGAGTGAAAGGCCTGGGGTATCCAGCTAGCAGAAATTAGGGTAATTCTTCAAACGTGTTGGGGAGGGTTTGGGTAGAGGGCCAACCTGTTTATTTTACAATCTTATGCCACACTCTCTCATACTCTCTCGTACTCTTTAGGAATGAGACAGACTCTAACATTCTTTCTCTATCTTACTCCCTCTTCTCCCTCCATCCTCTCTCTGTCGTGACCAGGGGATACTCCATTTCAGTCAGCTCAGTAAACTCACACTGACAGAACATTGCTTGCAGCGACAGGTCTAATGTTACTCCACTGATTAGGAAAGAGAAGGGATGAAAGGAGAGAATAACCAAAGATCACTTTTGGCATTTGACATTAAAGATGACATCTTACTTATTTTCTTTCTCACTCCATCTTTCTTCACCTCGTTTCAGGCGTGTGGCCTGTGGCTGCTGAGAGAGAGAGAGAGAGAGAGAGAGAGAGAGAGAGAGTTAAAATTGTGCCACAACAGCAGATTGTATGTAAAGCTTATCTGTGAAGATTGTGTATGAAAAATATTTTAAGAGTAATAGTCCATTCAAACCACTACACTGATACATGAACACAGGAGCATACTGTGTCTTACATCCCATCTTTCCACATTCAAATAAGATTAAAGAAGTATAGTAAAGTATGTATATTTTATTGTAGTTTGTGTGTGTGCGTGTGTGTGTGTGCGTGCGTGCGTGTGTGTGTGTTTCTGTGTGTATATGTGTGTGTGTGTGCATCGTATGCATCACGTGCATGTGTGTGTCCACATAAAAGAGCATCAGTGTGGTAATGGATTCCCACATTAAGCCCTTTCAAGGCCCAACAGAGGATGTGGCAGCTTGGCAGAGGAAGGGTTAATCCTGTTTGAGAGCGAGGTGTGTAGGTGGTGTGTGGAGTGTCTTGCGTTCCTGTTGGAATGTGGCCGCTCTGGGATTGTGGTGCTGGGGATATGAGAATTGGGTGGCATTGGTGGTTGCCAGAGCACAGATGCACAAAAGACAGGTTTTAACATAATCAAATCGCCGAATGGAAATAAATGTGAGTACTCCCATATGTGTGTGTGCTGTATTCCTGTAGAGTTCAGAAGGTAGCCATGGCAGTGTGGCTGTGGTACTGATGGTTGAGGGTTGGGGTCTGAGGGCCTGTGTTGCTGAGGGATGAGGGTTGGGGTTCTGAGGGGCTGTAGTGCTGTCATGCTGAGGGATGAGGGTCTGAGGGGTTGTGGTGCTGAGGAATGAGGGTTGGTGGTCTGAGGGGTTGTGGTGCTGAGGAATGAGGGTTGGTGGTCTGAGGGGCTGTGGGTTTGAGGGTTGGGTGTCTGAGGGGCTCTGGAACTGAGATTGAGGTTTGGGGGTCTGATGAGTTTTGGTGCTGAGGGTTGGGGGTCTGAGGGGCTGTAGGGTTGAGGGTTGGGGGTCTGAGGGGCTTTGGGGGTGAGGGTCGGGGGTCTGAGGGGTTTTGGTGCTGAGGGCTGAGGGTTGGGGGTCTGAGGGGCTGTGAGGTTGAGGGTTGGGTGTCTGAGGGGCTGTGAAGTTGAGGGTTGGTGGTCTGAGGGGCTTTGGGGCTGAGGGTGAGGGTTGGGGGTCTGAGGGCTTTGGGTCTGAGTGTTGGGGGTCTGAGGGGCTGTGAAGTTGACGGTTTGGGTTCTGAGGGACTGTGGTGATGTGGGAAGGCCATAAATTAGCTCAAATCAAATATTAGCTGAATGGGGACACTGGGACAGCAGTAGGTATGACTGGAGTCAGACTGGTAGTCAAAGAGTCACTGTTCAGTCATTCAGAGTGGAGGTATGGCACACACACACACACACACACACACACACACACACACACACACACACACACACACACTCACACGCACACACACACTCACATGCACACACACCACACACACCACTCTCTCTCCTTAATCTCTCTCTCTCTTTCACTCTTTCTCTCTCCTGAGAGCCAGGTGTGATAGTTTTGACCCTGCATGTTGAGAGTTGAAGAGGTGAGGGCTGAGGGTCAGGGCTGTCAACACACACACCGTGCTGGGGTCAGGTCAAGGCTGGGGAGAGGGAGTGTTTGTTGGGCTAGACCCAGGCCACCGGGCGTGAAGTAAAGCTCAGCCCCAGGACATGCTAGGAGTTCAGCCAGGGTTCAGAGGTCAGGGAGAGGAGCACTTGGAAGGTCAAATCATAAATGAAATAATGTATTATTTGTCACACGCTTTTCAAACAGCAGGTGTAAACTAACAGTGAAATGATGGGCCCTTCCCAACAATACAGAGAGAAAACTAGAAACATAATAAAAAGATAATAAATACACACTGGTGGTAACGATGGTTGAAGGAGGTAAAGAACCGGTTAATGAGAGGTTCAACTCATTAAACCTGTAAACTCTACTCTCCTCTTTCATTGTCTCCGTTAATCTTTTATTCATTCACCTCTGTCTTCATCACTCTCCGTCAAAAGGGCAAAGATCTGTTATCTGTAGATTATGCAATTTTCCTCGGCCCTAATAGGAATGTGTCAAAATCAGGATTTGAAATACATGACAAACGTCCATAATATGATTCATATACATATGATACCTGGTGAGAAGCAGTTCTCTTTATGTGTCTCTATGTGTTTTCTGAATGTGTGTGTTTGTGTGATTTGTGAACGTGGTGTTTGTGTGTTTTGTAAACCTGTGTGCTTGTGTGATTTGTGGAAGACTGTTTGTGACACCTGAGGCACGGCGTGGAAGACTGTTCGACACACCTGAGGCACGGCGTGGAAGACTGTTCGAGACACCTGAGGCATGGGAGCCTGACGAGCCAGCTGAGGCACGGCGTGGAAGACTGTTCGAGACACCTGAGGCATGGGAGCCTGACGAGCCGCCTGAGGCACTGCGTGGAAGACTGTTCGAGACACCTGAGGCATGGGAGCCTGACGAGCCAGCTGAGGCACGGCGTGGAAGACTGTTCGAGCCAACTGAGGCATGGGAGCCTGACGAGCCGCCTGAGGCATGGGAGCCTGACGAGCCAGCTGAGCCACGGCGTGGAAGACTGTTCGAGACACCTGAGGCATGGGAGCCTGACGAGCCGCCTGAGGCACGGCGTGGAAGACTGTTCGAGACACCTGAGGCATGGGAGCCTGACGAGCCGCCTGAGGCACGGCGTGGAAGACTGTTCGAGACACCTGAGGCATGGGAGCCTGACGAGCCGCCTGAGGCACGGCGTGGAAGACTGTTCGAGACACCTGATGCATGGGAGCCTGACGAGCCGCCTGAGGCACGGCGTGGAAGACTGTTCGAGCCAACTGAGGCTTGTGAGCCTCTCGAGACACCTGAAGCATGGGAGCGTGACGAGCCAGCTGAGGCATCCCCGGTTGCTTCGGTAGTGGCACCCGGGCCCGGGCATAAATACAGCATCATGAACAGCAACTTCATGTGTTTATGTGTAAATTATGGAATGGGTCTTTATGACTGTCAGGGGCAATCTGTGAATACAAATGTAGCATCGTAATTTGAGCCAGTTTGCCACAGCGGGAAAATAATCCTGCAGCAACAGGAAATATGAATTGTTATGTGGATTCTAATTAATGGGCATTTTTTGTAGCGACTGACATGTTAAAGTAGAAATTACAGTGCCTTGCAAAATGATTCACCCCCTTGCTGTTTTCCCTATTTTGTTGCATTACAACCTGTAATTTAAATGGATGTTTATTTGGTGAAGTGAAATGAAAAAAATCAATAAACGGAAAAGTGGTGCGTGCATATGTACCTACATATGTACATAGGTACCTACCAGGTACCTCCCCAAAGCCTTAAACACGGGCACCCTCATAGATATCATCCTAACCAACTTGCCCTCTAAATACACCTCTGCTGTTTTCAACCAAGATCTCAGCGATCACTGCCTCATTACCTGCATCCGTAATGGGTCAGCGGTCAAACGACCTCCACTCATCACTGTAAAACGCTCCCTGAAACACTTCAGCGAGCAGGCCTTTCTAATCGACCTGGCCGGGGTATCCTGGAAGGATATTGATCTCATCCCGTCAGTAGAGGATGCCTGGATATTTTTTTTAAATGCCTTCCTAACCATCTTAAATAAACATGCCCCATTCAAGAAATTTAGAACCAGGAATAGATATAGCCCTTGGTTCTCCCCAGACCCGACTGCCCTTAACCAACAAAAAAACATCCTATGGCGTTCTGCATTAGCATCGAACAGCCCCCGTGATATGCAGCTGTTCAGGGAAGCTAGAAACCATTATACACAGGCAGTTAGAAAAGCCAAGGCTAGCTTTTTCAATCAGAAATTTGTTTCCTGCAACACTAACTCAAAAAAGTTCTGGGACACTGTAAAGTCCATGGAGAATAAGAACCCCTCCTCCCAGCTGCCCACTGCACTGAAGATAGGAAACACTGTCACCACTGATAAATCCACCATAATTGAGAATTTCAATAAGCATTTTTCTACGGCTGGCCATGCTTTCCACCTGGCTACTCCTACCCCGGTCAACAGCACTGCACCCCCCACAACAACTCGCCCAAGCCTTCCCCATTTCTCCTTCTCCCAAATCTGCTCAGCTGATGTTCTGAATGAGCTGCAAAATCTGGACCCCTACAAATCAGCCGGGCTAGACAATCTGGACCCTTTCTTTCTAAAATTATCTGCCAAAATTGTTGCCACCCCTATTACTAGCCTGTTCAACCTCTCTTTCGTGTCGTCTGAGATTCCCAAAGATTGGAAAGCAGCTGCGGTCATCCCCCTCTTCAAAGGGGGTGACACTCTTGACCCAAACTGCTACAGACCTATATCTATCCTACCATGCCTTTCTAAGATCTTCGAAAGCCAAGTCAACAAACAGATTACCGACCATTTCGAATCTCACCATACCTTCTCTGCTATGCAATCTGGTTTCAGAGCTGGTCATGGGTGCACCTCAGCCACTCTCAAGGTCCTAAATGATATCTTAACCGCCATCGATAAGAAACATTACTGTGCAGCCGTATTCATTGATCTGGCCAAGGCTTTCGACTCTGTCAATCACCACATCCTCATCGGCAGACTCGACAGCCTTGGTTTCTCAAATGATTGCCTCGCCTGGTTCACCAACTACTTCTCTGATAGAGTTCAGTGTGTCAAATCGGAGGGTCTACTGTCCGGACCTCTGGCAGTCTCTATGGGGGTGCCACAGGGTTCAATTCTTGGACCGACTCTCTTCTCTGTATACATCAATGAGGTCGCTCTTGCTGCTGGTGAGTCTCTGATCCACCTCTATGCAGACGACACCATTCTGTATACTTCTGGCCCTTCTTTGGATACTGTGTTAACAACCCTCCAGGCAAGCTTCAATGCCATACAACTCTCCTTCCGTGGCCTCCAATTGCTCTTAAATACAAGTAAAACTAAATGCATGCTCTTCAACCGATCGCTACCTGTACCTACCCGCCTGTCCAACATTACTACTCTGGACGGCTCCGACTTAGAATACGTGAACAACTACAAATACTTAGGTGTCTGGTTAGACTGTAAACTCTCCTTCCAGACCCATATCAAACATCTCCAATCCAAAGTTAAATCTAGAATTGGCTTCCTATTTCGCAACAAAGCATCCTTCACTCATGCTAACAAACATACCCTTGTAAAACTGACCATCCTACCAATCCTCGACTTTGGCGATGTCATTTACAAAATAGCCTCCAATACCCTACTCAACAAATTGGATGCAGTCTATCACAGTGCAATCCGTTTTGTCACCAAAGCCCCATATACTACCCACCATTGCGACCTGTACGCTCTCGTTGGCTGGCCCTCGCTTCATACTCGTCGCCAAACCCACTGGCTCCATGTCATCTACAAGACCCTGCTAGGTAAAGTCCCCCCTTATCTCAGCTCGCTGGTCACCATTGCATCTCCCACCTGTAGCACACGCTCCAGCAGGTATATCTCTCTAGTCACCCCCAAAACCAATTATTTCTTTGGCCGCCTCTCCTTCCAGTTCTCTGCTGCCAATGACTGGAACGAACTACAAAAATCTCTGAAACTGGAAACACTTATCTCCCTCACTAGCTTTAAGCACCAACTGTCAGAGCAGCTCACAGATTACTGCACCTGTACATAGCCCACCTATAATTTAGCCCAAACAACTACCTCTTTCCCTACTGTATTTTATTTATTTATTTATTTTGCTCCTTTGCACCCCCATTATTTTTATTTCTACTTTGCACATTCTCCCATTGCAAATCTACCATTCCAGTGTTTTACTTGCTATATTGTATCTACTTTGCCACCATGGCCTTTTTGCCTTTACCTCCCTTATCTCACCTCATTTGCTCACATCGTATATAGACTTGTTTATACTGTATTATTAACTGTATGTTTGTTTTACTCCATGTGTAACTCTGTGTCGTTGTATGTGTCAAACTGCTTTCCTTTATCTTGGCCAGGTCGCAATTGTAAATGAGAACTTGTTCTCAACTTGCCTACCTGGTTAAATAAAGGTGAAATAAATATGTATTCTGCCCCTAATTAAGATCTGGTGCAACCAATTACCTTCAGAAGTCACATAATTAATGAAATAAAGTCCACCTGTGTGCAATCTAAGTGTCACATGATCTGTCACATGATCTCAGTATATAAACACCTGTTCTGAAAGGCCCCATAGTCTGCAACACCACTAAGCAAGGGGCACCACCAAACAAGCGGCACCATGAAGACCAAGGAGCTCTCCAAACAGGTCAGGGACAAAGTTGACAAAAAAAAAAAAATATCAGAAACTTTGAACATCCCACGGAGCACCATTAAATCCATTATTAAAAAATTTAAAGAATATGGCACCACAACAAACCTGCCAAGAGAGGCCCACCAAAACTCACAGACCAGGCAAGGAGGGCATTAATCAGAGAGGCAACAAAGAGATCAAAGATAACCTTGAAGGAGCTGCAAAGCTCCACAGCGTAGATTGGAGTATCTGTCCATAGGACCACTTTAAGCCGTACACTCCACAGAGCTGGGCTTTACGGAAGTGACCAGAAAAAAACAATTGTTAAAAAAAATATATAAGGAAACACGTTTGGTGTTCAACAAAAGGCATGTGGGAGACTCCCCAAACATATGGAAGAAGGTACTCTGGTCAGATGAGACTAAAATTGAGATTTCTGGCCATCAAGGAAAACGCTATGTCTGGCACAAACCCAACACCTCTCATCACCCCAAGAATACCATCCCCACAGTGAAGCATGGTGGTGGCTGCATCATGTTGTGGGGATGTTTTTCATCGGCAGGGACTGGGAAACTGGTCAGAATTGAAGGAATGATGGATGGCGCTAAATACAAGGAAATAAATACAGGGAAATACAGGGAGATTTGAGACAGGGACGAAGGTTCACCTTCCAGAAGGACAATGACCCTAAGCATACTGCTAAAGCAACACTTGATTGGTTTAAGGGGAAACCTTTAAATGTCTTGGAATGGCCTAGTCAAAGCCCAGACCTCAATCCAATTGAGAATCTGTGGTGTGACTTAAAGATTGCTGTACACCAGCAGGAACCCATCCAACTTGAAGGAGCTGGAGGAGTTTTGCCTTGAAGAATGGGCAAAAATCCCAGTGGCTAGATGTGCCAAGCTTAGAGAGACATATCCCAAGATACTTGCAGCTGTAATTGCTGTAAAGGGTGGCTCTACAAAGTATTGACTTCGGGGGGTGAATAGTTATGCACGTTCAAGTTTTCAATTTTTTTGTCTTATTTCTTGTTTGTTTCACAATAAAAAATATTTTGAATCTTCAAAGTGGTAGGCATGTTGTGTAAATCAAATGATACAAACCCCCTAAAAATCTATTTTAATTCCAGGTTGTAAGGCATCAAAATAGGAAACATTTCAATGGGGTGAATACTTCCGCAAGGCACTGTACAAACTTTTTTTTTAACCTTGAATACACTACAAGTTAGCATTTCCTGCTGTGCAGGATATTTCTCAACACCAAAAGAGTGATCCAATTAAGAGGCTGTAGTCCACACTCTGAACTTCAATATGGTGAAATATGAAAATTGGTCTTGTTAATGTCTGGACTGGTACTAAGCTATGAGGTACGAAGTGAAATGGGAAAATGTAACACATGTACATTTATTTGTAAGATTATTATTTTCAGCCCAAAATCTAAGTAAACTTTTTTTTTGTGAAAAGGAAATGTATGTAACAATGTATATATTTAGTGTAATATTAATGCTGTAATAATTCCCAGAGCAATAATAAATTATATGTAATGCATAGTAGTTCCTACTGTGAGGAGAGAGAGTGAGAGAAGTTGGGAACAATAGAAAGCGAGACATGAAGAGATAGAACACAAGCAAGAAAGACAGAGAGAAAGACAGAGAAATTGAGCTAGAAAGAGAGAGAGAGAGATTCTACAACCACCTAAAAGGAAGTGATTCCTAAACAGAGCCATCACCTACAGAGAGATGAACCTGGAGAAAAGTTCCCTAAGCAAGCTGGTCCTGGGGCTCTGAAAAACACTTTGTTTATCCATTTCACTTGCTTTGGCAATGTAAACACGTTTCCCATGCCAATAAAGCCCCTTGAATTGAATTGAATTGAATTGAATTGAGAGAGATACAAAGAGAGAGAGAGAGAGAGAGAGACCGAGAGAGAGAAACAGAGAGAGAGAGACAAAGACACAGAGAGAGAGACAATGAGAGAGTGAGAGAGAGTAAAAGAGAGAGGAGGGATGTCAGCAGCCGTCACACCTACCTGCTGTCTCTCAGTTCATGGATCACACTCACACTAAGCAGAAGGAGTGCATGCACATGCCCGTGTGTGTATGCCTGAAAGAGTGAGGTCTGAGAGGCCATCGTTCGGAGTTCATTAGTCCTGCGAAATCTATCATCCTGAGGAACACAGACCATGAATAGAAGTAATTCACAAATCAAATCAAGCTTTATTTTTTACAGCACATTTCAGACATGGTATGCAAAGCAATGTGCTTTACAGGAAGAAAACTAATACAAAACAATGAAAATAAAAGCTTCAATATTTACTACACTTTACTACTTTACTATACTACACATGAGCTAAAAAAAATGACACAAACTGAACTACTAAACAGCACCCTAAGGAAAAGAAAAGCAAAAATGTGTTTTATGGCTGTCTATAGTTTTGGCCCCCCTCAGGTTCTCTGGCAGGCTATTCCAGACGCTGGGGGCATAATAACTTAAGGCTGTCTCTCCATGCCTCTTGATCCTAGGCTTTGGGATAGTTAAAAGGCCAGTGTCAGAGGACCTGAGGGACTTACTTCATGCATAACTTAAAAGCATGTCTGACATGTATTGGGGTGCACAATTGCGGATTGATTTAAAAACCAATAGAAGAATCTTAAAATGAATTCTAAAACTCACAGGCAGCCAGTGCAGAGACTTTAACTTGAACTTGCTTGTAATTAAACCATGGATGAGTCTCTTTGTATCCACCTGAGAGATAAATGGCCGCACCTTGGTAATGTTCCTCACGTGTTAAAAAGCTATTTTGGTCACATATGAAATTTAGTTCAGAATCTAAAATAAGAACTAGGGTTTTTACCTGGTGTTTTATCTTTATTGCCTGTGAATTCAAATGTGCGGCTAGATACTCTCTCTGTGATATGGCTCCAACAATAAGAACTAGGGTTTTTACCTGGTGTTTTATCTTTATTGCCTGTTAATTCAAATATGCTGCTAGATTCTCTTTCTATGCTTTGGCTCCAACAATAAGTACCTCGGTCCTGTCTTGATTTAGCTGGAGGAAGTTGTGAGGCATCCAAGTATTTAAATAATTAATACATTCTAATGACTAATCGTGGAACTAAAATCCTCTGGTGACACAGAAATGTAAAGTTGTGTATCGTCTGTGTAGAAGTGAAAATCAATGCTGTTTTCTGATAACGCTGCCAAGGGGTAACATGTATAAACTGAACAGTAACCCAAAATCGAACATTGTGGAATGCCACTTGTGTAATGTATTTTCTCTGAGTTATGTTCAACACAGGTGACAAAAAACTCTCAACCGGTTAAATAGGTTAATAAATCTTCTTCAGGATCGGTGTCCCATCCGCAGTACGGTTGAGCTAACGTAGGCTAAAGTGATTAGCATGAGGTTGTAAGAAACTTCCCAGGACACAGACATATCTGATATGGGCAGAAAGCTTAAATTCTTGTTAATCTAACTACACTGTCCAATTTACAGTAGCTATTAGAGTGAAATAATACCATGCTATTGTTTGAGGAGAGTGCACAATTATGAACTTGAAAATGTATGAATAAACCATTTAGGCACATTTGGGCAGCCTTGATACAACATTTTGATTAGATATGCAATTATGCACATACAGTGCTGCCCTCTAGTGTCCAAAGTCTAAATTGCGCCTCGGCTAGAATCATTCATTTCTCTTGCATTTCAAAGATGATGGTTAAAAAAAAATACAAAAACAGTTATTTTCTTTGTATTATCTTTTACCAGATCTAATGTGTTATAGTGTCCTACATTTTGGGGTGGCAGGTAGCCTAGTAGTTAGAGCATTGAACCAGTAACTGAAAGGTTGCTGGATTGAATCCCCGAGCTGACAAGGTAAGAATATGTAATTCTACCCCTGAACAAGGCAGTTAACCTACTGTTTCCCGGTAGGCCGCCATTGTAAATAAAAATGTATTCTTAATTGACTTGCCCAGTTACATAAAGTTTAACATTCATTTCACATTTCCACAAACGTCAAAGTGTTTCCTTTCAAATGGTATCAAGAATATGCATATCCTTGCTTCAGGGGCTGAGTATGTCATAGATTTGGGAATGTCATTTTAGGCAAAAAATGAAAAAAGGGCCAGATCCTTAAATAGGTTCTAACCCAATTTAGAACTGGACCGGAGAGGCCAACCCACCTCTCCAGTCTGTCCAGAAGGACATCATGGTCAATAGTGTATTTACAGAAGTTTGAAATATCCAATAAATGTCGTTCCACTTCATGATTGTGTCCCACTTGTTGTTGATTCTTCACAAAAAAATACAGTTTTATATCTTTATGTTTGAAGCCTGAAATGTGGCAAAAGGTCGCAAAGTTCAAGGGGGCTGAATACTTTCGCAAGGCACTGTATATGTATAAAATATCACATTTACAAAAGTATTCAGACCTTTACTCAGTACTTTGTTGAATCACCTTTGGCAGTAATTACAGCCTCAAGTCTTCTTGGGTATAACGCTACAAGCTTGGCACACCTGTATTTGGGGAGTTTCTCCCATTCTTCTCCACAGATCCTCTCAAGCTCTGTCAGGTTTGAATGGGTAGCGTTGCCTCACAGCTATTTTCATGTCTCTCCAGAGATGTTCAATCAGGTTCAAGTCCAGGCTCTGGCTGGGCCACTAAAGGGCATTCAGAGACTTGTCCTGAAGCCACTCCTGCATTGTTTTGGCTGTTGCTTAGGGTCGTTGTCCTGTTGGAAGTTGAACCTTTGTCCCAGTCTGAAGTCCTGAGTGCTCTGGAGCAGGTTTTCATTATTAAGGATCTCTCTGTACTTTGCTTCGCTCATCTTTGCCTCGATCCTGACTAGTCTCCCAGTCCCTGCCTTTGAAAAACATCCCCACAGCATGATGCTGCCACCACTATGCTTCACCGTAGGGATGGTGCCAGGTTTCCTCCAGATGTTACACTTGGCATTCAGGCCAAAGTGTTCATCTTGGTTATATCAGACCAGAGAATCTTGTTTCTCATGCTCTGAGAGTCTTTAGGTGCCTGTTGGCAAACTCCAAGCAGGCTGTCATGTGCCTTTTCCTGAGGAGTGGCTTCCGTCTGCCCACTCTACCATAAAGGCCTGATTGGTGGAGTGCTGCAGCGATGGTTGTTCATCTAGAAGGTTCTCCCATCTCCACAGAGCAACTCTAGAGCACTGTCAGAGTGACCATCGGGTTCTTGGCTCAGTTTGGCCGGGCGGCCAGCTCTAGGAAGAGTCTTGGTGGTTCTTCCATTTAAGAAGGATGGAGGCCACTGTGTTCTTGGGGACCTTCAATGCTGCAGAAATGTTTTGATACCCTTCCCCAGATCTGTGCCTTGGCACAATCCTGTCTCAGAGCTTTACGGACAATTCCTTCGACATCATGGCCTGGTTTTTGCTCTGACATGCACTGTCAACTGTGGGACCTTATAGGTGTGTGCCTTTCCAAATCATGTCCAATCAATTGAATTTACCACAGGTGGACTCCTATCAAGTTGTAGAAACATCTCATGGATGATCAATGGAAACAGGATGCACCTGAGACTCGTAGCAAAGGGTCTGAATACTTATGTAAAGGAGGTATTTCTGTTTTTTTGTGTTTTTTTCTCCTAAAAACCTGTTTTCACTTTGTCATTATGGGGTATTGTGTGGAGATTTCATACATTTTAGAATAAGTCTGTAATGTAACAAAATGTGGAAAAAGTCAAGGGGTCTGAATACTTTCCAAAGGCACTGTACATCTAAGAGTACAAGGGCAGAGAGCTGTTTGGCATCTGTGTTGGCACTTAGATAATTTACCACATTAAATAAGTCTGTCTCTGTGCCAGAGCTGGATTTAGGTGTAGGCGACATGGGCAGCCCAGGGCAGCATCTTGCGGGAACGGCACGGGGAAACGACAGTCCATCATTACTTTAAGACATGAAGGTCATTCAATCCGGAAAATTTCAAGAACTTTGAAAGTTTCTTCAAGTGCAGTCGCAAAAACCATCAAGCTCTAAAGATGAAACTGGCTCTCATGAGGATTGCCACAGGATTGGAAGACCCAGACTTACCCCTGCCACAGAATATAAGTTCATTAGAGTTACCAGCCTCAGAAATTGCAGCCCAAATAAATGCTTCACAGAGTTCAAGTAACAGATACATTTCAGAATCAACTGTTCAGAGGAGGCTGCGTGAAACAGGCCTTCATGGTCGAATTGCTGCAAAGAAACCACTACAAAAGGACACCAATAAGAAGAAGAGACTTGCTTGGGCCAAGAAACACAAGCAATGACATTAGATCGGTGGAAATTTGTCCTTTGGTCTGGAGTCCAAATTTGAGATTTTTGGTCCCAAACGCCATGTCTTTGTGAGATGCAGTGTGGGTGAACGGATGATCTATGCATGTGTATTTCCCACCGTAAAGCATGGAGGGGGAGGTGTTATGGTGTGGGGGTGCTTTGTTGGTGACACTGTCTGTGATTTATTTAGAATTCAAGGGACACTTAACCAGCATGGCTACCACAACATTCTGCAGCAATACACCATCCCATCTGGTTTGGTCTTAGTGGGACTATCATTTGTTTTTCAACAGGACAGTGACCCAACACACCTCCAGGCTGTGTAAGGGCTATTTTACCAATAATTAGAGTGATGGAGTGCTGCATCAGATGACCTGGCCTCCACAATCCCCCGACCTCAAGCAAATTGAGATGGTTTGGGATGAGTCGGACCGCAGAGTGAAGGAAAAGCAGCCAACAAGTGCTCAGCATATGTGGGAACTCCTTCAAGACTGTTGGAAAAGCATTCCAGGTCTTGCTTGACTGATACACATCTTAATGTTGGTTATCTTATCTCTGAAATATGCCGGACACATTTAGATGTGGAGGAAAATTCACATAGATTTGCTGGGGTAGGATTTACCATGCCATCAATGGTCAAGAAGAGCACTCTAAAATTATTCTGATTAATAGTGATCAAGTTAGAAAAATGAACCCGTCTGGCATTTATAATTGCCTTGTTATATATGCCAAGTTGCTCTCTCAGGATATCATAATGCACCTGCAACTTTGACTTTTTGAATTTCTGCCTTTCTGTAATTTATTTTTAATTGATGAGTTTCCTCACTCATCCAATGAACTCTCTGTTTGGCTATGCAGCTATGGCATTAATTGATGCCCTTAATTTGCTATTAAATTTATTAACCTAATCATCACAAGAGGAAGGAAGAATACAGTGGGGCAAAAAAGTATTTAGTCAGCCACCAATTGTGCAAGTTCTCCCACTTAAAAAGATGAGAGAGGCCTGTAATTTTCATCATAAGTACACTAAAACTATGACAGACAAAATGAGAAAAAAAAAATCCAGAAAATCATATTGTAGGATATTTAATTAATTTATTTGTAAATTATGGTGGAAAATAAGTATTTGGTCAATAACAAAAGTTTATCTCAATACTTTGTTATATACCCTTTGTTGGCAATGACAGAGGTCAAACGTTTTCTGTAAGTCTTCACAAGGTTTTCACACACTGTTGCTGGTATTTTGGCCCATTCCTCCATGTAGATCTCCTCTAGAGCAGTGATGTTTTGGGGCTGTTGCTGGGCAACACAGACTTTCAACTCCATCCAAAGATGTTCTATGGGGTTGAGATCTGGAGACTGGCTAGGCCACTCCAGGACCTTGAAATGCTTCTTACGAAGCCACTCCTTCGTTGCCCGGGCGGTGTGTTTGGGATCATTGTCATGCTGAAAGACCCAGCCATGTTTCATCTTCAATGCCCTTGCTGATGGAAGGAGGTTTTCACTCAAAATCTCACGATACATGGTCCCATTCATTCTTTCCTTTACACGGATCAGTCGTCCTGGTCCCTTTGCAGAAAAACAGCCCCAAAGCATGATGTTTCCACCCCCATGCTTCACAGTAGGTATGGTGTTCTTTGGATGCAATTCAGCATTCTTTGTCCTCCAAACACGACGAGTTGAGTTTTTACCAAAAAGTTATATTTTGGTTTCATCTGACCATATGACATTCTCCCAATCTTCTTCCGGATCATCCAAATGCTCTCTAGCAAACTTCAGACGGGCCTGGACATGTACTGGCTTAAGCAGGGGGACACGTCATGGCACTGCAGGATTTGAGTCCCTGGCGGCGTAGTGTGTTACTGATGGTAGGCTTTGTTACTTTGGTCCCAGCTCTCTGCAGGTCATTCACTAGGTCCCCCCGTGTGGTTCTGGGATTTTTGCTCACCGTTCTTTTGATCATTTTGACCCCATGGGGTGAGATCTTGCGTGGAGCCCCAGATCGAGGGAGATTATCAGTGGTCTTGTATGTCTTCCATTTCCTAATAATTGCTCCCACAGTTGATTTCTTCAAACCAAGCTGCTTACCTATTGCAGATTCAGTCTTCCCAGCCTGGTGCAGGTCTACAATTTTGTTTCTGGTGTCCTTTGACAGCTCTTTGGTCTTGGCCATAGTGGAGTTTGGAGTGTGACTGTTTGAGGTTGTGGACATGTGTCTTTTATACTGATAACAAGTTCAAACAGGTGCCATTAATACTGGTAACGAGTGGAGGACAGAGGAGCCTCTTAAAGAAGAAGTTACAGGTCTGTGAGAGCCAGAAATCTTGCTTGTTTGTAGGTGACCAAATGCTTATTTTCCACCATAATTTGCCAATAAATTCATTAAAAATCCTACAATGTGATTTTCTGGATTTTTTTTTTCATTTTGTCTGTCACAGTTGAAGTGTACCTATGATGAATATTACAGGCCTCTCTCATATTTTTAAGTGGGAGAACCTGTACAATTGGTGGCTGACTAAATACTTTTTTGCCCCACTGTACGTGGTGGAGTATTGTTCATACACTCAATAAAATCTGTAGCAACTTCAGAGGTAAGATAGCATGTCTTAATAATGCGTTCAGTATTACCCTGTGCTATGGGCAATAGGGTAGTAAAAAATACACAGTGGTGATCAGATAAAGCAACATCAACAATAGAGGATATATCAATAGAAAGCACAGGAGGCTGCTGAGGGGAGGATAGCTCATAATAAAGGGCCCGAATGGCGTGAATGGAATGTCATCAAACATATGGAAACCGTGTGTTTGATGTATTTGATACCATTCCACTAATTCTGCTCCAGCCATTACCACAAGCCCGTCCTCCCCAATTCAGGTGCCACCAACCTCCTGTGATAGAAAGCCCCTTGGTAACAACCAGGTCCAGAGTATGGCCGCAGTTATGGGTGGGCCCAGTAAGATGTTGGATAAAGTCAATAGAGCTCAAAAGATTAATAAATCCTCTACTCCTGGGTCCAGAATGATCTACCATAAAAAACAACCATATATTATTGTCATGATGATGTCGTTCAGTGTGGTTGTAAACAACCCTCTCTCTAGGTGCGTCCTAGTTTCCATGGTGGTCCCTGTCCCCTGTGTTACTGTAAGTGTGGGAGAGACCAGGATGTGGAGGTGATGACATAAATCGCACAGGGAAGTGCTACATTTCAGATGAATCAGTGGAGGGGAAACGGTATATCACAGGTTACAAAGAAGCTGATGACAGCAGAGGAAAATGGAGCCGCTACAACATGTTCCCCTCAGGTTGCTCTTCAAAGCATACACAGACAGGAAGCAGTCATTCCGATTTCCTGTCTGGCTCGCCCATGGGAGAGCAGTGAAAATGAGGTGTGAGGAAAGATGTTGTGTTTTGTCTTCGGTCCAAGTGTGTGTGTGTGTGTGTGTGTGTGTGTGTGTGTGTGTGTGTGTGTGTGTGTGTGTGTGTGTGTGTGTGTGTGTGTGTGTGTGTGTGTGTGTGCTTGCGTGTGAGACCGTGAGTGTCTTTGTGAGTGTATGTGTGTGTGTGTGTGTTAGTGCTTGCATGTGTTTTACTATGTGCCAACAATCTTCCACCCAAGGACGGTGGTCTGCTATGGTTGTGGCAGTGTCTGTGTCCTGATGAAAGGCTGATGAAAAGCTACAGGAATCACATTTAAATCAAGTTGAACTCTGATCTCTCTTAGAGCTGTTTTCCTGGAAACACTGGTGATGATGTGTCAGGTGGTGTCAGGGATGGTTCAGCTGAAAGTTGAGAAGAGCTATTAAGGGACTTGTTGCTTTTGTGTGTGTGTGTGTGTGTGTGTGTGTGTGTGTGTGTGTGTGTGTGTGTGTGTGTGTGTGTGTGCGTGTGTGTGTGTGTGTGTGTGTGTGTGTGTGTGTGTGTGTGTGTGTGTGTGTGTGTGTGTGTGTGTGTGTGTGTGTGTGTGTGTGTGTGTGTGTGTGAATGAGCTGTAGACTGCACTGACCTCGCATTTGTCCTTGCCTGTCGTTCCATTCAAACACACACACACACACACACACATACAGAGGAGACTACAGCTGCTCCCTGCTGTCACTCAGGAGTTGTCGTGGTGACTCAGCTGACAGGGGGATCTGACCCCTGCTGAACCTGTCACCCGTCAGACAGGTAGAATGTCAGCTGTGACGTCTCTCTTTCCTCTTCTCTCCTCTCACTATTTGTCTCTCCTCTCTCAGCCTCAGAGATAGGTAACAGTGTCTCTCCTCTCTCAGCCTCAGAGATAGGTAACAATGTCTCTCCTCTCTCAGCCTCAGAGATAGGTAACAGTGTCTCTCCTCTCTCAGCCTCAGAGATAGGTAACAGTGTCTCTCCTATCTCAGCCTCCGAGATAGGTAACAGTGAAAGGAGAAAGGAGAAGTTAGAGACTGTGGAAACTAGCCATCCTCCTCATACAAAAACAGAGCAGCATTCATAGAATTACATACTCATTTAATAGGATGTCTGTGGTAGCATTAGCATCCTAGCAAAGCACAGTCATATTCAGTCTGTCCTGCTTAGCTCTGCTTGGTGCCCAGAGGATGATGATGAGGAGGATTAGTATGATGATGAGAATCAGAATCAGGAGGATGAGGATGATGACAATGGTCATTCTGTAGCGGTTGATTGACTGTGACAGCAGGCTTATTAGTGGCCCAGCCCTCCCTTCTATCTCTTGTATAGAGTTTTTTTTGTATCACTTTGGTACTATTTTCACAAGTATGTGGTAAAAACTCTCAGTACAAAATGCAGAACAGATAATCCAAAAGGATCATTTTGTCACGTTCTGACCTCTATTTCTGTTGTTTTGTATTTATTTAGTATGGTCAGGGCGTGAGTTGGGTGGGCAGTCTATGTTTGTTTTTCTATGTTTTGGGGCATTTCTATGTTTTCGGCCTAGTATGGTTCTCAATCAGAGGCAGGTGTCATTAGTTGTCTCTGATTGAGAATCATACTTAGGTAGCCTGCGTTTCACTGTGTGTTTGTGGGTGATTGTTCCTGTCACTGTGTTTGTTGTCACAGGATAGGCTGTATAGGTTTTCACGTTCCGTTTGTTGTTTTGTAGATTTGAGTTATTTCATGTATCGTTCAGTTTTCCATTAAAGAACATGAATAACCACCACGCTGCTTTTTGGTCCGCTTCTCCTCCTACAGACGAACGTCGTTACAGAATCACCCACCTACCAAGGACCAAGCGGCGTGGTAAACAGAGGCAGCAGCAACAGCAGCAGCAGGAGAAGCGACTGGTGCAGCAGGAGCAACAGCAGCAGCAGCAAAAGCAGCAGCAGGAGGAGCAACAGCAGCAGCAGCAAAATCAGCAGTGGGAGAGGCTGCACTACTTGGAGAGATGGACTTGGGAGGAGATTCTAGACGGGAAAGGACCCTGGGCAGAGCCAGGAGAATATTGCCGCCCCAAGGCCGAGCTGGAGGCAGCAAAAGCAGAGAGGCGGCATTATGAGGAACTAGCACGGCAGAGCGGATGGAAGCCCGAGAGTCACCCCCAAAAATTTCTTGGGGGGGGGGGGCACAGGGGGAGTGTGGCAGAGTCAGGAGTCAGACCTGAGCCAACTCCCCCCGTTTATCGTGAGGAGCCAAGGAGGAGCTCAGAACCAGAGCTGGTGTTGGAGGTGAGCGAAGCAGAGACTGTGAAGGAGTTAATGGGGAAATTGGAGGAGAGTGATATGAGGGACTTGCTGGTTTGGTGCATGAGGCACGACATTCGCCCGACGGAGCGTGTCAGGGATTTAATGGCACCGGGGTCAGCTCTCCATACTCATCCTGAGGTGCGTGCGAGGGGTCTGGTGAAGACTGTGCCAGCCTCACGCACCAGGCCTCCTGTGCATCTCCCTAGCCTTGCACGTCCTGTGCCATCTCAGCACTACAGTGCTCCTAGCAGTGCTAACTGTGGCGGGCGTGGTGCTGGTCAGGCACCGTGTTATGCAGTTGTGCGCACGGTGTCCCCAGTACGCGTGCTTAGCCCGGTGCGCTACATCCCAGCTCCCCACATCTGCCGGGCTAGGGTGAAGATCCAGCCAGGGCGGTTGGTGCCAGCCCTGCTCTCAAGATCTCCAGTACGCCTTCACGGCCCGGTCTATCCGTCACCACCTCCACGCACCAGCCCTCCGGTGGCAGCCCCCCGTACCAGGCTGTCTCTCCGGCCCATCCTTACAGGGGCTTCCTCCTCTCCAGCGCTGCCGGAGCCTCCCACCTGTCCGGCGCCTCTGCCGGAGCCTCTCGCCTGTCCGGCGCCTCTGCCGGAGCCTCTCGCCTGTCCGGCGCCGCTGCCGGAGCCTCCCGCCTGTCCGGCGCCGCTGCCGGAGCCTCCCGCCTGTCCGGCGCCGCTGCCGGAGCCTCCCGCCTGTCCGGCGCCGGAGCCTCTGCCGGAGCCTCCCGCCTGTCCGGCGCCTCTGCCGGAGCCTCCCGCCTGTCCGGCGCCGCTGCCGGAGTCTCCCGCCTCTCCGGCGCTATCAGGGCCTTCCTCTTCTCCAGCGTTGCCGGAGCTTCCCGTCTGCCCAGCGCCAGCTGAGCTTCCCGTCTGCCCAGCGCCAGCTGAGCTTCCCGTCTGCCCAGCGGCGCCAGCGCCGTCCGTCTGCCCAGCGCCGTCCGTCTGCCCAGCGCCGCCAGCGCCGCCCGTCTGCCCAGCGCCGCCAGCGCCGCCCGTCTGCCCAGCGCCGCCAGCGCCGCCCGTCTGCCCAGCGCCGCCCGTCTGCCAGGAGCCGCCCGTCTGCCAGGAGCCGCCCGTCTGCCAGGAGCCGCTAGTGCCGCCCGTCTGCCAGGAGCCGCCAGTGCCGCCCGTCTGCCAGGAGCCGCCAGTGCCGCCCGTCTGCCAGGAGCCGCCAGTGCCGCCAGTCAGCCAGGGGCCGCCAGGGGCCGCCAGTCAGCCAGGGGCCGCCAGTGCCGCCAGTAAGCCAGGGGCCGCCAGTAAGCCAGGGGCCGCCAGTGCCGGCAGTCAGCCAGGGGCCGCCAGTAAGCCAGGGGCCGCCAGTGCCGCCAGTCAGCCAGGGGCCGCCCGAGCAGCTGCCCCTCTGTCCAGAGCAGCTGTCGCCCCTCTGTCCCAAGCTGCTGCCGCCCCTCTGTCCCGAGCAGCTGTCCCTCGGTCCCGAGCAGCTGCCCCTCTGTCCCGAGCAGCTGCCGCCCCTCTGTCCCGAGCAGCTGCCGCCCCTCTGTCCCGAGCAGCTGCCGCCCCTCTGTCCCGAGCAGCTATCGCCCCTCTGTCCCGAGCAGCTATCGCCCCTCTGTCCCGAGCAGCTATCGCCCCTCTGTCCCGAGCAGCTATCGCCCCTCTGTCCCGAGCTGCTATCGCCCCTCTGTCCCGAGCAGCTGCCCCTCTGTCCCGAGCAGCTGCTTCACCTCTGTCCCGAGCTGCCCCTCTGTCCCGAGCAGCCCCTCTGTCCAGTGGGGTCATTGAGAGGGGTGGCCATGGTGAGTAAGCCAGGGAGGCGGACAATAAGGCGGACTAAGACAATGGTGAAGTGGGGTCCGCGTCCTGCGCCAGAGCCGCCACCGCGGACAGACGCCCACCCAGACCCTCCCCTATAGGTCAAGGTTTTGCGGCCGGAGTCCGCACCTTTGGGGGGGGGTACTGTCACGTTCTGACCTCTATTTCTGTTGTTTTGTATTTATTTAGTATGGTCAGGGCGTGAGTTGGGTGGGCAGTCTATGTTTGTTTTTCTATGTTTTGGGGCATTTCTATGTTTTCGGCCTAGTATGGTTCTCAATCAGAGGCAGGTGTCATTAGTTGTCTCTGATTGAGAATCATACTTAGGTAGCCTGGGTTTCACTGTGTGTTTGTGGGTGATTGTTCCTGTCACTGTGTTTGTTGTCACAGGATAGGCTGTATAGGTTTTCACGTTCCATTTGTTGTTTTGTAGATTTGAGTTATTTCATGTATCGTTCAGTTTTCCATTAAAGAACATGAATAACCACCACGCTGCTTTTTGGTCCGCTTCTCCTCCTACAGACGAACGTCGTTACACATTTTTTCAAAACTTTAAGCACATTGTCAACTGACTAAGTACAACACACACAATCACACAGGAACTTTTTCACCAAACCTAATCAGTATTTCATCTAGAAATACCTTTCATATAAAGTAATTGCCTTTCACAATGCAATGCTCACATTACTCCTCATTGGTTTAAATACATTTGACCATCACTTAATCCAACTGTGCTTAAATGGCTAATCACTTAACTGTTTGGTAAAACCTACAGATTTGAACTGGTTTGTCTACTATATATGGATTTTGAAAACTACAGAAATAAAATGTTTGTAAAGTATGAATATCTAAATGACATGTATGATTCATGATAACCATAATGACTAAGCATTATTGCAAATTGATTTCACATAGTGGTAGCCACAATTGGTCACCACATAAAAGGGTGTGTGAACACTTGCAATTTCTTTCAACATGGAACAGGGTAGACAGCAAGGGAGAGGAAGAAATCAAAGAGCTTGTGGACAAGGGGCCCGTCGGAGAGGTGGGCATGGGCCCCGTCAAAGAGGTCAAAGAGATGGGCATGGGCCCCATCAAAGAGGTCAAAGAGGTGGGCATGGGCCCCATCAAAGAGGTCAAAAAGGTGGGCATGGGCCCCATCAGAGCTCAAAGAGGTGGGCATGGGCCCTGTCAAAGAGATGGGCATGGGCCTCATCAAAGAGGTGGGCATGGGCCCTGTCAAAGAGGTCAAAGAGATGGGCATGGGCCCCGTCAAAGAGGTCAAAGAGGTGGGCATGGGCCCCGTCAAAGAGGTGGGCATGAGCCCCGTCAAAGAGGTCAAAGAGGTGGGCATGGGCCCCGTCAAAGAGTTGGACATCAGAGAGAGGGAGGCAGATGGCAGGGAACTGTTGTGTCTAATGAAGTCTGGGCCATCATCGTTGACCATGTGGTAAACAGAGGCCTTACCATGGCAGAGGCTGCCAGATTAGTTTACCCCAATTTGAAAAGATCAGCTGTGAATTCGATCATGAGAACATTTTTGCCAAGAAAACCAGTATGTCTGCAGGATATGCACTATGCTTTACCATTATATTTACAGTAAATTACATATTTTAATGTACAGTTGAAGTCAGAAGTTTACATACACCTTAGCCAAATACATTTAGGTGATACGGGTGGAGAGCTTTGAATTAGGCATCAAGGGGTTTGAGGTCAGGTCAGGTCACCTTAAGGGAGGAGGAGCGGTTCATTACCCCATCACTTTGTCTTCCTGTCAAACCATAAAAGATGTAAGGATTGGAGAGAAGGAGAAGTGCGAATAAATTGGAGTATATATACTTGTGTTAGTGGAAACATGTCTTGTCTGATGCAGCTGTATTGATCATCTGGGTGAATAAACTTGGTTAATTAGGGCTAGGCTTCCCATCGACAACTTCCGGTGAAATTAGAGGGCGCACAATTCAAATAAACAATCATACAAATTATGGATATTAAACATTTAGATACAGTTGAAGTAGGAAGTTTACATACAGCTTAGCCAAATACATTTAAACTCAGTTTTTTTACTATTTCTGTTTTACTAGCTTGCAAGCCTCCCCCTTTTTCCTCTAAACATAACAATGGTCATTATGGCCAAACAGTTCTATTTCTGTTTCATCAGACCAGAGAACATTTCTCCAAAAAGTATGATATTTGTCCCCATGTGCAGATGCAAACCGTAGTCTGGCTTTTTAATGGCGGTTTTGGAGCAATGGCTTCTTCCTTGCTGAGCAGCCTTTCAGGTTATGTCGATATAGTACTCGTTTTACTGTGGATATAGATACTTTTGTACCTGTTTCCTCCAGCATCTTCACAAGGTCCTTTGCTGTTGTTCTGGGATTGATTTGCACTTTTCGCACCAAAGTACGTTCATCTCTAGGCGACAGAATGCATCTCCTTCATGAGCGGTATGACCGCTGCGTAGTCCCATGGTGTTTATACTTGTGTATTATTGTTTGTACAGATGAACGTGGTACCTTCAGATGTTTGGAAATTGCTTCCAAGGATGAACCAGACTTGTGGAGGTCTACAATTTTTTTCTGAAGTCTTGGATGATTTCTTTTGATTTTCCCATGATGTCAAGCAAAGAGGCACTGAGTTTGAAGGTAGGCCTTGAAATACATCCACAGGTACACCTCCAATTGATTCAAATGATGTAAATTAGCCTAGCAGAAGCTTCTAAAGCCATGACATCATTTTCTGGAATTTTCCATGCTGTTTAAAGGCACAGTCAACTTAGTGTATGTAAACTTCTGACCCACTGAAATTGTGATACAGTGAATTATAAGTGAACTAATCTGTCTGTAAACAATTGTTGGAAAAATTACTTGTGTCATGCACAAAGAAGATGTCCTAACCGACATGCCAAAACTATAGTTTGTTAAAAATACATTTGTGGAGTGGTTTTTTATTTTACCTTTATTTAACTAGGCAAGTCAATTAAGAACAAATTCTTGTTTTCACTGACGGCCTAGGAACAGTGGGTTAACTGCCTGTTCAGGGGCAGAACGACAGATTTGTACCTTGTTGAACTTGCAACCTTCCAGTTACAAGTCCAACGCTCTAACCACTAGGCTACCCTGCCGCTAGTTTTAGTGACTCCAACCTAAGTGGATGTGAACTTCCAACTTCAACTGTTTGTAAATTCGCAAAGCATGTTACAGTATTCTTACAGTATAATGTATTTGTTAGTATACTCCGTTCTATCCGTTCTAGAATTGACAGAAGGACCCATAGTGGTTGCCGTAGCCGTGTGCTGACCGACCAGCAGGAGTGGGCAGTGGTGGAAATGGCGTTGGCCAGGAATGACATGTGGCTGTCTGAAATAAAGCAGTCCATTGAGGAGAATAATGAGACCTTTGCCAACGCTGCACACCTCATTGTGTTTCCCAATTAAATTGAGCAGGTCTGTCAAGGCGAAGAGGTCACCTATGTCCTTGTGTGGGACAGTGTCAGGTTCCACCATGCAGAGGTGGTTCATGCATGGTTTTCGGGCACATCCCCCATTCGTGACCCTATACCTGCCCCCATACGCTCCTTTCCTCAACCCTATTTTTTGGCATGGAGGTGGAAAGTGTACGATCATGAGCGTGCCACTCTCCTTCTGGCCATGGATGAGGCATATGACAACATCAATGCAGACCAATGTCAAGCTTAGATTCACCATGCCAAAAGGTTTTTCCCGCGGTGCATGTCAATGAGGACATTAGCATGCATCAAGACTGGCTTGATGATGCTAAATGTTATGTTTTATTTTCAGTCATTTAATTTGTTTATTTTAAAGTCTTACATTTGATTACAGACAGTACACCTATGTTGCAATTATATATACACTACCGTTCAAAAGTTTGGGGTCACTTAGAATTTTTTTTTGTCCATTAAAATAACATGAAATTGATTAGAAATAGTGTAGACATTGCAGACATTGTTGATGTTGTAAATGACTATTGTAGCTGGAAATGGCTGATTTTTATCTACATCTACAGAGGCCCATTATCAGTAACCATCACTCCTGTGTTCCAATGGCACGTTGTGTTAGCTAATCCAAGTTTATAATTTTAAAAGGCTAATTGATCATTAGATAAACCTTTTGCAATTATATTAGCACAGCTGAGAACTGTTGTTCTGATTAAAGAAGCAATAAAACTGGCCTTCTTTAGACCAGTTGAGTATCTGTAGCATCAGCATTTGTGGGTTCGATTACAGGCTCAAAATGGCCAGAAACAAATAACTTTCTTCTGAAACTCGTCAGTCTATTCTTGTTCTGAGAAATTAAGGCTGTTCAATGCGAGAAATTGCCAAGAAACTGAAGATCTCATACAACGCTGTGTACTACTCCCTTCACAGAACAGCACAAACTGCCTCCAACCAGAATAGAAAGAGGAGTGGGAGGCCCACTCCTTGCTCTGTGCACAACAGAACAAGAGGACAAGTACATTACAGTTGTCTACTAGTTTGAGAAACAGATGCCTCACAAATCCTCAACTGGCAGCTTCAAAACACCAGTCTCAACGTCGACAGTGAAGAGGCGATTCCGGGATGCTGGCCTTCTAGGCAGACATCCTCTGTCCAGTGTCTGTGTCCTTTTGCCCATCTTAATCTTTTCTTTTTATTGGCCAGTCTGAGATATGGCTTTATCTTAGCAACTCTGCCTGGAAGGCCAGCATCCTGAAGTCGCCTCTTCACTGTTGACATTCACCTTTGATTACACGTTAGATAGGAATTCTCTGTCAATGTTCTTGTGTAATTTTGCCTAATGTGAAAAATGTGTAATTTACAGTACTCTACCATATAACTTTCAGCACATCTAAGATTGATTTGAAACACATACCTTGAATTGTTTGTTGGATTAACTGGTAGTTAAAATGACTAAATTGAAAATATATCATTGTTGTGTTTTGGTGATTAAACCAATGTTCTCATTACATTTCACAATAAACATATAGTTTTAATCAAAGGTTGTGTGGTGAGAGATGTTTACAATCCAAATTCCTTCACAATGACAGGTTTATAAATAAAATACTTTGTCCAGACTAGAGTTTTGTAATAAGAGTTGTGAAAATGTACCACATACTGTACTTGTGAAAATAGTACCAATGCTATTAAAAAAAGTACTACCTTCCTCCCCACAGAAGGTGTTTCTTGTACAGTGTAATGGAAACCATCCATTCTGCCTGTCAGCGTAGGAAAACACTCCACATCGCTGAAGGGCCAGTCTGAGTGAGGAGGGTTGGTGCTGTATGGGTGTGGCTATACAGGATATCTAGAGAGGGTTTCAGTCTTTAGAACAGTGCATGTGTGTATGGGTCTGTGCATGTGTGTGTGTGTGTGTGTGCGTGAAGCCCACCTACCGCTTCACAAAGACTGCACAGACAGTCACAGGTGGGTTTAATGGGGAAACTAATGCTTGTTTTTCTTTCATAAAGAAATGTATTTATTTACATGAGCTATAATTTCCTTCAGATGATAGATAGATGCTGTAGCTAACATTAGGCTGTAGCGTTGATGGGAGGCCGGCGCCACAGGCCAGGATGCAGACTGGGCTGGCAGGTCTGAGTCTATTGATCAGATGACATACTCTACTGTACTGTACTCATTCAGACCAAACCATCATAGTGATGATGGAGATAGTTGCAGATGGAGAATATTCAGTTTGAGTGTTTCTGTTTGAAGAATACAGTACAGCTGCTTATACAACAGGTCCAATACAGGATATGTGGGACTGATCCTGTTCAAGTCTTATTCTATAAGTCTTAAGTATTATTCTATTCTTTTTTATCCTGTTCAAGTCTTATTCTATAAGTCTTAAGTCTTATTCTATTATTTTTGATCCTGTTCAAGTCTTATTCTATAAGTCTTAAGTATTATTTTATTCTTTTTTGATCCTGTTCAAGTCTTATTCTATAACTCTTAAGTCTTATTCTATTATTTTTTATCCTGTTCAAGTCTTATTCTATAAGTCTTACGTATTATTCTATTCTTTTTGATCCTGTTCAAGTCTTATTCTATAAGTCTTACGTATTATTCTATTCTTTTTGATCCTGCAATTCCTCTTCTATTCTTCTTCTTCGTCTCAGGACAAATTCATCTTCATAGAGATGTAGTCTGTTGTTCATCTCCTCTTGGCTTTCCTGTAGTGTTACTGTTGACAGGGAGAAGAGAGAGGTGAATATAAAAGTCACTTGGCTGACAGTGACAAATCTACATGCCTTTATTCCTTGACACGTTCTGCTACAACAACAAGGCAAAACCATAAACAGCATTTTTCATGAAGACAGGATGTGTGTGTCAGTGGTGGAGGGACATTATTCCTCTTTCTCTTGGGTATCAGGTGAGAAAGCCAGTAAGTGACAGCGTGCTTTGAGGCTCCGAGCAGAGCGGAGCAGCAAGCTGTGAATGTGAGTAGCCTTCTGCTAGCACTGTTGTTTCTCAGGTTCATCATAGCCCATCATGTCTGACAGAGGCAATGATGAAGACAGCAGTATCACTGTAACAGAGACAGCAGAGACAGCAGAGACATCATATAATAGTCCACTATATGTTCTCTCTAAGGCTTCTCTGTCAGGCCCAGCACAGCTGTGACACAATACTGTATGTCACTACCTGTTTTATTTATACTCTCGCTTGAGATCATACCAAAGTACTGTACTTTTCTCTCCCTCTCCCACTCCTGCTCCCACCTCTA
Organism: Oncorhynchus mykiss; assembly: GCF_057628025.1. NCBI lineage: Eukaryota > Metazoa > Chordata > Actinopteri > Salmoniformes > Salmonidae > Oncorhynchus > Oncorhynchus mykiss. The sequence continues at coordinate 22,993,373 of NC_143026.1, forward strand.
CCCCACACCTGTCTGCAAACTTATCTTTCCCTGTCTCCAACCCTCCTCTCTGATCCCTCCTCTCACCCCCACCTCCATCTTTGTTCTCCCCTCCTCCATCTTTCCAGTACGCCTCCAACATTAAATACTACAGTATACTACAGTAATGTCCACAAAAACTCCACGGTAAATACTACAGTATACTACAGTCCAAAAGCACTACAGTAAATACTACAGTATTCTACAGTCCAAAAACACTACAGTAAATACTACAGTATACTGCAGTCCAAAAACACAGCACAAAGTCTTCATACCATAGTATACTATGAAATGTTTTCATGTGGGCACTGGTACTTTAATGGATAATTAATTTCTGCTAGTTCTGTACTTTAATAAGATGGCTAATGGGCCAGTGTGTGTGTGTGTGTGTGTGTGTGTGTGTGTGTGTGTGTGTGTGTGTGTGTGTGTGTGTGTGTGTGTGTGTGTGTGTGTGTGTGTGTGTGTGTGTGTGATAAAAGGATGAATGAGGACATGGGCCAGTGTGCTGTGTCTGTGTGTTGCTAATGTGCCTTCAGAACAAGGGCATCTGGGTAATAATTTAGACAGGGATTAACTGTTGCGCTACGTACCTCGGAGGGAGGGAGGGAGGGAGGGAGGGAGGGAGGGAGGGAGGGAGGGAGGGAGGGAGGGAGGGAGGGAGGGAGGGAGGGAGGGAGGGAGGGAGGGAGGGAGGGAGGGAGACAGAGGGAGGGAGGGAAATATATAGTTATAGTTATAGCAGATCTTTGTTGTTTAAAGTGAGAGAAAGAAAGACAGAGAGAGAGAGAGATGAAGAGAAAGAGATATACTTTTTTTGTGCTTCCAACAGTTTGAGGGGTTAAATCATATTACAATAGCACATAGGAGGGGTTTGAGATTTAGATGTATAGTTAAGATGTATGTTCTCCCTAGTCTGAAACTTTCATCACTGTGAGATTGTGTCTCTCTCCCAGGAGGAAAACCGCAGTTTAGTAAACAAGGAAAAAAATCTCCCGCTTGGAAACCCGGAATATCAGCACATGGTTTCTAATCCCATTTTACTGGCTGTCTGATTAAGAGGTGAGAGGGAGGGATTAAAGTGTGTGTGTGTGTGTGTGTGTGTGTGTGTGTGTGTGTGTGTGTGTGTGTGTGTGTGTGTGTGTGTGTGTGTGTGTGTGTGTGTGTATTCATACGTGTACATAACATACATGCATGTACTTGAGTATTTTCTGCTCAAGAAGAAAGAAAGTGAGAGGAAGAGAAAATAGTGAAGAAATTGCAAATGAGATTAGAAGTGAGCAGCAGAAGAAAAATTGCCTTTTGGTTTGTGTCGCTTTAATTAAAAGCCCCGCCAATCTGGGTGCTTAGTGTTGGTTATGTAAATAAAAACTCCCCCCAATTGATCCCAACGGCCTGCTGAAATTTGTTTCACTCCAACATATTAATTTCATTTGGCTGGATGAAAACTGCTAATTAATAATAAAAATGTCACAACTCATTAAAATCACCCAGACAGATTTTTACTCAACCCTTTCTTCACCCTCACTCCCCCTCAGTCTTTCCCATTCTCTCATTCTCTCATTCTCTCTCTATTTCTATCTCGTAGTGTTTTAACTGGCTGAACTGGTGTTTGCATTACAAAGCTATTTTAGCTATCTACACAATACAATATGATAAATACAATAAAGATCTGTGGATAGTATTTACTTCTACCCATTACTGTATTAGTTTGTAATACAATACAGCATATAATTACTGAAGCCAAAATAAAAGGGAACAATTAAAGCTAGAATCCTTAGTTGCTACATCCATTTTTGGTGTAAAAGGTGCGTAACTGTCTGCAGGGAAGTCAGGCGCAGGAGAGCAGAACTGGGTAACAACCGGAGCGGTTTAATGAGGCAGAACCGACAGCACCCAGAACTACACAATATGGGTTGAAATAACCCGCCGCAAACCAGTCTATAACGCACATACACTTTACAACAAACAATTCCACACACAGACATGGGGGGAACAGAGTGTTATATACACGTCACGTAAAGAGGTAATGTAAACCAGGTGTGTGGGTAAACAAGACAAAACAAATGGAAAATGAAATGAACGCCTCCCGAACAAGGAGAGGAACCGACTTCGGCGGAAGACGTGACATTTGGACTAAATTAATGGTGTATACCCAGTGATTTATGAAGACTTTGTTATAAATGTTATAAATGTCTCATGAGATTAGTTAAACTGTGCCCCATCAGATTCCAAAATATTAACCTGTTTAACTGCAATTTTTGTAAACAACGTAAATGCAAACACACACTGTATAGCCTGAAAACATTGTTAAAATTATATATTTCATATCATGGATGATCATATCATGGATGGTCAATTAGGGTTAAGTGCCTTGCTCAAGTGCACATTGACAGATGCTCTTAGCCGCCAGGCTACCTGTCCACCCACACAGTAGGAGTAATGTAGTCATACATTAATTTAACTCTGAGCATTTCTGGCTTTGATGGTGGTACAGTACCTACAAGTCCATCCCAGTCCTTTTTCTGCATATGTTTATTTTTCTTTTCATTCGTCAGCCCATTCTCTACCATTCTCCTCATGGTGCTTCTTTCATTTTCACTTCATCCCTCTACCTGTCTTCATTTTATTTAATCTTTCACCCCCTTAACCCTTGTGAAGGTCATTTTACTTTGTGCATCTTGTCTTTGGTGTCATAAACAATCCTTGGTTCCTGCCTGTGCCTGGTAAAGATATGAGGAAGGGCCATCATGACCTCCTCCTTTAGACAATTTGGCAGAATGCCCAGAATATGTTCTTAAAGTTAAGATAGGAGATGGTGCCAGACACATGCCGGAACCAACCCTATGAACTATGCCTATGTAAGTTGTATGTAACCAGTCTATGAGGGAACTAAACAGGACTGCCCCGTTAGAGCTCCTGACAGACATTCACTATGGAGTATCAAGTTTGTTGGAACCTCTCCAGTTAACTGATAAGAATCAATGATTCATTTAAGATTGATTTTGAGTGTCCCCGTGTAAGAATTTCCATAACAATTTGATGTCAATGAACAGGATGATTGATTCTGCCTGCGGAGCTTTCCAGTGGGGTCTGCAAGGAAAACCGGTGGCGCATTTTATGAAGGGTGAGGGAAATTCCCATCTGATCAAAAGATGACGAGACCCGCCCAGAATACATCCTTACTGTGAGCCGCCCAGGATGAGACACATAATACGCGAACAATTGAGGAACGGCAACTGAATTTCAAGTCAATTTAAATGAATCTGTATAAAAATATAAATAAATTATAAAAATAAAATCAAGGCAAGTAATGCATAAAAATGTACCCATAGTCTTATAGAGCGAAGGCTATTCACTAGTTTTATGAGAAGACTAGTGCGAGGGCATAACGGTACCATGGAAAGCCCCGCTGACAGCTGTCTGTAGACATCTAGAAGAAAATTCTATGTGATCTACAGCCACTACAAATAACACAAAGGGGTTTTTGAATATACGGTTATTAAATATGTACAGGAGATACATATGGTGCAGAGCAAGTAACGACAAGAGAATCGTTGAAGATGCACATGGGTAATAAGGGAGATTACTGAGTGTGTTTGGGAATAGTACTGAGTGAATGTGGATGTGAAAGTTGTGTATGGTTGTGTGAGTGTGGAAGGATGTGTTAAGATGATTAAAATGTGGATAATAAATGGATTGAAATTATTATTATTAAGATTGAAATGTGGAAATATGGATAATAAGCTGATTGAAAATGGGATAGTAGGAGATTTCAATTTTGCTATAAATTACTGAGATATTGAGAGCTGTCGGGGGACTAGCTCACATGTGAAAGAGGTGAATGAATACACTAAACAGTTCTGTTTGAGCTGAGGTTTTCGATCCGTAACGTTATCAAGGATTCTGTCCACCACCACCTGTTGGATCTACAGGTAGATGATAACATGTCTCAAAAATCTCATATGAGTAACATGTCTCAGAAGATAACATGTCTCGATTAGTCACAAAGATAGCATAATAACATGTTTCATTAGATGATAACATGATTACACGTCTCATTAGTAATGAGGATAACATGTCTCTGAGGGTAACATTCATTTAGATTACATGAGGATAACATGACTCATCCATGGAGTTTGATGGTATAACGTTATTATGTATGTGGAGATATGAAAGGAGAAAGTACTATTCCCGAATATGCTGTTAAATAGAACACTAGAGTGAATATTAAAACCCCTGTTGGGAAGAAGGGAGTCCTAGTTCAAGGAAACAGATATGGAGACTAGTGAAAGTAACAAAGTGAATGGTAATTGGCTATCAGATAGCATTCTAATAATGCTATGTCTTAGTAATTTGAAGAAGTAAATGTTTCAACTTAAGGTCACATGACAAACAGAGTGATTGATTTTTGGGACTGATTTTAAATTAGAGGCCACTCATTCTTCAAGGCCTGGTTCACTGCTCTCGTGTTTAAGTCGTCTGTTGTTTGGGTTAGAGATAAGCTTCCTGTGGAACAATAGATAGCCACCAGTACACACTGAAATTAAACAGGCCGTAAGAGAGACAGTGGGAAAATTTGGGACAGATGTATGTGTCACGTTCTGACCTCTATTTCCTTTGTTTTTTGTATTTATTTAGTATGGTCAGGGCGTGAGTTGGGTGGGCAGTCTATGTTCGTTTTTCTATGTTTTGGGTCAGTTCTATGTTTTCGGCCTAGTATGGTTCTCAATCAGAGGCAGGTGTCATTAGTTGTCTCTGATTGAGAATCATACTTAGGTAGCCTGGGTTTCACTGTTTGTTTGTGGGTGATTGTTCCTGTCACTGTGTTTGTTTTCACAGGATAGGCTGTATAGGTTTTCACGTTCCGTTTGTTGTTTTTGTAGAGTTAAGTTATTTCATGTATCGTTCAGTTTCCATTAACTAAAGAACATGAGTAACCACCACGCTGCGCTTTGGTCCGCTTCTTCTCCTCCTATAGACGAACACCGTTACAGAATCACCCACCACAACAGGACCAAGCGGTGTGGTAATGGGCAAAGGAGAGAGCAGCAGCAGGAGCAGCGCGAGGAGGATTGGACATGGGAGGACGAACTAGACGGTAAAGGACCTTGGGCTCAGCCAGGAGAGTATCGCCGCCCCAAGGAAGAACGGGAGGCGGCGAAAGCGGAGAGGCGCTGGTATGAGGAGGCAGCGCGGCGTCGTGGATGGAAGCCCGGGAGTCAGCCCCAAAAATTTCTTGGGGGGGGGCTAACAGGGAGTATGGCTACGCCAGGTAGGAGACCTGAGCCAACTTCCTGTGGTTACCGGGGGGCTAGAGAGACCGGGCAGGCACCGTGTTATGCTGTGGAGCGCACGGTGTCCCCAGTGCGGGTGCACAGCCCGGTGCGGTACATTCCAGCTCCGCGTATCGGCCGGGCTAGAGTGGGCATCGAGCCAAGTGCCATGAAGCCGGCTCTACGCATCTGGTCTCCAGTGCGTCTCCTTGGGCCGGCTTACATGGCACCAGCCTTGCGCACGGTGTCCCCGGTTCGCCTGCATAGCCCAGTGCGGGCTATTCCACCTCGCCGCACTGGCAGGGCGACCGGGACCATTCAACCGGGTAAGGTTGGGCAGGCTCGGTGCTCAAGAGCTCCAGTGCGCCTGCACGGCCCGGTCTATCCGTCACCACCTCCACACCCCAGCCCTCCGGTGGCAGCTCCCCGTACCAGGCTGTCTCTCCGGCCCATCCGTCCAGAGCCTTCCTCCTCTCCAGCGCTGCCGGAGTCTCCCGCCTCTCCGGCGCTACCAGAGCCTTCCTCCTCTCCAGCGCTGCCGGAGCCTCCCGCCTGTCCGGCGCCTCTGCCGGAGCCTCCCGCCTGTCCGGCGCCTCTGCCGGAGCCTCCCGCCTGTCCGGCGCCGCTGCCGGAGCCTCCCGCCTGTCCGGTGCATCTGCCGGAGCCTCCCGCCTGTCCGGCGCCTCTGCAGGAGCCTCCCGCCTGTCCGGCGCCTCTGCCGGAGCCTCCCGCCTGTCCGGCGCCGCTGCCGGAGCCTCCCGCCTGTCCGGCGCCGCTGCCGGAGCCTCCCGCCTGTCCGGCGCCGCTGCCGGAGCCTCCCGCCAATCCGGCGCCGCTGCCGGAGCCTCCCGCCTGTCCGGCGCCGCTGCCGGAGTATCCCGCCTCTCCGGCGCTACCAGGGCCTTCCTTTTCTCCAGCGTTGCCGGAGCTTCCCGTCTGCCCAGCGCCAGCTGAGCTTCCCGTCTGCCCAGCGCCGCCAACGCCGCCCGTCTGCCCAGCGCCGCCAACGCCGCCCGTCTGCCCAGCGCCGCCAACGCCGCCCGTCTGCCCAGCGCCGCCAACGCCGCCCGTCTGCCCAGCGCCGCCAACGCCGCCCGTCTGCCCAGCGCCGCCAACGCCGCCCGTCTGCCCAGCGCCGCCAGTGCCGCCCGTCTGCCCAGCGCCGCCAGTGCCGCCCGTCTGCCAGGAGCCGCCAGTGCCGCCCGTCAGCCAGGGGCCGCCAGTGCCGCCCGTCAGCCAGGGGCCGCCAGTGCCGCCAGTCAGCCAGGGGCCGCCAGTGCCGCCAGTCAGCCAGGGGCCGCCAGTGCCGCCAGTCAGCCAGGGGCCGCCAGTGCCGCCAGTCAGCCAGGGGCCGCCAGTGCCGCCAGTCAGCCAGGGGCCGCCAGTGCCGCCAGTCAGCCAGGGGCCGCCAGTGCCGCCAGTCAGCCAGGGGCCGCCAGTGCCGCCAGTAAGCCAGGGGCCGCCAGTCAGCCAGGGGCCGCCAGTAAGCCAGGGGCCGCCAGTGCCGCCAGTAAGCCAGGGGCCGCCAGTGCCGTCAGTCAGCCAGGGGCCGCCCGAGCAGCTGCCCCTCTGTCCAGAGCAGCTGTCGCCCCTCTGTCCCAAGCTGCTGCCGCCCCTCTGTCCCGAGCTGCCGTCCCTCTGTCCCGAGCAGCTGCCGTCCCTCTGTCCCGGGCAGCTGCCCCTCTGTCCCGAGCAGCTGCCCCTCTGTCCCGAGCAGCTGCCCCTCTGTCCCAAGCAGCCCCTCTGTCCAGTGGGGTCATTGAGAGGGGTGGGCAGGGTGAGTAAGCCACGGAGGCGGACAATAAGGCGGACTAGGACAATGGCGAAGTGGGGTCCGCGTCCCGCGCCAGAGCCGCCACCGCGGACAGACGCCCACCCAGACCCTCCCCTATAGGTCAAGGTTTTGCGGCCGGAGTCCGCACCTTTGGGGGGGGGTACTGTCACGTTCTGACCTCTATTTCCTTTGTTTTTTGTATTTATTTAGTATGGTCAGGGCGTGAGTTGGGTGGGCAGTCTATGTTCGTTTTTCTATGTTTTGGGTCAGTTCTATGTTTTCGGCCTAGTATGGTTCTCAATCAGAGGCAGGTGTCATTAGTTGTCTCTGATTGAGAATCATACTTAGGTAGCCTGGGTTTCACTGTTTGTTTGTGGGTGATTGTTCCTGTCACTGTGTTTGTTTTCACAGGATAGGCTGTATAGGTTTTCACGTTCCGTTTGTTGTTTTTGTAGAGTTAAGTTATTTCATGTATCGTTCAGTTTCCATTAATTAAAGAACATGAGTAACCACCACGCTGCGCTTTGGTCCGCTTCTTCTCCTCCTATAGACGAACACCGTTACAGTATGAATAATTGAATAGGACAAGCTTTTTAATATTTATTTATCAATTCTATAGTTTGGGTAGCACCAGTGATTTAAGTAATAATGTCATCTTAAACAATAATCTGTTTCCAGTACGTGGAACTGTTTCCAGAATTGTAGTAGATCCAAGTAAATGTTTTTAGTACCAAATATTGATTTGGTAAACTGATAAGCCAGCACCAACTTTTTGAGGGTCATAGTAGATATGTTAAATAACAGTTTCGTTATTTTGACAAGTTTATGTCCCAGGGACAGTTTGTACAAAATTGTATGTCAATGCAACAGGTCAAAATGACAATGATTACAAGAAAGGGGCTCTGGGATTGTTTACTTTGGAAGGTAACTATTCAGCTTGACGGGACACTGTATCATCTGATGTGTCTGAAGTATACTTCTATATACGACCGATAGAATGTCTGCCACGCTACCAAGTTTTTTTTTCATGTTTATCAATGATTCTGTATCTGTCCCTTTGAAAGGCTTCCTAAGGCAAGTGCCTTGGGAGAGCTTAAAGGTTCCCAGATCCGGCTGTTAAGGGAGCTCTCAGATTAAGTAAGGCCTGGCCATTTTGTTTGTTTTCAACCTATGATTTTTGCCACACACACACCAGCACCCACACTCAACCAACCTGTTAATTCATATTTGTTAGTGGTTAATACCCTGTTTTATTTATTGTGTGGGGTCTTTTTATTTTGGTTTTAGTGGATTTTTCACGGGTTAGAAAGTATGCTGTACAAAAATGACAGTTTCGGATTATTTTATCGTCATTGTTTTGGTTGCATGTCAATTTCTTGCAAATGTATTAACAATACAAAACAGAAATGCTTTATTTACAGAAGTATTCAGACCCTTTGCTTTGAGACTCGAAATTGAGCTCAGGTGCGTCCTGTTTCCATTGATCATCCATGAGATGTTTCTACAACTTGATTAGAATCCACCTGTGGTAAATTCAATTTATTGGACATTATTTGGAAAGGCACATACCTATCTATATAAGGTTCCACAGTAGACAGTACATACATGTCAGAGCAAAAACCAAACCATGAGGTTGTAGTCCATAGAGCTCTGAGACAGGATTGTGTCAAGGCACAGATCTGGGGAAGGGTACCAAAACATTTCTACAACATTGAAGGTCCCCAAGAACACAGTAGCCTCCATCATTCTTAAATGGAAGAAGTTTGGAACCACCAAGACTCTTCCTAGAGCTGGCCGCCAAACTAAGCAATCGGGGGAAACGAGTCTTGGTCAGGGAGGTGACCAAGAACCTGATGGTCACTCAAACCGATCTCTAGAGTTTCTCTGTGGAGATGGGAGAACCTTCTAGAAGGACCACATCTGCAGCACTCCACCAATTAGGCCTTTATGGTAGAGTGACCACATGGAAGCCACATGACAGCTCGCTTGGAGTTTTCCAAAAGGCACTTCAAGACACTCAGACCATGAGAAACAAGATTCTCTGGTCTGATGAAACCAAGATTGAACTCTTTGGCCTGAATGCCAAGCGTCACGTCTGCAGGAAATCTGGAAACATCCCTACGGTGAAGCATGGTGGTGGCAGCATCATGCTGCGGGGATGTTTTTCAGAGGTAGGGACTGGGAGACTAGTCAGGTTCAAGGCAAAGATTTACGAAGCAAAGTACAGAGAGATCCTTGATGAAAACCTGCTCCAGAGTGCTCAGGACCTCAGACTGGGACAAAGGTTTACCTTCCAACAGTACAATGCAGCCAAGGCAATGCAGGAGTGGCTTCGGGACACATCTCTGAATGTCCTTGAGTGGCCCAGCCAGAGCCCGGACTTGAACCCGATCTAACATCCCTGGAGAGACCTGGAAACAGCTGTGCAGCAATGCTCCATATCCAACCTGGATGATCTTGAGAGGATCTGCAGAGAAGAATGTGAGAAACTCCATAAATACAAGTGTGCCAAGCTTGTAGCGTCATACCCATGTCATGACATGGCCCTTTCTGGGTGTAGATCGTGGCTTCCCCCTCTCTCTCGCTCTCTCTCCTAAACCCAGGTTTTATAGTCTCAGGTCGTAAATTCCTGGCAGAGACGCTCTCCCCCTGGTCATGCAGGGGGATACTTCACATGGCCAAACTCCTAAATCCCCAAAATGTGAGAATTAAAAAATATGTCTACTTTTGAGAGTGTGGGAAGTGGTCCGTGGATATTTAACATCACATTACATCTTTTCACAAATAGTTTAATGTTTAATCACATATGTTTCATAATATTTAGATGTAAACCTGACAGCTGGGAATTGTACACTTTAAGAGATACCGTTATGTGTGTTTCCGGTCTTTCATGAGATCACCAAATGAAACACACTCAACATAACTGTCCCTTAAGTGTCTTTTAACCTTCTAAATGAGAGTATGGGTTTTTCATATAAAGATTGACTAGTCAGTGGCCACGCCCACGTGAGCATAGACATTACATCGGCGTCATGGACCGCCCTTTTCTATTGAAACACATAAAACCCACTCCTGGTGAAACTCACTGCAGACTAATCAAACCCCAGCATGAGCTGTGGTTGCGAATAGTTAGGACTAAGCAAACCCCAGCGTGAACTGTGGTTGCAAATGGTTGAATTTCTGAGACCAAAACATGCCGGGTGATGCTGGTGTGTGAAGTGGTTTGAACTACAACTCTACCAAAAGACAATACTTTTCCACGTGGAGCATTGGCTACACAGCTGGGACTATCAATCCCTACAGAATAAGAGCAAACCTTAGACACAAATTACTAGTCCGCAGCTAGAAATTATGTAAACCGAGGACGAGAATACAGACAACCCCCGAAACACCTATCTATGATACTCTGAAGTATCCATTCTAACCACGAAATACTTTGATATTCAGGGGAACGCAACCAGACAGACTCTGATGAACTCTCCAGCAGACAGACCGGATTCCAACAGAGAAGAAAACAATGATATACAGGCGTAAATATATACTTGCAATTATTCTTGAATGAGCGGCCGTTCATGTGCGAAGGATTAGCATTTCAATGTATATAATTATAGACTGTATAATGAATCCATTTTGTCTTTCCCGCTCTTTCTCAGTCCCACCCCCTTTCCTTTTGTCTACCAAGTTGTCATATCGGCTTAGCCCACTAGGGACTTTTCCATCATTGTTATTAACCAATATCTACTGTTTGTTTTATGTATTTCTGTGATTATTTAGTTAGTTAGTAATTAAATAATTGTGCCAGTTGGTGTATGGATGATTTATAGTAAAGGCTGGGTTCGTGCAGATAACCAACAATTTTATAACGTTCAGATGAGACTGACGGAAGGTAAAGAATAATTCATGACTGATTGACTGCTATTGATCTTTAATAATGGATTTGGGAGATAGCCGCTCTATATAAACAAATTATTCCGTGTTTTCCTGATTTCCATTCCTAGTTAATTAAATTTACATGATTAGTTTAATGAGGTAATGATAATTACAGAGAATTGATTTGATAAAATAGTAGTTCTTCAGTTTTAATCATACTAAAGAAACAACACCCATGAAGCTTCAACAAAGTACCGAGTAAAGGGTCTAAATACTTATGTAAATGTGATTTTTTTGGTAAATTAGCGAAAAACAGAAAAAACTGTTTTTGCTTTGTCATTATGGGGTATTGTGTGTAGATTAATGAGGTTAAAAAAAATAATAAATTAGAATAATGCTGTAACCTAACAAAACGTGGAAAAAGTCAAGGGGTCAGAATACTTTCCGAAGCCACTGTATGTTGCTAAAGAAGCCGGCAATGGTTGAGAGAGTTAATCCAAATGGATGGACGTTTTTCTCTCATGCCTTTTCTCTCAGGATTGCGACATGAGTCCACTAGGAGTGAGCATGGAGAGAGATCCCGTCCAAACTTGCTGGTGTACTGGTAGGGAAATACTGGACTGTAAAGGACAGTGGGGGCTCAGGTGAGAGACATTATCAAGGGCCATCCACTTTGAATTGGAAGGACGAACTGAAGAAAAACATGAAGAAACAACAGAAGGATGAGTGCCGGGAGGGAGGGGGGTAGCCAATCGTGCCCGTAATTGATTTAGGCTTATCCAAAATCGTTTATTTGGGGTATCAGGTTGATTGTGGAGGTCTGCACACTGCAAAATGTATAGTAATTTAGAATAACATTGCATGAGATACCAATCTGTCATTACCACAAATGGGGGCCGTGATGAGAAAAGTTAATGATAGAAAAGTAAGTTCAAGGTAAATGTGGATTATGCCAGTGTTGGTGTGTGCTAAGTTGAGTGTCTTAAATTAAAGTGATAGAACCAACGTAAAGCACTAAGGACTGTCATTCTAAATGTGTTTTTTATAATTTATCAATAGTTATAATTATGATTTGGAAAGGCGAGGCTTCTAGAGACAGAGCTATGCCTCTAAATTGTGCCGAGAGCCAATCCCGTCTTATCAAGTTTGGTGTGAAACTGTTATAACAATGTGTTCTCTCTCTTTCCTGTGAAAGTCAATATGCTTGTGCCCAAGACCAAATTCGGAAGATCTCTAGAGACATGGAGGAAATTGTCAATGCTAAAATAATTGCGTAAATTGGCTCTGCAAAACAGAGTTACTCTTGACTATCTTTTGGCAGGTCAAGGGGGCACTTGTGCAATCATTGGCAATGAAAGTTGTACTTTTGTCCTAGATCACTCTTCTAATATGACTGATCACACTGAATACATTGCTACTGTTGCTAAGAATAATTCCCCAAAACCAGAGTGGACGCCTGCAACTTGGTTGGAATCCCTGTTTGGAAGGTGGGGATCCCAAATTGGTTGGAATCCCTGTTTGGAAGGTGGGGATCCCAAATTGGTTGGAATCCCTGTTTGGAAGGTGGGGATCCCAAATTGGTTGGAATCCCTGTTTGGAAGGTGGGGATCCCAAATTGGTTGGAATCCCTGTTTGGAAGGTGGGGATCCCAAATTGGTTGGAATCCCTGTTTGGAAGGTGGGGATCCCAAATTGGTTGGAATCCCTGTTTGGAAGGTGGGGATCCCAAATTGGTTGGAATCCCTGTTTGGAAGGTGGGGATCCCAAATTGGTTGGAATCCCTGTTTGGAAGGTGGGGATCCCAAATTGGTTGGAATCCCTGTCTGGAAGGTGGGGATCCCAAATTGGTTGGAATCCCTGTTTGGAAGGTGGGGATCCCAAATTGGTTGGAATCCCTGTCTGGAAGGTGGGGATCCCAAATTGGTTGGAATCCCTGTTTGGAAGGTGGGGATCCCAAATTGGTTGGAATCCCTGTCTGGAAGGTGGGGATCCCAAATTGGTTGGAATCCCTGTTTGGAAGGTGGGGATCCCAAATTGGTTGGAATCCCTGTCTGGAAGGTGGGGATCCCAAATTGGTTGGAATCCCTGTTTGGAAGGTGGGGATCCCAAATTGGTTGGAATCCCTGTTTGGAAGGTGGGGATCCCAAATTGGTTGGAATCCCTGTCTGGAAGGTGGGGATCCCAAATTGGTTGGAATCCCTGTCTGGAAGGTGGGGATCCCAAATTGGTTGGAATCCCTGTTTGGAATTTCGAAATGGGCTGCAGCGTGTGTTTATTGTTTTTTTTTGTCTAAATTGTGTTATTTACCATGCTCTGTATGTGTGTGTATTTGTCATAAATTCAGTTTATTTATAGCATTAATCAAATCAAAATCAAATCAAATCAAATTTTATTTGTCACATACACATGGTTAGCAGATGTTAATACGAGTGTAGCGAAATGCTTGTGCTTCTAGTTCCGACAATGCAGTAATAACCAACAAGTAATCTAACTAACAATTCCAAAACTACTGTCTTATACACAGTGTAAGGGGATAAAGAATATGTACATAAGGATATATGAATGAGTGATGGTACAGAGCAGCATAGGCAGGATACAGTAGATGGTATCGAGTACAGTATATACATGAGGTGAGTATGTAAACAAAGTGGCATAGTTAAAGTGGCTAGTGATACATGTATTACATAAGGATGCAGTCGATGATATAGAGTACAGTATATACGTATGCATGTGAGATGAATAATGTAGGGTAAGTAACATTATATAAGGTAGCATTGTTTAAAGTGGCTAGTGATATATTTACATCATTTCCCATCAATTCCCATTATTAAAGTGGCTGGAGTTGAGTCAGTGTCAGTGTCAGTGTGTTGGCAGCAGCCACTCAATGTTAGTGGTGGCTGTTTAACAGTCTGATGGCCTTGAGATAGAAGCTGTTTTTCAGTCTCTCAGTCCCAGCTTTGATGCACCTGTACTGACCTTGCCTTCTGGATGATAGCGGGGTGAACAGGCAGTGGCTCGGGTGGTTGATGTCCTTGATGATCTTCATGGCCTTCCTGTAACATCGGGTGGTGTAGGTGTCCTGGAGGGCAGGTAGTTTTCCCCACGGTGATGCGTTGTGCAGACCTCACTACCCTCTGGAGAGCCTTACAGTTGTGGGCGGAGCAGTTGCCGTACCAGGCGGTGATACAGCCCGCCAGGATGCTCTCAATTGTGCATCTGTAGAAGTTTGTGAGTGCTTTTGGTGACAAACCGAATTTCTTCAGCCTCCTGAGGTTGAAGAGGCGCTGCTGCGCCTTCTTCACGAGGCTGTCTGTGTGAGTGGACCAATTCAGTTTGTCTGTGATGTGTATGCCGAGGAACTTAAAACTTGCTACCCTCTCCACTACTGTTCCATCGATGTGGATAGGGGGGTGTTCCCTCTGCTGTTTCCTGAATTATAACCTTTATAACCTTTATTGTGAAGATAGCATTACCATACTAACTGGATTGTACAACCCAGAATCAAGGGCTTGAAATGATGAAGTGTCTGGTTTTATGTGTTGATTTCCCTAACGTCAATATAAATATTATATAGAAGTTAAACAATGCTTACCTTAAAATGTAATGATTTATTATCAAACAAGTGATAAAAGGGTGGAATGCAGAGGAAATGGTACTTTGTGTACCTTGGCTTTGGTTCCTGCCTGTGGTTCCTGGGGGGGCATCATGACTATTTGGCAGAATGCCCAGAATATATTCTTGGTGCCAGACATATGCTGGAACCAACCCTATGAACTATGCCTATGTAACGTGTCTGTAACCAGCATATAAGGGAACTAAAAGGGACTGCCCCGTTAGAGCTCCTGACAGACGTTCACTATGGTGCATCAAGTTCTTTGTAACCTCTCCAGTTAAAAAAAAATATTAATTTAAGATTGAGATTGAGTGTCCCTGTGTAAGAATTTCCACAACACCCCTCTACTCTTCACTCCCACCTTTATTCCTCTCTTCCTCCATCCCACACTTGCCAGTTCAACTAAACAAAAAAAAGCCAAGAAGAGGAAAAAAGGAAAGGAAAGAATGAAAGAGAGATAAAAAATGAGGAGTGGGGGAGTAAAGGCAAGCTAACTGTTCTCTTCCTCCTCTCCATCCCTCCATATCCCTACACTCCTCTGCCCCCCGCCATGTCAAGATAATAGTTTCCAAAGGGCCCATGTTCCACATTAGCCTATAGTTCAGTATTCAGCTAGAGCCATACTGTGTGTGTGTGTGTGTGTGTGTGTGTGTGTGTGTGTGTGTGTGTGTGTGTGTGTGTGTGTGTGTGTGTGTGTGCGTGCGTGCGTGCGTGCGTGCGTGCGTGCGTGCGTGTGTGTGTATTTGGGTGTGTAAGGAAGCCATGCAGTTGTAATGCAATCCCCTAAATGCCTGCTGCGCCGGGCTGCTGACAGTGACATATTAGTTCTGCTGCCTCCTTCAATCTGATATGAGCCCGTTTGCCGCCACACTAAAGATTTTATTAATGCACCTCCATTTGGCCCGCGTAATTGGCTGAGACTGAACTAGATAATCAGGGCGTTCTCTTGTCTCCGATTGGCTGATGAGTTGAAGGCATGCTAATGAGTGAGTGGGTTAAGTAAGCTCAGTGCACCACTGCGACAATTACTAATGACTGTTATGACAGACCGTCGCATATCTTACACACACACACACACATATTAAAGCATACACACACACACACACACATATTAAAGCATACACACACACACACATATTAAAGCATACACACACACACACTCCTGCAGCCCTTTCAGAAGCCAGGACAGAGAGTTCTGAGTTCGACAAGTTTGCAAGAGAGAGAATAGAGGGAGAGGAGGGAGAAGGATAGGAGAGGAGGGAAGATAGGGCTGAGAGGAATAAATAATACAAATATATTAACCCATTTTTCTTTTCTCGTTCCAAAGTCTTGTCCTTGAGTTTTTCCCATGCTCCCCTCTCTCTTTTTACAGATACAGATATTTTCAAAGAAATATTTGGGCATCAGTGAGGCCAGAGTCACTATAAAATGAGTGAGAAGAATTTAGGATTATAAGTGGCTCTTCAAACATCTGGTGATGAGCTGCTGTTGACATGAAGCCAACAGGTTAAAACCAGATGTCTGTTTGTCTGCTTGCCTGCATGGGGTTGGAGGGCCATGTTAGCTGATTGATATGGTGGGTTTCCTGTCAAAAGGAAAATTCCTCAACATTAATTTGAAACACATAAACACACACACAAATTTAGACACAGACACACACATACACACACACACGCGCGCACACCTAGTGCTGCGGAATAGGGGAGTGAGACAACAATAACAAGAGCAGCAGTGAGCAGCCACTGAAAACACGAGGACGGCAATTTCCAAAAATGCCCTGCAACTTTGGCCACTGTCCAAACAAGCACTTGATGTGACACATACAAAGCAGTGTGTGTGTGTGTGTGTGTGTGTGTGTGTGTGTGTGTGTGTGTGTGTGTGTGTGTGTGTGTGTGTGTGTGTGTGTGTGCGTGTGTGCAGGTCATGGACACGTGGAGAGGAACTGACACTCACACACACCTGGGCCAGGGGAGGGGAGGGGGGTGAAAGGGGAGGAAGAGGTGAGGAAGGAGGGATGACAGAACCTTCAGTACAAAGTAACAAACACTCAATCACTCAAAGATAACAGACTGGTTCAGCCACAGAGGGATGTGAAAAAAACAGCCTGGACTCAGCACGCACACACACATACACACACACTCACTCACTCACAGAAACAAACACACACTCACATGCACATGCAGATACACACACACACACACACACACACATACACACACACTCACTCACTCACAGAAACAAACACACACTCACATGCACATGCAGATACACACACACACACACACACATACACACTCACTCGCTCACTCACTCCCTCACTCACTCACTCACTCACTCACTCACAGAAACAAACACACACTCACATGCACATGCAGATACACACACACACATACACACACACTCACTCACTCACAGAAACAAACACACACTCACATGCACATGCAGATACACACACACACACACACACACACACACACACAGAGAGAGAGAGAGCTGTGAAAAAATGCCCTGGCCCCGAAACCATCAGCTAAGTATTACCCTAATGCTAACAGAAAATGGCCCAGTGCAGTCAAAAACTAGATTTTCCTGTGTTTTATATGTATTTTCACACTATGTGGTTGAAATAATACTGTGAAATTGTGAAAATGATGATGATGCCATTTCTGTGTAAGAGCTGTTTGAAAAGGCCGCCTGAAATTCCAGCCTGTTTTGGAAGGATGAAGTTTTAACCTGCCCGGTGACATCATTAGTTAGGTGGTAAATTAGTTAATAGACCAATGAGAAAAAGAGTTCCAAAACTCTCCGCCAATAACAGCTAGTTTTCAGTCTTTAGTCTTCCCCTCCCCTTGCTTTTTGCTAAGAAGCTATTTTTGTTTCTTTTTGACCATTAAAACAATCACAGTGAGGTACTTAATTGTTACCCAGAAATGATTTAATTTCTAAATAAAAACGGCTGCATTGGCTATTTAAATTAACATTTACATAGTTTTTGTCTGACACATGGGGATTTCAGACTGAATCATTGAACCTGTTTGTGAATCATAACAGGGCTCTCTAGACAAAGTCAGCTTGGTAAACAAGTTCATTCACCAGTATGGTCAAGAGGAGAGAAGAAATAAAATAGAGACAGAGAAAGTGAAGCAAGAACAATGCCTTAATGGAGTGGGGAAAAGAGGGGCAAAAGGAGAGAGAACGAAAGTGAGATAGAGGGCAGGAAAGAGAGAGAGAGAGAAAAAGTGAGAGAACTCAGAGAGAAGAAAGTATAAGTGAGTGATTGAGAGAGTGAGGGACAGATACCCAGATGGTCAGACAGAAAAAAAGAGACGGAAAGAGAGGAGAGAAGGATAACAGATGAAGACGAGTGTGTGGCTGTGGCAGAGACCGGCTCATTTACAATGTATTAAGCACTCTGTGTGTGTGTGTGTGTGTGTGTGTGTGTGTGTGTGTGTGTGTGTGTGTGTGTGTGTGTGTGTGTGTGTGTGTGTGTGTGTGTGTGTGTGTGTGTGTGTGTGTGTGTGTGTGTGTGTGTGTGCGTGTGTGTGCTGGGTGATTAATGGGAGCTGTCTCCCTCTGCCAACAGTTTGTCTGTTCTAGCATGGAGGATGAATGGCCTACTGTCAACCCAGCCTGAACCTCCCCACCCACCCACCCACCCACCCACCCACCCACCCACCCACCCACCTCTCTCTCTCTCTCTCTGTCTCTCTCACTCACTTTCTCTCTCTGTCGCCCTCACTCTCTCTCCTCTCTGCTCTCTCTTCTCTACCCTTTCTTCCTGTTCTTCCCTTCTTGTCCCTCCTTGGTCTCTTTCCTCCCGTTCTATCTTATATTCACATTCTCTACCTTTTACATTACATGAAAAGTGCCTCCATTATCAACTGGATGTCCTGAACATCAAAAGAATATCATAAAGTTATACGAACATGACATTTGTGGAAAACATCATGTAGTGTGTTCAGTGGTGATTTTAGCATGTAAATATTGGTGGGGCAAACTCCCCAATTTTTGGGGGGATGCTTGCCAGCAAAGGCACTACACAACACAACACTAAACAATACATTAATGGCACTATAACGGTGACAAAAGGTGCCCACAAACTGTTAGGGCCTACATAAATCTGTCCCAACAGTAGTGCTTTCTTTTCAACACCATGGAGTGAATCCTTGTCACCGTTACACCGCCTCCTCTGTCAGGGAAATAGTTCATTCAGCCTCATTTACTGCCTTTTAAAAAAACATAGCTGATATGGCTGACTTGCTTGAACAAATGTAGTTTCTACTGACAATTAAGATGTACAAACTATGGCATAAGGGAACGATGAGCGGATAAGAACCAATCCGTAATTTTGATTAAGACATTAATGAGAGAGCTAAGAGGGACGCAGCACTTTTGAAATGTACAGGCTATAGGCTACATGTGCGCCACCAAGTTAGAACAGTAGGCTACGTTATGAGGTGGAAATTGACCAAATGATTAGTGTGAGGTATAAGGGCTAGTAACAGCTTACTACACAACATACACTTAGTATTACTTTATTAGCTACAGTATACATATCTCCCTGGCATATTACATCATTTATGCAGCAGCATACAATACATTTTTGGACTCACCTTGTTGTGCTGTGCTCACTTGAACAGGAAGGTGGCGCGTCGGGCCTTCTTGCGGACACATTTTGTCATCAAACTTTGTCATCAAAGTCTGGCATTCTCTGGATTTATGGTGCTTTCAAGACAACTGGGGGAAGTCGGAAAAAGAAGGTTGAATCATGACTTCAGTGATCTTCAGGTCAGAGCTTTAGAAAGAGGCCAGAGTTCCCAACTTGGAATTTCGAGTTGGATGACAATTAAAAACATATTTTCCCAGTACATTTTTTTCCAAGTTCCCAGTTGTCTTGAACTCACTGAAGTCTGAGATTTCCCAGTTACGAGTTTCCAGTTGTTTTGAACTCACTGAAGTCTGAGATTTCCCAGTTACGAGTTTCCAGTTGTTTTGATCGCGGCAGAAGTCATGCTAAATTGACAGCATGGCCAATGTATTCAACCTTTTCTGGCCCATGGTGTTGCATCTGAATGTTTATCCTTTTAAAATTGGAAAAGAGACCCTTAAACCCAGACTTGGACCACACACCCTCTCCACTGAATAGCAGGCTAGTGATCGCTTTGCCATGCTTGCAGTTAGGCACTGATTGCTTCCAAACCAATCATTGTTGAATTTGCGATTCCAAACTTTCATTTTTATGTAAAATGGCCGATGAGTACCGATATGTTTAATATGACAAGGATTGAAAGGGATTTGCCAGTAGATTGTCATCTTGATTCATGATGATGACTACTTGACAAGCTTGCTAAGATTCTGAAAGTATGATGTTGACCAATCAAAGGTAGGGTAGATGTAATGTGATTTTACATAATTTAATCTGTGGCCAATGACCTTGAGCCATCTTGGATGGGCACTTCTAATGTAAACCGATGGCAACAACCAAGAGGTTGAATTTTGGAGCTCTCCCCGTAGATTTTGCGATGACGTAGTGTCCCCATGAGGGACAGAATACTGAGCCAATCACGGCGCAACTAGAGAACATTACCAACCCCTACACTCTGTATTTTACGCTGGCTGCCACATCACCACAGAAAGCACCGAGCTGGGTTGAAACACCTACATTTTGGAGCTGACTTACTCAGAAAGCAAATAAGAGACCATGTTTAAAAAAATGTAACACATCATGGTAATCAGTGAATTAAGTACAGCTAGCTATATTTCCAATTGTTTGGCTGATAATAAGAAAAGAAGAGCCGTTTTTACATGGCTAAAGGAGAAGGATTCACATATTTGTTGTCTTCAGGAAACTCATTCAATATCTGGGGAAAAGAATGCGATGGTAAATCTATTTCAGTCATTGGTTAAGAAATTCAAAAGGTGTTATGATCCTATTCAAAAGCTACTTGAATCTTGAGGTACAATATGTTAAAATAGATCCTTAAGGAAGATGAATTGGCTTGAATATACTACTTGATGATATGGACCAAATAATGACGATCCAAACTTCTTTTAAAACATTCATAATAATCAAATTAGTCTCCACGATACAAATAACTATTATAACGGTAGACTACAATATAGTTTTAAGTACATCAATGGACCGTAAAGGCAATCATCCTACCAACTATCACCCTCTGGCGCTCAAAGAGACTACGAATATTATGTAATTGACAGATATTTGGAGGCTTAAAAACCCAGATCTAGTAAGATATAGGAGGCTTAATCAAGCTACTCTGATTGATTCATTTCTGGTATCCTTTTCTATGGACTGATGGTCTAAATACAATCAGACCATCAGCTTATAGCCCTCAATGTAACTATGACAGACTTTCCACGAGGGCGGGGATATGGGAAATATAAACAGGGTTTATTGACTGGCACTACTTTACCCCCCCCCCCCTTTTTTTAACCCATCTACCACAATAGTTTCTTAATAAAAACACAATTCATAACAGACTTTTTATTGCACAATACATTTTCAGCGGACCCACTTATCTGTGTACCTTTAGAGGTCATTCAATTCCATTTTCATCCCAAAAAACTAAAACGGTATCGGTTGGGATGCTAAAATATTGGCAAAATGTATTGCTCATAGAATAAAAAAGGTCCTTCTGGACATTATTCATCACGTTTAGACAGGATTCTTAAAAGGAAGACACATTGGAGACAAGATTAGACAACAACTAGAAATAATGGAAAACTATGAGAATGCAGGGAAACAAGGTATAATCTTTATAGCAGTTTATGAGAAAGTGTTTGACACAGTACGTCTATCATCTGTTTATGCATTGAACAAAAATATAAACACAACATGTAAAGTGTTTGTCCCATGTTTCATGACCTGAAACAAAAGATCCCAGAAATGTTCCATACGCACAAAAACAATATTTCTCTAAAATGTTTTGCACAAATTAGTTTACATGTTAGTGAGCATTTTTCCTTTGCCATGATAATTCATCCACCTGACAGGTGTAGCATATCAAGAGGCTGATTGAACAGCATGATCATTGCACAGGTGCACCTTGTATTAGGGACAATAAAAGGCCACTCTAAAATGTGCAGTTTTGTCACACAACACAATATCACAGATGCCTCTATTTTTGAGGGAGCGCGCAATTGGAATGCTGACTGCAGGAATGTCCACCAGATCTGTTACCTGAGAATGTAATGTTCATTTCTCTATCATAAGCTGCCTCCAATGTAATTTTAGCAAATTTGGCAGTATGTCCAACCAGCCTCACAACCACAGACCACATGGAACCACGCCAGCCCAGGACCTCCACATCCGGCTTCTTCACCTGAGGGATCGTCTGAGACTAGCCACCAGACAGACAGCTGATGAAACTGTGGGTTTGCACAACCAAAACATTTCTTAACAAACTGACAGAAACCGTCTGAGGGAAGCTCATCTGCGTTCTTGACCAGTTCGGCGTTGTAACCGACTTCAGTGGGCAAAGGCGCACCTTTGATGGCCCCTGGCGTGCTGGAGAAGTGTGCCCTTCACGGATTAATCCCGGTTCAACTGTACCGGGCAGATAGCAGATGTGTGGGCGAGCAGTTTTCTGATGTCAACGTTGTGAACCGAGTGCCCCACGGTGGCGCTGGGGTTATGGTATGGGCAGGCAGAAGTTACGGACAACGAACACAATTGCATTTTATCAATGGCAATTTGAATGCACAGAGATACCATGTCGAAATCCTGAGGCCCATTGCTGTGCCATTCATCCGCCACCATCGCCTCATGTTTGAGCATGATAATGCACGGCCCCATGTAGCAAGAATCTGTACACAATTCCCGGAAGCTGAAAATGCACTAGTTCTTCCATGGCCTGCACATACTTTTTTATTTTATTTATTTATCCATTATTTTACCAGATAAGTAGACTGAGAACACGTTCTCATTTGCAGCAACGACCTGGGGAATAGTTAGAAGGGAGAGGAGGGGGATGAATGAGCCAATTGATACACCAGACAGGTCACCCATTGAGCATTTTTTATTTTATTTTTTTATTTCACCTTTATTTAACCAGGTAGGCAAGTTGAGTTCTCATTTACAATTGCGACCTGGCCAAGATAAAGCAAAGCAGTTCGACACATACAACGACACAGAGTTACACATGGAGTAAAACAAACATGCAGTCAATAATACAGTATAAACAAGTCTATATACGATGTGAGCAAATGAGGGGAGATAAGGGAGGTAAAGGCAAAAAGGCCATGGTGGCAAGGTAAATACAATATAGCAAGTAAAACACTGGAATGGTAGATTTGCAATGGGAGAATGTGCAAAGTAGAAATAAAAATAATGGGGGTGCAAAGGAGCAAAATAAATAAATAAATAAAATACAGTAGGGAAAGAGGTAATTGTTTGGGCTAAATTATAGGTGGGCTATGTACAGGTGCAGTAATCTGTGAGCTGCTCTGACAGTTGGTGCTTAAAGCTAGTGAGGGAGATAAGTGTTTCCAGTTTCAGAGATTTTTGTAGTTCGTTCCAGTCATTGGCAGCAGAGAACTGGAAGGAGAGGCGGCCAAAGAAAGAATTGGTTTTGGGGGTGACTAGAGAGATATACCTGCTGGAGCGTGTGCTACAGGTGGGAGATGCAATGGTGACCAGCGAGCTGAGATAAGGGGGGACTTTACCTAGCAGGGTCTTGTAGATGACATGGAGCCAGTGGGTTTGGCGACGAGTATGAAGCGAGGGCCAGCCAACGAGAGCGTACAGGTCGCAATGGTGGGTAGTATATGGGGCTTTGGTGACAAAACGGATTGCACTGTGATAGACTGCATCCAATTTGTTGAGTAGGGTATTGGAGGCTATTTTGTTTGAGCATGTTTGAGATACTCTGGAATGACGTGTACGACAGTGTTCAAGATCTCGTCAATATCCAGCAACGTCGCACAACCATTGAAGAGGAGTGGGACAACATTCCACAGGCCACAATCAAAAGCCTGATCAACTCTATGCAAAGGAGATGTTTTGCGCTGCATGAGGCAAATGGTGGTCACATCAGATGACTGGTTTTCTGATCCACTACCCTACCTTTTGTTAAGGTATCTGTGACCAACAGATGCATATCTATATTCCCACTAAATTAGGGCCTAATTTATTTATTTCAATTGACTGATTTCCGCGTATGTAACTGTAACTCAGAAAAATCTTTGAAATTGTTGCATGTCGCATTTATATATTTTTTCAGTGTAAATTCCTGGATTTTTTAAACTTTGGAGAATCTCTCATAAGATGGTTAAAAGTCCTGTCCAACAATCCTTTATATCAAATAATAAATAACGTTTTCTTCTCTGAGAATTGTCAAGAGGAGGGGTCCCGCTAGTGGGACAACTTCCAGTGAAACTGGAGGGCGCGCAATTCAAATAAATAATCATAAATATTATGGATTTTAAACATTTATGTACATATAAGTGTCTTATACTGGCTGAAAGCTTCAATTCTTAATCTAACTGCACTGTCTGATTTACAGTAGCTATTAATGTGAAAACATGCCATGCGTTTGTTTTGAGGACGACACCCCACATCAAAATATTTTTCCACCGGCAGAGGTTTCATATATTCACATATAACAATAAAATATTAACTTACTTTTTGAAAATCTTCCTCTGATTTATCATTCAAAGAATCCCAGCTATAACATTTTGTTAGATAAAATCCTTCTTTATATCCCAAAAAGTCTATTTAGTTAGAAGATTGAGTAATCCACTCATTCAACTTGCAGAGAAAGGAATCCGAAAAGAAAGGAATCCAAAATGAATTGTGTTTTTGTTTCAACAAGTCAAAATACTTTTCTATTTACTCCTCAGATACCCTCTAATGTAATTAAACTATAATATTGATTTCGGATAGAAGTATGTTCAATAGGAAACCGATTTTAGCAAGTGCGTAATGTCTTCATGACGCTCTACTTAAACGTTTATTTCTTGTTCATTTTTAAAGTTACATGCCTGAAACCTTGAACATAGACTGCTGACACCCAGTGGAATTCATAGGAATTGCATCCAGGGAGCTTTTTCTTTGGATTTTCTCCTACCATATCTATTGTGTTATATTCTCCTACATTATTTAACATTTATACAGACTTCAAAGTGTTTTCTTTCCAATGATACCAATTATATGCATATCCTGGCTTCAGGGCATGAGCTACAGGCAGTTTACTTTGGGTACGTCATTCAGGCAGGAAGTGGAGAAAAAAGGGGCCTAGCCCTAAGAAGTTAAAATAAGGCTGCCCTCTGTCACCCTATATATTTATTATGCAGAGATCATTCGTTCACCTACTCTGCGTCTCACAAAGACACAGCGGTTAGAACCAAAAATCTCAAAATTGGACTCAGACTGTAATGGAATTTTAATGTTTGTGCATTTCTTATAACTAATTTCTGTGTTCTATTTATGTGCTGTTCTATAAACCAATTTCTGTGTTCATGCAAGTGGCTGACTGAACAAATCCTCACTATCACTAGCTGCAATTTGGCAGTATGCCCAGACCTTGTTTTGAGAACGAACAAAAGATACGTCAATTTCAAGGTCTCAGCTTAGAGAGAAGAAGCCTCGTGAGGTATTGGTCTGTCACATATTATGAACCAGTATTGGTCGGTGACATGAATGAAACAAAACGGTAATAATTAATTAATGATGCTAAATCATGCAAATATAATTTGTGTGTGTATAGCAGTATATAACACAACTGCTGGGACTGCCCAGGAAGAGCTCCTGATTGACATGTGTACTATGGTGCATTGAGTTGGTTGGAACCTCTCCAGCACATTAACAAATAAACATTGATTCATTTAGGATTGACTTTGAGTGTCCATGTGTAAGATTTCCACAACAAGAACAAAGGACAGATTTCCACTGGTCTAATGTCCATTGCTCGTGTTTCTTTGCCCAAGCAAGTCTCTTCTTATTGGTGTCCTTTAGTAGTGGTTTATTTTGCCGCAATTGACCATGCAGGCCTAATTCACACAGTCTCCTCTGAACAGTTGATGTTGAGATATGTCTGTTACTTGAACTCTGTGAAGCCTTTATTTGGGCTACAATTTCTGAGGCTGGTAACTCTAGTGAACTTATGCTCTGCATCAGAGGTAACTCTGGGCCTTCCTTTCCTGTGGCGGTCCTCATGGGAGCCAGTTTCATCATAGCGCTTGATGGTTTTTGCAACTGCACTTGAAGAAACTTTCAAAGTTCTTGAAATGTTCCGCATTGACTGACCTTTATGTCTTGAAGTAATGATGGACTGTCGTTTCTCTTTTCTTATTTGAGCTGTACTTGGTCTTTTACCAAATAGGGCTATCTTCTGTATATATATGTTTTGTTTAACTGGTACCGGTTACCTTCAGACGAGTCTTGTGACATTTGTGGGGGTCATAGAACATCATTGTGTTCGTGAGAATCTTCCCTTTCCATAGAGTGGTCAGTAGAATGGCGCCAGTGGAATGGCGTCAGAAAGGATGGCTGACGTTTTACGTTCTCCTAACCAACTGTGTTATTTTGTTTGTTTTATTTTGCATTGTTTCTAACTTTTTTTTTTTACTTATTTTGAACATAATGTTGCTGCTACCATCTCTTATGACCGAAAATAACTTTTGGACATCAGAACAGACATTACCCACCACTAACTGGTAGAAGCTTTTTCCTTTAACGAGTCTGATGAGTCCGACATGAAGGAAACACTGTATTTCCCGGGAACAGGCCCAAATACCAGTCATTTGCGTGAAGAGAAGACAGAGAAAAGGGGGTCGGAGGCCGGGCAGCCTTCTGAGAATTCATAGGCAAGCGAGTAAACCCCCACTGCCATCCGTTCTATTGGCAAACATGCAATCATTGGAAAATAAAGATTAAACTACCAACGGGACATTACAAACTGTAATATCTTATTTTTCACTGAGTAGTGTCTGAACGACGACATGAACAACATACAGCTGGCAGGTTTTACACTGTATCGACAGGATAGAAAAGCAGCCTCTGGTAAGACAAGGGGTGAAGGTCTATGTATATTTGTCAACAACAGCTGCTGCATGATATCTAAGGAAGTATTGAGGTTTTGCTCACCTGAGGTAGAGTATCTTATGATAAGCTGTAGACCACACTATCTACCTAGAGAGTTGCCATCTGTATATTTTGTAGCTGTCGACATACCACCACAAGCTGATCCTAGTACTAAGACCACACTCAATGAGCTGTATACCGCCATAGGCAAACAGGAAAACACTCATCCAGATGCAATGCTCCTAGTGGCCGGGAACTTTAACCTTTCTGATCTCCCCATCCCGGATCCGGGATCGTGAATACAGACTCAAGCTCATTACCATAACGCAACGTTAACTATTCATGAAAATCGCAAATGAAATGAAATAAATATGCTAGCTCTCAAGCTTAGCCTTTTGTTAACAACACTGTCATCTCAGATTTTCAAAATATGCTTCTCAACCATTGCAAAACAAGCATTTGTGTAACAGTATTGATGGCTAACGTAGCATTTAGCATTAGCATTCAGCTGGCAACATTTACACAAAAAAACAGAAAAGCATTCAAATAAAATCATTTACCTTTGAAGAACTTCAGATGTTTTCAATGAGGAGACTCTCAGATAGCAAATGTTCAGTTTTTCCTGAAAGATTATTTGTTTAGGACAAATCGCTCCGTTTTCTGCGTCACGTTTAGCTATGAAAAAACCCCTGTATCCAGGATTGTGTAAATCTATCAGCAAGCTCATTAGCATAACACAACGTTAACTATTTATGAAAATCGCAAATGAAATGAAATAAATATGCCATCTCTCAAGTTTAGCCTTTTGTAAACAACACTGTCATCTCAGATTTTCAAAATATGCTTCTCAACCATAGGAAAACAATCATTTGTGTAAAAGTAGCTAGCTAGCGTTAGCATTTAGCGTTAGCATTTAGCGTTAGCATTAGCGTTAGCATCCAGCACGCAACATTAACAAAAACATAAAAGCCTTCAAATAAAATCATTTACCTTTGAAGAACTTCTGATGTTTTCAATGAGGATACTCTCAGTTAGATAGCAGATGCTCAGTTTTTCCAAAAAGATTCCTTGTGTATTAGAAATAGCTCCGTTTTATACATCACATTTGGCTACCAAAAAAAATCCGAAAATTCAGTCCTCAAAACGCGAACTTTTTTCCAAATTAACTCCATAATATCGACTGAAAACATGGCAAACGTTGTTTAGAATCAATCATCAAGGTGTTTTTCACATATCTCTTCATTGATACATCGTTCTTGGACACATGCTTTCTCCCCTGAATCAAATGGTAAAGTAGAAGCAGCTGGCAATTGCGCACCGAATTCGACGCAGGACACCAGGCGGACACTTGGAAAATGTAGTCTCTTATGGTCAATCTTCCAATGATATGCCTACAAATACGTCACAATGCTGCTAAGACCTTGGGCGAACGACAGAAAGTGTAGGCTCATTCCTTGCGCAATCACAGCCATATAAGGAGACAATGGAAAACAGAGCTTCATAAATTCTGCTAATTCCTGGTTGATGCATCATCTTGGTTTCACCTGTAGAATGAGTTCTGGGGCACTTACAGACAAAATCTTTGCAGATTCTGAAACTTCAGAGTGTTTTCTTTCCAAAACTGTCAAGAATATGCATAGTCGAGCATCTTTTCGTGACAAAATATCGCGCTTAAAACGGGAACGTTTTTTATCCAAAAATGAAATAGCGCCCCTAGAGATCTAACAGGTTAATGCAGGGAAACTTGAATCCGTTTTACCAAATTTCCACCAGCATGCTAAATGTGCAACCAGATAGAAAAAACTCTAGACCACCTTTACTCCACACACAGAGAGGTGTACAAAGCTCTCCCTCACCCTCCATTTGGCAAATCTTACCATAATTATATCCTCCTGATTCCTTCTTACAAGCAAAAATTAAAGCAGGAGGCACCAGTGACTCCGTCAATGCAAAAGAGGTCAGATGAAGCAGATGCTAAGCTACAGGACTGTTTTGCAAGCACAGACTGGAATATGTTCCGGAATTCTTCCAATGACATTGAGGAGTACACCCAATCAGTCACTGGCTTCGTCAAAAAGTACATTGATGATGTCATCTCCACAGTGACTGTACGTACATACCCCAACCAGAAAACATGGATTACAGGCAACATCCGCACTGAGCTAAAGTGTAGAGCTGCTGCTTTCAAGGATAGGACTCTAACCCGGAAGCTTATAAGAAAAACCACTACGCCCTCAGACGAACCATCAAACAGGCAAAGCGTCAGTACAGGACTAAGATTGAATTGTACTACAAATGTTCCGATGCTCGTTGGACCCATCAGGGCTTGCAAACTATTACAGACCACAAAGGGAAGCACAGCCAAGAGCTGCCCACTGACACAAGCCTACCAGACAAGCTAAATTACTTCTATGCTTGCTTTGAGGCAAGCAACACTGAAACATGCATGAGAGCATCAGCTGATGTGAGCAAGACCTTTTAACAGGTCAACATTCACAAGGCTGCAGGGCCAGACGGATTACCAAGACGTGTACTCCGAGCAAGCGCTGACAAACTGGCTGGTGTCTTCACTGACATTTTCAATCTCTCCCTGTCTGTAATAATACCAACATGTTTCAAGCAGACGACCATAGTCCCTGTGCCCAAGAACACTTGCCTAACTGACTGCAAACCCAGTAGCACTCAAGTCTGTAGCCATGAAGTGCTTTGAAAGGCTGTTAATGGCTCACATCAACACCATTATCCCAGAAACCCTAGACCCACTCCAATTTGTATACCACCCTAACAGATCCACAGATGATGCCATGTCTATTGCACTCCACACTGCCCTTTCCCACCTGAACAAAAGGAACATCTATGTGAGAATGCTTTTCATTGACTACAGCTCAGCGTTCAATGCCATAGTGCTCTCGAAGCTCATCACTAAGCTAAGGACCCTGAGACTAAACACCTCCCTCTACAACTGGACCCTGGACTTCCGGACGGGCCACCCCCAGGTGGTAAAGGGTAGGTAATAACACATCCGCCACACTAATCCTCAACACGAGGCCCATCAGGGGTGCATGCTCAGTCCCCTGCTGTACTCCCTGTTCACTCATGACTGCACGGCAGGCATGACTCCAACACCATCATTAAGTTTGTCGATGACACAGCAGTGGTAGGACTGATCACCGACAACGACAAGACAGCCTGTAGAGAGGAGTTCAGAGACCTGACTGTGTGGTTCAAGGACAACAACCTTTCCCTCAACGTGATCAAGACAAAGGAGATGATTGGGGACTACAGGAAAAGGAGGACTGAGCACACCCCATTCTCATCGACAGGGCTGTAATGGAACAGGTTGAGAGCTTCAAGTTCCTTGGTGTTGTCGTGGAAATTTCCTCTATTTACCAAATCATGGGAGCAAACCACACACACAAGTCAGAGTTAGTTATCAAAGTCCATCTTTAATTATATCAGCTCTATCACAATCCGGTGACTCTCAGGAAATTCAGTGTCTAACCATGAATTCTCTGAGAGCCCCTTCCACATTTCAAATGAGGTCCTTTATAGTAAAGACACACACACAGGATAAGACAGCATAGACATAATAAATCGTTCAGCTTTGTCTCCTTACTCAAACCCCAGAACCATAAACCAATCCTCCATATCAACAGGCATATATCAAATCCATCCTATCTTGACAAGATCACAGAGACACACTGACTGGTACACAGACATTGTGGAGCCAAGAGATATGTTTACACATGATGATACTTTGACCTCTCCCCTCTCTGCGGCCATGCAACTTAGTCTTGACATAGAACAGATACTGCAACCCTCGCCACAGTATTATACAAAAATACCATTCTGATGAGAAGTAACTTACACACATTTGATGAATATAAAACATCTTACATATGTTACCAACAAATTCTGAATCTCCCACGACAGTGTCCACATCAACAACAAACTAACATAGTCCAAGCACACCAAGACAGTCGTGAAGAGGGCACGACAAAACCTATTCCCCCTCAGGAGACTGAAAAGATATGGCATGGGTCCTCAGAACTTCAAAACGTTCTACAGCTGCACCATCGAGAGCATCCTGACTGGTTGCATCACTGCCTGGTATGGCAACAGCCCGGCCTCCAACCGCAAGGCACTACTGAGGGTAATGCGTAATGCCCAGTACATCACTGGGGCCAAGCTTCCTGCCATCCAGGACCTCTATATGGGGCGGCAGGGTAGCCTAGTGGTTAGAGCGTTGGACTAGCTGAAAAGGTTCAAATCTGTCGCTCTGCCCCTAAACAGGCAGTTAACCCACTGTTCCTAGGCCGTCATTGAAAATAAGAATTTGTTCTTAACTGACTTGCCTAGTTAAATAAAGGTAAAAAATAAAAATACCAGGCAATGTCAGAGGAAGGCCCTAAAAATTGTGGGGGCAAGCGGTTCCAGAGTGCCAAGTCTAGAGTGCCAATTCTAGGTCCAAGAGGATTCTAAACAGCTTCTATCCCCAAGCCAAAAGACTCCTGAACATCTAATCAAATGTCTACCCAGACTGTTTACATTGCACCCCCCCAACCCCCCCCCACACACACACACACATTCTTTTACACAGCAATGGAACCCTGGCCTGTTCACGGGACGTGCTACCTTGTCCCGAAACTGCTGTTTTCGATTCTCTCTCCCTACCGCACCTGCTGTCTCTAACTCTGAAAGATTGGCTATGAAAAGCCAACTGACATTTACACCTGAGGTGCTGACCTCTTGCACCCTCTACAACCACTGTGATTATTATTATTTGACCCTGCTGGTCATCTTGGTCATCTATGAACGTTTGAACATCTTGGCCATGTACTGTTATAATCTCCACCTGGCACAGCCAGAAGAGGACTGGACACCCCTCAGAGCCTGGTTCCTCTCTAGGTTTCTTCCCAGGTTCCTGCCTTTCTAGGGAGTTTTTCCAAGCCACCGTGCTTCTACATCTGCATTACTTGCTGTTTGGGGTTTTAGGCAGGGTTTCTGTATAGCACTTTGTGACATCGGAGGATGTTTTAAA
The DNA here is from genome assembly GCF_057628025.1 of Oncorhynchus mykiss. Lineage (NCBI taxonomy): Eukaryota > Metazoa > Chordata > Actinopteri > Salmoniformes > Salmonidae > Oncorhynchus > Oncorhynchus mykiss. The sequence continues at coordinate 23,024,998 of NC_143026.1, forward strand.
AAAAAGTAATTTCACCTTTATTTAACCAGGTAGGCCAGTTGAGAACAAGTTCTCATTTACAACTGCGACCTGGCCAAGATAAAGCAAAGCAGTGCGACACAAACAACACAGAGTTACACATGGAATAAACAAATGCACAGTCAATAACACAATAGAAAAGGTCTATGATGATGATGATGTAAAATGTGATTTATAAAAACATTTGATTGATTGATTGATTCACCATGTTCAAATGGATATTCAATGTGTGTGTGTGTGTGTGTTTTTATGCCTCAGCCAAATTGCCAGGCTCCCCTGCCTCAGCCAGTCTGTCAGGTTCCCGCAACCCAGCCAGCAACAGGTTCCTACGCATCAGCAGGGGTGACCAGTCCTCTCCTAATCCCCGGGATCGTCCCTTTGGTTGGCGTCCTGCGGCTGGAGTCGAACGCACCAGGGAGGGGTACCGTCACATACCGTCCCTATATATGTCACTCCCTTTGGTTCCTTCCCCAGGCGTCATTGTTTCTGTGTTATGTCTGTGTGTTGTTCGTGTTTCTTATTTTGTATTATGTTGTGATTGTTTATTAAAACTCACTCACTCACTCCCTGAACTTGCTTCCCGACTCTCAGCGCACATCATTACAATTAAGAAAGTGTTTACTCCTGAACTTATTTAGGCTTGCCATAATAAATGGTTTGAATACTTATTGACTCAGGACATTCCAGCTATAAAAGGTTTTATTAATTTGCAGGCCAGCGACAAAAAAAATGCAATTTAATCTATTTCAAATTCAGTCTGAGAGACTTTTAGTATGAAAACCTTATGCTAGACCATTAACACAAATAAAGTCCTCCCTTTAGAGATGTATGTTCAGTCAAAAGACATCCTGACCCCAAATCCCACATCCCGGTTCTCTTTAGTCAGCTCCTGGTGGTCAGGTTTCACCTCTAATGTAGTTGACTGCAGATTGTCTGCCGAGAGCCGTTTGGGACGTTTCTCATCCTCCTAGCAGCACAGGAGCTAGTTTTGATTTAATCCTGGTTTGATTTCACTGTTATTCAATTTGAAATAGATTCAGTTTGGAAAGTGCAGTCAGGTTTGCATCTTCATCAGCGGAATTTCAGGGAAGCGAGAGAGAGAGAAAGAGAGAGAAAGAGAAACCAGCAGCGGAAAAATAAAAGATTAATGAAGAGAGAGGGAGATGGTTGTGGGAGGAGAGAAGAAAAAGGAGAGAGAAGGAAGGGTGTAAGTACAGAGAATAGACTGAGCCTGAAAAAAAGACGTCAACACCCAAACAGATGATTTGAAAAGAGAAAATGACTTGGAACAAGTGGAGAAAAGAGGAGTAGAGGACAGGAAATCAGGAAGAAAGTATAAGAAGGGGGAGGAAAGGGGGATGAGGGTAAAGACAGTGCTGAGACAGAGGTGGACACCACCCAAACACAGCAAGAGGCAAATATCCCCATTTGTCACTATTAAACTCTCTCTCTCTCTCTCTCTCTCATCTCATCTCTCTCATCTCATCTCTCTCTCTCTCTTTCACTCGCGCGCACACACACACACACACACACACACACACACACACACACACACACACACACACACAAAGAAGCTATTACTGCAGTGAAATGGTCAGAATGTTCTGAGAAAAGGTGTCATGGTCGGTTTTTGATTAACTGTGAGAATGAGAACAGCTTAACTTGTAATCCCAGCTGTAAAACAGATACAGCATAAACTCTAAAAGCAGTAGGAGGTGGCAGTTATTAAAGGGAGAAGATACAGAGACCTCAAAGCCAACGGTTCATGCACCTTCATTTCAGGTTCCATGTACGGTTTATTCAAACATATATATATATATATATATATATATATATACTGTACCAAGTCATACACATATATCATTATTAAACAGGATACTTTTGAATGGTGTCTAAATCAATAGATCTCAATCATCACCACCCCGGCCCTCTCCATCTCTTCAGACTGCACTAGACCATCAATCAGAGAGAAGAGAAGGGGTGGCCGTGGCAGCAGGGCAGAGCAAAGCAGAGCAGGGTAGAATAGAGCAGAGCAGAGCAGAGTATAGTAGAGCAAAGCAGAGCAGGGCAGAGTAGAGTGGAGCAGAGCAGTGTAGAGCAGTGTAGAGTAAACTGAGCAGAACAGAGCAGAGCAGAGCAGAACAGAGAAGGGCAGAGCAGAACAGGACAGAGCAGGGCAGAACAGAACAGAGCAGGGAAGAGCAGAACAGGACAGAGCAGGGCAGAGAAGAACAGATCATGGCAGAGCAGAACAGGACAGAGCAGGTCAGAGAATAACAGGACAGAGCAGGGCAGAGAAGAACAGAGCAGAACAGGGCAGAGCAGAACAGGACAGGACAGGGCGGAGCAGAGCAAAGCAGATCATGACAGAGCAGAGTGGGGCAGGGCGGAGCGGGGAAGTGTGTATTGATCTCAGGCTGATTTACGGCAGGTTAGCTCTGATTATCGGGTCATTAATCAGGACTGGATTACCCTATTAATAAACCTGCCTGCTTCGTTTTGTTTGGAAAGTGCTTGTCAGGGTGTGTGTAGGGGAATAGGGATGGGGCCAGGGGGTTGAAACACACACACACACACACACACACACACACACACACACACACACACACACACTGCCAACCCTCTGTTCCTCTGAGTTGTTTAATTAATCCAGTCCAAAAGTGCTTCTGAGCTACACATAAGACCATGCAATGTCCTAAATCTTCCACCAACATCAGCACAAATCTGCCTCACTTTCAATACCAGAAGTGCCAACTGCAGTCATGTTTTTCTGTGCTCGTCCTGGCCTGCGTCTTACGGCCTCTGTGTTTTCTCCATTAGACACTTTGGCCCAGTCCCCAGCTTTCCATCTAACTCACAACTTTCATTTCCAGCCATAAATTAGCAGCTGGATAAAAAGTAACTGTCCCTGTCGTCGTGCCAACAACTTTACAATATGCCATAAAGCAGGATGTTGGTGGGGTTGTCGTGATGTTGCACCCACAACCACTACCTGGAACACAACTTTTATGGCAGCTAGCAAATTGTGAATAGTGATTTTCCTATAAAAGCCCTGAAAAACAGGGAAACGGTGTGTTGTATGTGTGTGTCTGTGTGCATGTCTATATGGGTGTGTACATGTGTGTGTCTGTGTGCATGTCTACATGGGTGTGTACATGTGTGTGTCTGTGTGCATGTCTACATGGGTGCGTACATGTGTGTGTCTGTGTGCATGTCTACATGGGTGCGTACATGTGTGTGTCTGTGTGCATGTCTACATGGGTGCGTACATGTGTGTGTCTGTGTGCATGTCTACATGGGTGCGTACATGTGTGTGTCTGTGTGCATGTCTACATGGGTGTGTACATGTGTGTGTCTGTGTGCATGTCTACATGGGTGCGTACATGTGTGTGTCTGTGTGCATGTCTACATGGGTGCGTACATGTGTGTGTCTGTGTGCATGTCTACATGGGTGTGTACATGTGTGTGTCTGTGTGCATGTCTACATGGGTGCGTAATGTGTGTGTCTGTGAGCATGTCTACATGGGTGCGTACATGTGTGTGTCTGTGTGCATGTCTACATGGGTGCGTACATGTGTGTGTCTGTGTGCATGTCAATATGGGTGCGTACATGTGTGTGTCTGTGTGCATGTCTACATGGGTGCGTACATGTGTGTGTCTGTGTGCATGTCTACATGGGTGCGTACATGTGTGTGTCTGTGAGCATGTCTACATGGGTGCGTACATGTGTGTGTCTGTGTGCATGTCTACATGGGTGCGTACATGTGTGTGTCTGTGTGCATGTCTACATGGGTGCGTACATGTGTGTGTCTGTGTGCATGTCTACATGGGTGCGTACATGTGTGTGTCTGTGTGCATGTCTACATGGGTTCGTACATGTGTGTGTCTGTGAGCATGTCTACATGGGTGCGTACATGTGTGTGTCTGTGTGCATGTCTACATGGGTGCGTACATGTGTGTGTCTGTGTGCATGTCAATATGGGTGCGTACATGTGTGTGTCTGTGTGCATGTCTATATGGGTGTGTACATGTGTGTGCATGTCTATATGGGTGCGTACATGTGTGTGCATGTCTATATGGGTGCGTACATGTGTGTGTCTGTGTGCATGTCTATATGGGTGCGTACATGTGTGTGTCTGTGTGCATGTCTATATGGGTGCGTACATGTGTGTGCATGTCTATATGGGTGCGTACATGTGTGTGTCTGTGTGCATGTCTACATGGGTGCTTACATGTGTGTGCATGTCTATATGGGTGCGTACATGTGTGTGCATGTCTACATGGGTGCGTACATGTGTGTGCATGTCTATATGGGTGCGTACATGTGTGTGCATGTCTATATGGGTGCGTACATGTGTGTGCATGTCTATATGAGCGCGTACATGTGTGTGCATGTCTATATGGGTGCGTACATGTGTGTGCATGTCTATATGGGCGCGTACATGTGTGTGCATGTCTATATGGGTGTGTACATGTGTGTGCATGTCTACATGGGTGCGTACATGTGTGTGCATGTCTATATGGGTGCGTACATGTGTGTGAATGTCTATATGGGTGCGTACATGTGTGTGCATGTCTATATGGGTGCGTACATGTGTGTGCATGTCTATATGGGTGCATACATGGGTGTGCACATGCTATAAAGGCCCTGAGAGTGTAGCCCTTTCCGTCAGTCCAGGACCAAAAGCGCCCTCTTGGGCGTTATCGGTGGAATGTTCTTAATATGTTTTATAGTTTCATAATTAATTACAAAATATACAGTACCAGTCAAAAGTTTAGACACACCTACTCATTCAAGTTTTTTTTTTATTTGACTATTTTCTACATTGTAGGATAATAGTGAAGACATCAAAACTTTGAAATAACACATATGGAATCAAGTAGCAACCCTTTGCATTGGTGACAGATTTGCACACTCTTGGCATTCTCACAACCAGCTTCAGGAGCCATGTCAAGAACTTTGAAAGTTTCTTCAAGTGCAGTCGCAAAAACCATCCAGCGCTATGATGAAACTGTCTCTCATGAGGACCGCCACAAGAAGGCCCAGAGTTACCTCTGCTGCAGAGGATAAGTTCATTAGAGTTACCAGTGGGACTTAATGGGACTATCATTTGTTTTTTTTAGAGGAAAATGACCCATGTGTGGAGAGTGATGGAGTGCTGCATCAGATGATCTGGCCTCCACAATCACCCAACCTCAACCCAATTGAGATGGCTTAGGATGAGTTGGACCGCAGAGTGAAGCAAAAGCAGGCAACAAGTGCTCAACTTATGTGGAAACTCTTTCAAGACTTTTGGAAAAGCATTCCAGGTTAAGCTGGTAGAGAGAATGCCAAGGGTCTGCAAATCTGTCATCAAGGCAAAAGGTGGCTACTTATATAAAATATATTTTGATTTGTTTAACACTTTTTTGGTTACTACATGATTCCATATGTGTTATTTCACAGTTTTGATGTCTTCACTATTATTCTACAATGTAGAAAATAGTCTAAATAAAATAAAAAAACTTGAATGAGCAGGTGTGTCTAAACTTTTGACTGGTACTGTATATATATATATATTATATGTTTCTATGTCAAACAGTTTTGTTATATTTCAGTCTTCTGTGATGTATATAAAGTCTAATATTGGGATGCAAACTCAAAATGTAATACATTTCAACTCAAATCAAATCAGATCACATTTTATTTGTCACATACACATGGTTAGCAGATGTTAATGCGAGTGTAGCGAAATGCTTGTGCTTCTGGTTCTGACAGGGCAGTGATATCTAACAAGTAATATAACAATTCCCCAACAACTACCTAATACACACATCTAAAGGGGTGAATGAGAATATGTACATGTGTAACGGATGTGAAAAGCTAGCTTAGTTAGCGGTGGTGCGCGCTAAATAGTGTTTCAATCAGTGACGTCACTTGCTCTGAGACCTTGAAGTAGTAGTTCCCCTTGCTCTGCAAGGGCCGCGGCTTTTGTGGAGCGATGGGTAACGATGCTTCGTGGGTGACTGTTGTTGATGTGTGCAGAGGGTCCCTGGTTCGCGCCTGGGTATGGGCGAGGGGACGGTCTAAAGTTATACTGTTACACATGTAAGTATATGGATGAGCAATGGCCAAGCGGCATAGGCAAGGTGCAATAGATGTTATAAAATACAGTATATACATGTGATATGAGTAATGTAGGATATGTAAACATTATTAAAGTGGCATTATTTAGAGTGCATTGTATAAATTGACTAGTGATCCATTTATTAAAGTGGCCAGTGATTGGGTCTCAGTGTGGGCAACAGCCTCTCTGAGTTAGTGATTGCGGTTTAGCAGTCTGATGGCCTTGAGATAGAAGTTGTTTTCCACCTTTCCACCTTCTCCGCTGCTGTCCCTTCAATGTGGATAGGGGGTGCTCCCTCTGCTGTTTCCTGAAGTCCACGATAATCTCCTTTGTTTTGATGACGTTGAGTGAGAGGTTGTTTTCCTGACACCACACTCCAAGTGCCCTCACCTCCTCCCTGCAGGCTGTCTTGTCGTTGTTGGTACTCAAGCCCACTACTGTTGTTTTGTCTGCAAACTTGATGATTGAGTTGGAGGTGTGCATGGCCACGCAGTCGTGGGTGAACAGGGAGTGCAGGAGTGGGCTGAGCACACACCCATGTGGGGCCCCAGTGTGAGGGTCAGCGAAGTGGAGATGTTGTTTCCTACCTTCACCACCTGGGGGCGGCCTATCAGAAAGTCCAGGACCCAATTGCACAGGGCGGGGTTGAGACCCAGGGTCTCCAGCTTTATGATGAGCTTGGAGGGTACTATGGTGTTGAATGCTGAGTTGTAGTCAATGAACAGCATTCTTACATAGGTATTCCTTTTGTCCAGGTGGGATAGGTTAGTGTGCAGTGTGATGGCGATTGCGTCGTCTGTGGATCTGTTGGGGCGGTATGTAAACTGAAGTGGGTCTAGGGAGTCAGGTAAGGTGGAGGTGATATGATCCTTGAATAGTCTCTTGAAGCACTTCATGATGGCAGAAGTGAGTGCTACGGGGCAATAGTCATTTAGTTCACTTATCTTTGCCTTCGTGGGTACAGGAACAATGGTAGCCATTTTGAAGCATGTGGGGACAACAGACAGGGATAGGGAGCGATTGAATATGTTCGTAAACACACCAGCCAGCTGGTCTGCGCATGCTTTGAGGACATGGCTAGGGATGCCATCTGGGCCAGCAGCCTTGTGAGGGTTAACACATTTAAATGTTTTCTCACATCAGCCACAGAGAAGGAGGGGGCAGTCCTTGTTAGTGGGCCACGACGTAGAAGGATGGCGCAGTCCTTGTTGGTGGGCCGGGATGGTGGCACTGTATTATCCTGAAAGTGGGCAAAGCAGGTGTTTTGTTTGTCTGGAAGCGTGACGTCGGTGTCCGTGACGTGGCTGGATTTATTTTTGTAGTCTGTGATTTCCTGTAGACCCTGCCACATACGTCTCGTGTCTGAGCCATTCATTTGCGATTCCACCTTGTCCCTGTACTGGCATTTCGCTTGTTTGATTGCCTTGCGGAGGGAATAGCTACACTGTTTATATTCAGACATATTCCCAGACCTCTTTCCATGGTTAAATGCGATGGATCATGCTTTCAGTTTTGTGCAAATGCCGCCATCCATCCACGGTTTCTGGTTACAGTAGGTTTTAATTGTCACAGTGGGTACAACATCTCCAATGTACTTCTTTATAACGCACTCATCAAGTGAGCGTATAGATCAATGTACTTCTCTGAGGCTGACCAGAACATATTCCAGTCTGCGTGATCGAAACAATATCAAAGCGTGGCTTCAGATTGGTCGGTCCAGCGCTGAATGGTTCTCGTCACTGGTACATCCTGTTTGAATTTTAGCCTATAAGACGGAAGGGGCAAGATGGCGTTGTTGTCGGATATGCCGAGGGAGGCAGGGGGAGGGCTTTGTATGCATTGCGGAATTTAGAGTAGCAGTGGTCGTAGACTTCTCAAATTTGCTTTGTTAATATCCCCAGCTACAATAGATGCAGCCACGGGATGTATGGTTTCCAGTTTGCATATTGTCCAGTGAAGTTCCTTGATGGCCGTCTTGGTGTCTGCTTGATGGGGAATGTACACAGCTGTGACTATAACTGACGAGAATTCTCTTGGTAGGTAAAATGGCCGGCACTTGACTGTAAGGAATTCTGGATCGGTGGCTGAACCGATTCCGACAACATATTCCGAGAGTGCCATGTTTCCATGAAACAGAGAATGTTACAATCTCTGATGTCTCTCTGGAAGGCACCCTTGCTCAAATTTCATCTACCTTGTTGTCAAGAGACTGGACATTGACTAGTAGTATACTCAGTAGCGGTGTGCGATATGCACGTCTACGGAGCCTGGCCAGGTGGCCACTTCGTCTGCCCCTTCTGCGTCATCGTTATTTTGGATCGCCTACTGGAATTAGCTCCATTGTCCTGAGTGGTGGCCCGAACAGAAGATCCGCTTCAGGATAGTCGTATTCCTGGTGTCGTGTCTTTGGCTATGCCGGATTAAGTGATATGACATGCTATTCTATAAAATCCTTTCTCCGTAATTAATTTTACCTGATTGAGCTAATCATGTAAATGTAATTAACTAGAGAGTCGGGGCACCACAAAATAATATTTATAGAGCTGTTACCTTCCGAATAAACTCTTAAAGACCTAGTAATATTTTACATCAATAGCAGTCAATATTAATCGTCACCTTAATTCAGTGTCACACCCTGGTCTTAGTATTTTGTGTTTTCTTTATTATTTTGGTCAGGCCAGGGTGTGACATGGGTTATTTATGTGGTGTGTTTTGTCTTGGGGTTTTTGTAGGTAATGGGATTGTGGTATAGTAGAGTAGTCTAGGAAAGTCTATGGTTGCCTGGAGTGGTTCTCAATCAGAGGCAGGTGTTTATCGTTGTCTCTGATTGGGAACCATATTTAGGCAGCCATATTCTTTGAGTGTTTCGTGGGTGATTGTTCCTGTCTCTGTGTTTGTTTGCACCAGATAGGGCTGTTTTGGTTTTTCACATTATGTTTAGTGTTTTTGTATTGTTCGTTATCATCTTTATTAAAGATGTTTATTAATAACCACGCTGCATTTTGGTCCTCCTTTCCTTCACCGGAAGAAAACCTTAACATTCAGTCTCATCTGAAAGTTGTAAAGTTGTAAGTTGTAATCTTCACGAAACCTGGCTAACAAGTTGAATCAGCAATACAAAATTGGGTTTAATTATTTATTTACTAAATACCTAACTAATCACACATAATTAAATATACACAGAATTAATCATACCTTGATTACAAATTACATCATAAAGGAAAAAGTCCCTAGCGGGCAGAACAGATATGACAGCTGTTTACACAAAAGAAAAGGGGCTGGGTTTGAGTGAAAGAGCGGGAAGACTGGGGGACAAAGGGAGAAGCTGTGCTATTGTAAATACAGTATCTTATGCATTCTAAATTACCACCCATTTGGAAAAGGAAAATGCAATTAATATTTACTCTGAGCTGCGCTTCGGTAGGTTGGTGGTAGATGGAAGGCCGTGTTGCCCAACCCGAGTCCTTTGAAGAATGTCTCTGGTGGTCAATTGGTTACGTTGTAGTAACGTCATTGTGTGGTAGATGGGATACTCTGTCTGTTCTTTCCTAGCCCGCGTTTGCAGCCGCTGGGGCTAACTCAATGGCTAGGAGGTATCACTTCTGTTTTGAATAAGAGTTCAAAGTTCATACCATTCACAACCAAAGCTCACGCTGAGGTTTGCTTAGTTCTGTAGTTGACATGTTAGTCGTTTTAACGCAGAGGCTGCAGACCTCACGTACTTGGAACAGGAGGTTACATTTTCGTCAAGGCTTTATATAGTGGAGTGAGAAGGGTGTGTTTGAAAAGTTTTATAACCCATGTCTCTTCACAGGGGCGGGCCACTGATTAAGCAGAGCCCTAACCTTATGAAAACCCAAATCTCTCATTTGAAAGATTGATCTTTTCACCAATAATTTTATATTCAAACATTTAAATTGAACAACAATTCCATGTGAATCCGATAACTCTGATGTGTAGACTTTCCACTGTAGAGTTTATGTCATCCTATCATTGATGATAATGTCCCAGATGACAACCGAACTGACATCATATTAATTAAGTACCTCTGTATATGTTCAATTGGTCGGATTACCAGAATATAGTTCATTTCCCCCAACCTTCTGATGTTCCCATAATCTCTATGTTAAACAAGGGGTTTTCAAATGTCACATCAGTAGGGTAGAGAGAGGAAAAAGGGGGGAAGAGGTATTTATGACTGTCATAAACCTACCCCCAGGCCAATGTCATGACACTGGTCATAATGTTGTTAAGTTGACGTTGCTCTTACAATAGTTCTTCCCAGCTGTATGTAATAACACTCAAGATTTCCTGGGATAACAATGTAAAAATAGTACATTAAAAAAACAAAATACTGCATAGTTTCCTAAGAATTCGAAGCTAGGCGACCATCTCTGTCGGCGCCATACTCTACACATAGTATAGCGTATATACAGTATATGACATGGTACAGGTGTCTTCTTGTTTTAAGCCCATAACTGTGTGTGTGAGGTGTATACTTTGTTTCAAGGTAGATTTGTTCAGGACTACCAATAATCACTCTGTGTGACCCTGATTTAGCCCAATGCAGTAAAAGGTTAATTAGTGGGGTTTGATGGCTGGGGCTCTTTAACAGGAGTGGGGAGTTCTGCCAGCAGCTCTTCTCTTTTTATTTGTGAGAGTGTTCCAGTAACTGATTAAACAATACCCCCCACCCACCCCTCATGTTTCAGGGCAATGGCGATAAAACACGACTTGACAGAGGTGTCGTAAAGCTAACATCAGGCCCTCATAAACGTGTTACAGGGGAATCATGCAAAAATCGGAGGGGACACAAAGTTGGCTGAGGAGTGGTCTGGAGGGGGTCTGTAAGTTTTTGTAAGAATTTTGCATTTTTTAAACACCTGAATAAGCTTTTTCCTGCAATCTAGAGCCACAATCATTATGCTTAATTCTATGTGAAAAATATTTTTAAAATTCAGCATATGACCTTTTGAGCTGTCGGTATCTTCCTGAATGGTGGTTCTTTTTTTAAAATAAACAAAATATGTTTCTCTGCATCTCTGCTAAAATCTGGGTAAAATATTGAAAGGAATGTGAGTCTTATTCAGTATATTTAGCTATTGCTTGCTTTTATAAAGTCTACCAACCTTGCCAGCAGGCATGCCAGCTAAGATAGTTAGACAAACTAGCTACTCTAACTTGATTGATAGCCTGACATGGTTTCTTGGTGGCTAGTTCTGGTTGGGAGTTTGGGGACCTATCTGGGCTAGCTAAAGCCAAATTGCAAGATGGCTAGTAGTATTTCAGGGAAACATTTTTTTATGTATTATTAATATATATATATTTTTTAAAACAGGACATGTCTGAGGGGGCACATGCCCCTGTTCCCCCATGGGCATGACGCTTCTGACTGTTTATGAATCCTGATGATGAATGAGGCTGTTCTGTTGTAGTAGGACAGGACACAGACAGGCAGAGTAGGGATATGAAGAGGCAGGTAGGTTGTTGAACACAGTTTGCATGATGAGTAACCTTGCCTGAGACCTAAAAACTTGTGTTAGCTCCCAGAGCTTTAGCTCAGTGAGCTGACACATTATTGTGGTGTGCAGACAACCTGGGTTCAAACACAGTTGGTTGCACATAAACATACCAAGGGGTTTGTTTTCTCTAGAGCCTCGCATTCTTCATGTTGAGAGAGATTACATTTAAAAAATATCACAGACAAGACAGACAGGATAATCAATCACTAGGGGAGTACAACACACTCACTCACTCAATCACACACTGTAGTGGCTGCTGGCTGTGTCTGTTTGAGGGAATTGGACTCATAAATCAGCACTTGGTTGTCAGATGGACTAACATCAGTGTGTGTGCTTCTGTAATCCTCTCATAAAGAATTCAGTGAACTAAGAAAATAGTAAAAATAAAGAAAATACAGGTGTGCCAAGCTTGTAGCGTCATACCCAAGAAGCTTTGAGGCTGCAATCACTGCCAAAGGTGCTTCAACAAAGTACTGAGTAGAGTCTGAATACTTACGTAAATGTGCTATTTCAGTTTTTGATCTTTAATAATTTAGCAAACATTTCTAAAAACCTGTTTTTTCTTTGTCATTATGGAGTATTGTGTAGATTGATGAAGGGGAAAATGGTTGAATCCATTTTAGAATAAAATGTGTAAAAGGTTAAGGGGTCTGAATAATTTCCGAATGCGTATATATATATATATATATATATATATATAAAGTTGGCACTATGCATTCAGGCAGGTAGTGTTTCCCCCGGCATCCGTCAAACCCAGATTAGTCCGTCGGGACTGTCAGATGGTTAAAGCGTGATCAATCACTCCAGAGAACGTGTTTCCACTGCTCCAGAGTTTAATGGCGGTGAGCTTTACACCACACCACTCCAGTGTTCATTGTCTGAGTGAAAGCATGCAATAAACCCCAAAAACGTTGCTATGGGGAGTGGTTATAACCCTGTGACGTCATCAGGTTTACTGTTCTAGTTTACAGAAGGTAATCAAAAACAGAACCTCACATTTTAACTTTTGAATTAAATTGCCTTTTAACACGAGGAGAGCTGTTAGAAGTGAGTCAAATGAATAGGATAATAGGTAAGAATATTCCATCTTTACAGTAAAATATCCTGTCAGAGTGTGTTCAGCCATGTAAAGGGTTAACTCTACCAGGAAGAACAGGGTAGGGAGGAGCATGTCAATATCACTGTTGAAGTGAAAAACAGGTGGAGAGACAGACACGTAGTATAGTCTGCACAAAAACAGAGTTCCTACGACTGTTCAGCAATCTTTCTCAAACAATTACATACAGAGTTGCTGGGCCTCGTGATACTACAAATAGAAAGATCAGTGAAAACAGTCAGTCACACTGATACAGGTGAGTAGAGAGATTTACCTGGACAGGTAAAGATCAACTGATTAACTACTGTGTTCATGTCTGTTTTCATGATGACTGTATCAAGGTGATTTCCTGTCTGATGGCGAAACTGTAAGCAACATTGGCTAGTATTATAATGCTATCTCAACAACTCTAGAGTGGAAACTATTGAGAGCAATAGCCTGTTCCCAGATCTATTTAAATGCCATCATGCCACATATGATTCCAAGAACACAGGATGAGATGTTACTATCCTTTGTGCAAGCACTTCCAAGAGTTAATGAACAGTGAGCCTGGTGAAATTTGGGGAGCGAATCGTCAGTAGTGTACCTTTGGTTCCTAGGGTGTTTCGGCCTTTCACACTATACACCCTCCCCAAAGGCGGCCAGCGACAGGGTGATCAATCCTACGCTTGCGTCCCATTCCCAATTAGTCATAGGAGTTGCCTTGTTGTTGATAGCCAACATCCCATGGGACTATGCATGGCAGGGGCGTCCTCCTCCCTGAGTCAAGCATTGTTGACCGCATACCTCCTGGCCCTCTCACTTCGGGGCCCAGCTGGGGTCTTTCCTCTTCATCCAGAGCCACTGACTGCTGCCTTCTGCCGCCTCCGATACAGCTTTGATTGCCAAACGCTGGCTCTGGCCCTTAATTCCAAGGTCTCTAAGCAGTCTGGTTGTAGATGTTGCCACAAAACCTCTGCAGCCCACCTCCACTGGTTGGACTTCTGTGTTCCAGCCATGATGTCGTGCTTCGGCAGCTACATCGGCATAGCGCAGATGCTTTCGCTCATAAGCCTCATCTACTGAGTCCTCCCAGGGTACTGTGAGCTCAATGATGAAGACCTTCTTGAGCGAACGGGACCAGAGCACCATGTCAGGTCTTAGGGTGGTGGTTGCGATCTCCGGAGGAAACACAAGTTGCCGGCCAATGTCAGCTAGCATTTTCCAGTCGCGGGCCAAACGCAGCTGGTCTCGGTCTAATGGTGTCGAGCCGCTCTTCGGTGGTTTAGCCCCTTCGCGGACAAAGTTTGTCCGTAAGGGGTGTGATGCTGCTGGGGGTGGTAGGGAGTTGGTGGCAGCTCGCTTGTCCTCCAGGGCGGATGCAAGGTTTTTAAGGACTTGGTTGTGACGCCAAGTGTAGCGTCCTTGGGTGAGGCTTGTTTTACACCCTGTGAGAATGTGCCTGAGGTTGGCTGGCATGGAACAGAAGGCACAGTCCAGATCTTCACCATACCATTGGTGAAGATTAACTGGAGTTGGAAGGACGTCATATGTTGCTCTGATGGAAAAGCTCAACCGCCTCGCTTCCATGGCCCACAGATCCTTCCAGCTGATCTTCCTCTTCTCCACACTGTCCCATCGAGTCCACTGTCCCTGTTTGGAAAGAGAGACTGCCTTGGCCCACCTTGCAGCCTCCTCCTGATGGCGTACTTCCTGCACTACCATCTTCCGCCGCTCTGGTGCAGTGGCCTTACTCCAAGCAGCACGGCTAGTTAGCCCAAGGCCTCCTCTCCCTTGATGAACATGACCCACAATGTCAGCATGTCCTGTTGCCAAGGTCGGCGCGTTGTTGCTCATCACTGGGTCTCGAGATTCATTCAGTGTCATCTGGAGCCTGGTTTTTGAACACTTGAATTCCTCTGTTAGACTGGTGAGGGGCAGCTTGAGGACACAATCTCCATAGAGGCCTATGGTGGTAAGGCATTGTGGAACTCCGAGCCACTTCTTTAAATAGCCTGTGACTCCTCTTTCCATCTTCTCCACTGTTGAGATTGGAACCTCATACACTGCTAAGGGCCACAACACCCGGGGTAGGAGACCAAACTGCAGACACCAGACCTTGAACTTTCCAGGTAGCTGGGTGTTGTCGATGGACTGTAGGCTACTACTGATGTCTTTGCGCAGCAATTGCACCTGGTCTTTGTCCTTCAGGCTTGCATCATACCACCTTCCAAGGCTTTTTACCGGCTGCTCAGACACTGTTGGGATTTGGTCATCTCCGATGAAGAATTTCAGGTCAGGAGTACTCCCTTCACAATCGAGATGCTGCGTGACTTGGATGGTTTAATCTTCATACGGGCCCAGCTGATGTTCTCCTCAAGTTTTCTGAGCAGTCTCCTGGTGCATGGGACAGTGGTGGTCAATGTTGTAATGTCGTCCATGTAGGCTCTGAGTGGAGGGAGGCGGAAAACAGAGTCGACTCGCTGTCCACCAGCAACCCATTTTGAGGATCTGATGATAACCTCCATTGCCATTATGAATGCCAACGGAGAAATGGTACATGGTACCATGAGGTGGTGAACTCTGAGGTGGTGAAGCAGAACTGCAGATCCTGGAAGTACGACTTCACCAGGGTTGTGATGGTGTCCGGTATGTGGAAAAATCTGAAGGCAGACCACAGGAGTTCATGGGGCACAGAGCCAAATGCATTGGCGAGGTCGAGAAAGACTACATGGAGGTCCCTTTTCTCCTCCTTGGCCATTTGGATCTGGTGCCAGATCATGCTGGAATGTTCCAAGCATCCAGAGAACCCTGATATTCCTGCCTTCTGTACAGATGTATCGACGTACGCATTCCTTTGCAGGTACTCGACCATCCTCTGGGCAATGACCTTAAAAAAGATTTTACACTCGACATTCAGTAAGGAGATTGGGCGGAATTGGCTGATGTTCACTGCATCCTTCTCCTTAGGAATCAGGACCCCGCCTGCCCTACGCCACACTTTGGGTATTATCTTATTTTGCCAAGCTATTCTCATAAGCCTCCAGAGGAACCTCAGGACGTTTGGTGCGGTCTTATACACTTTGTACGGGACTCCATTTGGCCCCGGGGCTGATGCTGTTCTTGCCCGTCGAACTGTGTTTTCCACCTCTTTCCATGTCAGAGGGCTGGTCTCAATATGATGTTCCGGGGGTTCAATGGGTGGGATATCTGATGGGATGGCCAGATGTTCATGTCGCTTTGAGTCAAAGTTTGTTGTTCTCAGGTGCTCCTCTAGGTCTTTCTTTGTTGTTTTTAGAGCTCCACGTTTTTCCTTTGTGAAGAGACTTTTAAGGAACTTGAAAGGATCTTTATAGAATCGAGTTCTAGTTTGTTCTTTCTTCCTTCTGCGTTTCCGTAGGTTCTCTGCTCTACGGAGGGATGCCAACCGGGTTTTGATATCAGCCTGAAGTGCCTCTATGCCCTCCTTTTCCACTTCCGAGGCCTTCTTCCACTGTTTCTTAAGCTGTCGCCTTTCTTGAACGAGGCATTTGATTTCTTGTTGCCTCCTGGAAACTGGTGGGGTTGGAACCTTTCTCCCGCCTTTTGCCTCTTCCACTCCAAATCTTTCTGTCCCATACTCATAGATGATGTCCCCCATCCTCTCCAACTTCTTCTCCACTGTGCCTCAAAGTTTCTCGAGGGTCAAGGTAAGGTCAGTATTCACTGTTTCCCACACCTTCTTGTCACTGGCGCCAGGCCACTTCACATACGGTCTGTGCCCTGGTAGTCTCCTCTCGACTGCAGGTCTGGGAGGCTGGGTGAGTTCCACTCCTGTTGTTGGTTCCACCTCAGTTGTTACTTCGGTGCTTGAGTTTACGTCCTCGATGACAGTGGTACTGATGCACTGCAAACTATGGTTTGCGGCCAGTTGCTGTGCTTCATTCGACTGATTTGATCGCTTTCGCAGAAAGTAATCAATGCGAGGCCTCTGTCTCTCTTTACCCAAACACCCCTTCTTCCCCTGGTGGATCCTCAACTCATGGTGTGATGTAACTTTCCTCCAACCACAGACACATACCTGCATCTGTTTGTGGCCCGCTGTTGCAGCAGAACTTGTGACAGTTGCTGTGGTGTTCTCTTGTGCTGTGCTCTCATTACTCGTAGTCGTTTCCGGTCCAGTCGTTACCATGTTGTCAGCCGATGAGTCATCTTCCACCCCCGCTCTCGCAGACTCTAGGGGTATTCTCGTATGTTGACTTTCTGTAGCTAAAGCGGGTGTTTCCAACATTCTGCGAAGCATGGGAAACTACAGAAATGGGAAGCTACCCCATGACTGTCCCAGTGGGGTCTATTCTCTCCGTGCCGCCACAAGGACGTTCCCCTTTTGTCAGCAGTCACTGGACACATGCATTAGCTGGTACTGGGATACCACTGACCTGTGCCAGTGTCCAATGTGTAAGGAGAAATTCTACAGAAGTCTTGATCTTCACGTAAATACTTTTATTTCTGAGATGACTGCTCAGTTCAGTAAGTTGGTTAAAGCCACCAGCAGTCCAGACCAATGTCCTGCCAAACCTGGAGAAGTGGCCTGTGATATCTGCACTGGGAAAAAGCTTAAGGCCCTGAAATCCTGCCTGGAGTGTCTGATTTCATTCTGTCTCACCTGCAGTCTCATCAGAGCATCAGACACACGCTGAATGACCCTGTGGAGAACCTTGAAGACAGGATGTTTAGGGAGCATGACAAACTCTCTGGAACTGTTCTGTCGGACTGACCAGACGTGTGTTTGTGTCTTGTCCATGAAAACAAATCACTAGAGTATGGAAAGAAAAACGTTAAACGGGGGAAGACAGAGGAAGAAGAGATCCTGAAGAAGGTTCAGGATATCAAACACTCAGTAGAGCTCAGCAAGAGAGATGCAGATAGAGAGATCAAATCAAATCAAAGTGTATTTGTCACGTGCGCCAAATACAACAGGTACCTTACAGTGAAATGCTTACTTACAGGCTCTAACCAATAATGCAAAAAAGGTATTAGGTGAACAATAGGTAAGTAAAGAAATAAAACAACAGTAAAAAGACAGGCTATATACAGTAGCGAGGCTCTAAAAGTAGCGAGGCTACACACAGACATCGGTTAGTCAGGCTGATTGAGGTAGTATGTACATGTAGATATGGTTAAAGTGACACAATACAAATAGCTTGGGTAGCCATTTGATTACATGTTCAGGAGTCTTATGGCTTGGGGGTAAAAACTGTTGAGAAGCCTTTTTGTCCTAGACTTGGCACTACGGTGCCGCTTGCCATGCGGTAGTAGAGAGACCAGTCCATGACTGGGGTGGCTGGGGTCTTTGACAATTTTTATGGTCTTCGTCTGACACCGCCTGGTGTAGAGGTCCTGGATGGCAGGCAGCTTAGCCCCAGTGATGTACTGTGCCATACGCACTACCCTCAGTAGTGCCTTGCGGTTAGAGGTTGAGCAGTTGCCATACCAGGCAGTGATGCAACCAGGCAGTGATGCAACCATGCTCTCGATGTTGCAGCTGTAGAACCTTTTGAGGATCTCAGGACCCAGGCAAAATCTTTTTAGTTTCCTGAGGGGGAATAGGTTTTGTCATGCCCTCTTCACGACTGTCTTGGTGTGTTTGGACCATTCTAGTTTGTTGTTGATACGGACACCAAGGAACTTGAAGCTCTCAACCTGCTCCACTACAGCCCCGTCGATGAGAATGGGGGCATGCTCGGTCCTCCTTTTCCTGTAGTCCACAATCATCTCCTTAGTCATGATCACATTGAGGGAGAGGTTGTTATTCTGGCACCACCCAGCCAGGTCTCTGACCTCCTCCCTATAGGCTGTCTTGTCATTGTCGGTGATCAGCCCTACCACTGCTGTGTCGTCTGCAAACTTAATGATGGTGTTGGAGTCGTGCCTGACCATGCAGTCGTGGGTGAACAGGGAGTACAGGAGGGGACTGAGCATGCACCCCTGGGGAGCTCCAGTGTTGAGGATCAGCATGGCAGATGTGTTGCTACCTACCCTTACCACCTGGGGGCGGCCCGTCAGGAAGTCCAGGATCCAGTTGCAGAGGGAGGTGTTAAGTCCCAGGATCCTTAGCTTAGTGATGAGCTTTGAGGGTACTATAGTGTTGAATGCTGAGCTGTAGTCAATGAATAGCATTGTCACATACGTGTTCCTTTTGTCCAGGTGGGAAAGGGCAGTGTGGAGTGCAATACACATTGCATCATCTGTGGATCTGTTTGGGTGGTATGCAAATTGGAGTGGGTCTAGGGTTTCTTGGATATTGGTGTTGATGTGAGCCATTACCTGGTGATTAGGCAACCTTCATTTTGACCATCACGAAAATTACGACATTGAGAAAAGTCCCAGAGTCTCAAGACTAGGTGCATTGAAACTGCCTCGGCCCATAGAGACGGACCCTAACGTTCCTGTCCGATAGCTCATTCAAGGACCCCACTGCTCGGGCTCCGAATGACCTATCAAGCCAAAACTCTGGGTTCAGGGTTGCCTCAACTAGGCCTACACATAATGTCAGAACTGGATCCGCAGCTAGAATGTAACTACGTATTTTATGTTTTTATTATGGTTTAAACAGAAGGCGCTGTGAATTTTGGTCCTGCTCTGAAATATGTGACAGTTGACAGCTAAACAAGTTGGAAAAAGTGGGTTTGGTGTCATTTTGTATCAGATTGGTGTCAGAATGATATCTACTTGACTATTCCCAAAGTAAACGGCCTATTTCTCAGGACCAGATGCTAGAATATGCATATAATTGACAGATTAGGATAGAAAACTCTCTAAAGTTTCCAAAACTGTCAAAATATTGTCGGTGAGTATAACAGAACTGATATTGCAGGTGAAACCCTGAGAAAATCAAACCAGGAAGTGGCTTCTATTTTGAAAACTCCATGTTCCATAGCAATGCCATTTAAAGGGATATCAACCAGATTAATTTTCCTATCGCTTCCTCAAGGTGTCAATAGTCTTCAGACATAGTTTCAGGCTTTTATTTTGAAAAATGAGCCAGAACGATAACATCGCGTCAAGTGGTCACATGAGTTTTGCTCGCGCAACAGAGTTTGGATAGGTATTGCTTTTCCTTCTCCTACTGTGAAAGACATTTGCGGTTGATATATTATCGATTATATATTTTTAAAACAACCTGAGGGTTGATTATAAAAAACGTTTGACATGTTTCTGTGGACATTACGGATATTATTTGGAATTTGTCTGCGTTGTCATGACCGCTCTTTCCTGTGGATTTCTGAACATAATCCGCCAAACAAACGGAGGTATTTTGGATATAAAAATAATCTTTATGGGACAAAAGGAACATTTGAGTGAAAGCATCTGAAGATCATCAAAGGTAAATTATTAATTTGATTGCTTTTCTGATTTGTGACCAAGCTCCCTGATGCTAAGTGTACTTAATGTCTTGTCATGCGATCGCTAAATTTACACAAACGCTTGGATTGCTTTCGCTGTAAAGCATAATTTCAAAATCTGACACGACAGGTGGATTTGCAATATTTTTGCAATATTGCACTTGTGATTTCATGAATATGAATATTTTCAGTAATATTATTTGACTGAGGCAGTATGCTATTCAGCGGTTGCTGATGACAATTATCCTGCTTAAGGGATGGGTAGCGTCAAGAAGTTAAGGTGACCTGACCTGACCTCAACCCCTTTGATGCCTAATTCAAAGCGCTCCACTCATATCACCTATAGCACTCCCGTAACTGCCTCCCCTCTACCCAGCACATTCCAAAACCATCTGGCTCCTACAGATAACCATTAACTTCTAATGTAAAAACCCGTCTCTATCACTCCTCATGTACTACAGTGCTACTCCTGATGTATCATGTCTCTAGTATAACAATGTTCCAAGTTTAACCCAGAATCTAAGTCCCCCCATTTAACTCCATACTGTTCAACATTACATAGACTTGGAAATGACTTATAAATGGACAAACAATAATAATAATAATAAAACATGAACAAAAAATAAAACATGATTAACATTCACAGTTAGGCTTATGGCGTCTGTTCTATATGTACACTCTTATTACCATCTCTCATCACACAACAGAATGCCATTCCAGCTGAAGCTGTTGGCTTCCTCCACCAAAGTTTGATAACATGACAATTCTCACTCTCTCTTAGCCTGACCATGACTTCAGGATACTTTTCTGTTGAGGTTGGCAAAAATGAAAACCCTCCTCATGCTTTCGCCCAGTCTTCCCCATCAGACTACAGGATCCAAGAGGTGTTCCCAAGCCATGTCATTCTCACTTTGCTCCCCATCCTCTACCTCCATAGCCACCTCATATATACGTGTGGTGGCCTTAATCAGTTTTACCTCATCTTGAGGTAACTCAACACTGTGTAGTCATTTTAACATCAATGCCCTCGGCACATGATATCCAATATCACCAAAGTAACCCCTGCTATTACTAACATTGCCCCGACACTGGCAATTGTGCATGCTTTAAACGCCAGGATGTCAGACTCTTTTCGGCTTTTCATCTTGTAGAATTCACTGCACACTATGGAGGAAGAGAACCGTCTTTCCAGATCAACATTTGTCAACAGTTAATAATCAGATAAGGGGACGCACTATACCAAAACGAACAAAGGGCGGGATGCAATGCAGTTGTGGATTAGACATATGAGCCTATTATGTTTAGATTTGTTTCTTACAGAATACATTTTTAATAAACAGTAGTTTCTTAATAGTATGTAGTAGCCTATGATTAGGAAACAGTATGTTGTTTTAGTAAGTAGTAGGCAAGACAGTGTTGTATTGTGAACCCATGAGTGGACAGAGCGGGACATTTCATGCCAGGCTTCACAGATTCTGTAATTCACAGCGCCCCCTTTCAAACCATCACAGAACAAACAAACTGCTCTTCCCACAATATTGCTATGACTCTGAATGCCAGGCTGGTTGTCAGTTGACAGTCAGCAGACCCCTTTTACAACTTACATGTATTAAGGGAGGGAGGTCATCCGAGAGGCGCCACAGCTATGTTCCAACAAAATAACGTTTTTTCCTCACTCTTCTTAATTAACAAGGAGAAAATGGCAAGAGCAAAAAAGGTCACATTTGCCCTCCTCAGACTATGTACCTCATCCTAGAGATAGTTCTCACATTCAAAAACACTTTTTTGTATTTTGTGAAAACTTATGAGTAACTTTCATGTTTATCGCCTATGAAAATGGATATGCCAAATCTTTACAATCAACAGGGCATTCCCTTGTTGCATAACTGGGCCGTTAGACCCTGCCTTCTGTGATTCTGATTTTAAATAAGAGGACTTACTAACCAGAAATCAAATCAGATCTTTGTGAGGTGTAGGCCATGCCTTGAAGATTCAATGATCCATCTCCTTGGAAACCAAAACATCGCTGCGAGAAACCTACGCAACTTTGATTTGCACCATCCTACTCAAACAGAAGATTCGCCTGAGAGGAACCGTTGAGTCTTCATCGCTCCCAAAGGCAGTCCGTACCAACATTATATCACACCCTAGTATCTTAACAAACTTTATCTTGTTGAACTGAACGAACTGAGAACTGAACTGAGAGAGCCTATGTTTGAGCTTCTATGAGGGCCTTCTTTGACTGAAAGCTCCAAACGCCAGGACCACACAGACCTTTTCCCTGTGTACCGCTGCATCATAACAGAAACTCGACTGAACAAGACGACACTCAAATCCACGTAAATACCTTGTTGCGTTGCATTTTCCTTTTTTGTGACGCTGTCTGTGTAAAAGTGGTGGCAGTAACAGATTATTGTAAGACTGTTAGTCTTAATTAGATATCATAATTAATACTGTTAAGGCATTGTCCACATTCGGATGTGAACTGATAGCCTAGCCACTGGCAACTCTTGGTGGATGAACCTATAATTCCACAATGGTGACGACTATCAGTTTATAAGACCATGTCATCCTCAAAAGTATGGTGAATGTATGTACTGTTGTATTTGCTCAGTTCAAGTACAGAAGTTAATTTATGTTGGCCTGTGGAGATTCTCACTTCAATGATTGTGTTGTATTCTGTTAGCCTGGACCCTGCCTTACTCTGTTCTGCCATACTCTGTTAACTACCTAATTTCCCAACTTATTTAGTCTACTAAATAAAACCTTAAAAATGAATTTGTGGCCTTGAGTTAATTTGCAAGTGATTGGGTCCTTGAAGTTTCTGAGCTCGACGACTTTCACAATGAGAATATAGTAATTGACTGTTGATTAAGACTATTGTTAATATAGGATTGGTATAACGGTTAATGATAACTACGGACAGAGTTAATTCAAGGGATCTCTATATTTAAAAAAAACTTGATGGTGCACAACCTTTGATTAATTTGGATAGGATAACCAAGTTTAATTACAAGAAATTACATACATTAATTATTCCAGTAATTAATCAGTAAATTATCTTTAATAGCCATAGCCAAAGTCACAACAGCAGATTTACGACACGGCCTCTCTTCTATCGCTCTCTGTGTCAGCTTGCAGACCAGAGTCGTTGTGGGGGACAGGACCTGGCATTTCCTTCCATGCACCCGATCTCCTGTGTGTGAGTGTGTGTGTCATGGAGGCTGTCACTCGTCACTCGTCCTCTGATAGCTGACAGACAGCAAGGGGAGTAGTGCTGTGACAGGATGACAGAGGGGACATCTCTCTCTCTCTCTGTCTCTCTCCTACGTTGATCGGATTCAGCTAGTGGGCAGAATCATTGAACAAAATATGCATTCATTTTATGATGCACATTATGAACTTTCATTAATCTGATGAAGTTTTACACATTACTGAGATTACTGAATTACAGTACATCTGTTTTCTTCCACGAGAAACAAGTTAATTGAGTTTGTTATTAAAAGCAACTTTCTTACCATCTCTGTCTCTTCCCCTTTTCCCTTGCTGTCTGTCAGCTGCTCAAATACTAGTCTGTCTATTCATTCATCTGGAGGCAAAGGGAGGCTCTGAGGGGAAATATTGACTCAGGTCCACTGATGCAGCAGAATATGAATGGTCCTCATTTCAGCTTGTCAAGTTAGCATGTGCTCTGCCCCTCCCTGTGCCAAACACACATGCATACGCCTGCTGCATGGTGAGGCTGGAAAATTGAGCTGATGGCAGCCCTGTCTGTCTGGCGGCATGTTGGGATGTGTTGTACTGCACCACACTCTTCCACAGGGGTCATGTCACATTGTGTACCCCCGCGATCAGCTGTGACCCAGCTGTCAGGCTGCCCATGCTGGAGGTGATGTAGTAATTTATATGTCTGAGTCTGTGTTGTCTGAGCGTGTGCTAAGATTCCCCTTGCTTAATTGAATCTGGTGTGTTCATACTGGGCTGGAACAAAAGCCTGTACAGTGTATAGTCAGTCATTCAGGCCGCCTACACTAGTAAGTGAGCAGGGTGTAATTTATGGTTTGTTTGCTCAACACATCCAATCTAATTCCATTCCCAGCCCAGAGCCTGTAAGAAAGGTTTAATGGTGGCGCGGAGAGAAAGAATTAGAGATTACTAACGAGGTTAGAAAAGCTTTAGAGTCTGGGAGGCATGGCTGGCTGCCTAACGACTCCCTTGCTGTTTAAACAAATCAGCTTTTCCCACTGGAGCTGGTGCTCAGCACAATTATACCCACAGTTAACCTCTCTTTTTACCAGGGCTGCCTCTCTCAACTGGCCTCTAACTGGAGATGCTAAGGCCAAGTAGATCTTTGGAAATGACTAATAAAGCTACTATATCAATGGCCCAATGGGTTCGTTATTAAGCTGGCTAATGTAGTGATAGAGGGGATACAGCCAATGTGGTGTGTGAACCAGCAACCCTGAGATTAAAAGCCTGGGCCTCTTGGCAGAAGCAGTAAGTGAGTTTCCTTTCAAAAACACATGGTAGAAAGAGATGACCTGTTAATTTAATTATAAGGGGTATCGAGTTTTTGATTGGTTGGTTTAGGGATAATGGTAAATATGCATATACAGCCACATCACTACATCAGGTGTAGAAGATAGGATAATGAAGTGAGAGAATGCAAGACAGAGAGAGAGAGAGCATAAAAGAGATGGAGGTGGAGGGGACAAGCTGGTATTGATTTTGTGCCCGGTGTGATGGATAAAACCATAAGTGGTAGGAGCCAGTGGAGGAGAGGAGAGAGTGATTCTGTTTTTCACAGGTCAAAGGAGGCAGAGGAGGGCCAGTGTCCAGACCTTCGCCACATGATAGACTGATCTGTCCGGATGAAAGACAAACATAGAGGGAGGAAAGAAAGGGAGAAGAGGGAGTCTGACTCCAGTCACAAATTTGATGCCCTGATACTCGACTTGATATAAAATATAATGACTTTACTTGGACCTGGAGCCTCAAGACTCGGGACTCGACATTGACTTGAGACTGATGACTTGAAATGATCTAGCCAGGTTTTGTAATGTTTTGTAACTAATTTTGTGGCACAGAGTCTTCGTTGATTGCTCTCCACGCAGCCAGAGACAGTAGCCACAGGCGGTATCGCAGATTGGCTAGTGAAACGCACACTCAGCCTTCTGATTCTACCAACAAACTGTCAATCAACACATGTCCAGTGAGCCACTGCAGTGGATCTCAAAGTGGAGAACATTCTGGGGTGTCATGAGTATGAAACTGAATGGGAAAAATAACTAATCTGGTACCAAGAAGCAAACAAGTAGCCTAATATCTAGGTTATTACGGTGTAATTACCATTTTACCTTGTGATTCAAGTACACTGAACAAAGATACAAACGCAACATATAAAGTGTTGGTCCCATGTTTCATGAGCTAAAGTAAAAAATTTAGAAGTATACATATTTTAATTGGCTACATATACAGTGCATACTATTTTATATTTAATAACCATTCATCAGCATTAGAGCGCAAAGCCGGACGTGCATATCCAGATTAGTCTCAAAAAAGCATTTGTTTCATCTACTATGGACGCATCTTTCCCAGAACAATAACAATAGGCTACCTGGCTATCATTTTCATTGAATATTTTCAGATTTCAGATAGTCGTAGTTTGGGTGGCTACTGGCCATAAAACGCAGTTTATTTATGTGTCTTGCATTTTTAAAATGCATCACTGTTTATGTCTGTAATGCAGTGGAGGCTCCTCAGAGGAGGAAGGGGAGGACTGAATTTTATAAAAATAAGGTATCCTTTTTAGATAAAACTATACTAAATATATTCACATTGTTCACATCACCAAATAATTTATTTAAACACACTGTTTTGCAATGGTCTACAGTATCCTCAACAGCAATCTTGTGTATTGTATTGTATGTATTGTATTGTGCCAATACTAGATATGTTTATTTATATTTACTTCGTTTGAACTGTTAGTTTGTTTTGCCAATATCTCATTTGTTGTCAAGTTAAGGTTTCTTTTATTTTCAAATATCAAATTACACAAATAACAATATATTGCACTGAATAAATACAGTACTAGTCAAAAGTAGGGTACCACAGAGGACAGCTAGTTTCTGTCTCCTACAAAACCTAGGAGGCTCATGGTTCTCACCCCCTTCCATAGACTTATGACAACTTCCGGAGGACGTCCTCCAACCTTTCAGAGCTCTTGCAGCTTGAACTGACACATAATCAAAGGATCAGAGAATGAACATAGTACTGAAAGCATAAGCTACAGCTAGCTAGCACTGCAGTGCATAAAATGTGGTGAGTAGGTGACTAAGAGAGAAAGATAATAGTTGAACAGTTTATAACAAATGAATTCCTTCCAAAATGAGGGAGATGTAAGAGAGAGAACAAGAGAGACAGCTAGCTATATTTCATTGTATATTGTTTTTTGCTTTCACTTATCTAGCGAATGCAGGTAGCTAGTTTAGTCTACTCAAACACCCAGCTAAACAGAGAGTGATGCAATGTTAGTTAGCAGGCTATGGCTATCCAACACTGGAACTCACCCAGGTCATGGTAAGTTTTAGGTTTAATTCATTTATTGCCATGAGGCCCGCCAGTGTAACTGCTAAAGTGCTCGCTGACTGTACACTGTACTGCATGATTGTAGCAGGTTTACTAACGCTTTAGCTGTAGTAGCTATGTTGACTATGACATTAGCTAATATGATGACAACAATGTAGGCTGTGTGTAGATTTTAGTGGTTATGATATTGTCGTGTCTTGACTATCATTAATGTGTTTGACTGTTATTTTATCAGGAGGCGGAGAAAAGGTTCATCGACAACGCCTCTGCTAAAGAGGTGCTCACCGACCCAGAAAAGCGTCAGAAATTTGACTCGGGCGAGGACCCCCTGGACCCAGAGAGCCAGCAGGGTGGAGGAGGGGGTCAGGGTGGCCAAGGACGGCCCTTCCACTTCAACCCCTTCGAGTCCGGCGGCAACTACCGGCGGCCACATTAAATTATTATGTGATTGAATTAATCATAGAACAATGAATTCATTATTAATCTGGGGAACCACGGGAAATTGTTTAATGAGTTACTATCTCCCAACTAAACTCTAATGATATAAATATCTCTTACATCAGTAACACTCAATTCATTCATTCTTATTTACCTTCAGTCTCATTCTGAATTCTGAATGTTGCAAAATCTCCACGAACCCTAGCATAAATGATGAATCAGCGATATACAAATTGGCATAATTATTTATTTACTAACTAACTAACTAACTAAATAATCACACAGAATTACATAAACACACAAACAGGATAGCTTACACATTGATTACTACACAATACAATGAAAAGTCCCTAGTGGACTAAACCGATATGATGGCTTGTTACACTAAATGGTGGATTCAAAAGAGAGGGAAAGGGAAAGGGAGAGGGAAAGGAATTCCACTATCATGATCCAGCCTTTTGGTGTTGTAGTTTTGGCAGGAGGAATCTCCTTCTAACAAAAGGTTTCTTTCCCCTCGATCCTGCAGAGCCCAAAGGCAGAGTTTCTACAAGGTAGTTACGACCGTCATAAAACGGACAACTTCACCCCTCTCCCTCTCTGCAGGAGAGAGAGGTCGCTGTAGAGCAGACTCACTGTAACCTGATCCTTCGTATGCTCACAGGAGAGGCATGGCAATATGAAGGTTTGGCCTGGAAAGGTTTTTTCTGCTGGTCACATACAGCTGATGTGTTGTGCACTGAATTCCACAAGCGAAGGGAAAGGGTGAGAGGAGGAGAGCGCGTAGATGTGAGAAGGAATTATACAATGAACAAATTATCCTGCAGTTTATGGGTGGCTGTTGGAATAATGATTTCATCCTAGATTACCTAGATGTAGGCAAGAGTAGGCAAAGTGGTATTGAATCTGTCACCTTGATTACAAAAAAATGTATCTCGACCTGTGTTGTAAACTTTCATTCATAGGCTAGGTTGTAGCAACCTCATGATGGGTATAGGGAGAATTTGAGCATAATTTATTAGCCTAAACCTATCGATGTTACATTGAACTGGGTGAATGAAATTTGAATGACAGTCAATCAATATGCTTTAATAGAAATAAGGCCATGCCCTTAAAAAAATGTATAATCCTCCCTCATCTTAAACGGCACTGACCGCCACTGCTGTAATGACAGGCTACATTTGCACAGGAATTGTGTGCGCGTGTATGTGCGGCCTTGGTGCTTGGGGTCGCCACCTTTGAACCAATCCTTTTAGGGGTTTGCGGGTCAAAAAGTTTGAGAACCACTGAGCTAGCAAATAGATTGCAGATTTACTGCAGCTATACAGGATTGGGTGCAGCGCAAATGCCAAATTCTAGGGAGAGAGGATTGCCATAAATAAATATGCAGCTCCCAAAAAAATGGTGATAAAGAATATGCAAGCTTGCATTTGGAATTTTATGTTAAAATTAATTTTCCATAGGCCTAATCAAAATATGTTGTAGACAAAATAATTAAAAGGGCTGAAAAAATAGACAACTATTTGTAATTGAACAAGTATAGATTTTTATTTTACTTAACTTGAGACTTGACTTGAAATAGCTTGTGACTCGACTTGACTTGCTCTTAGAATACACAACTTGGACTTGACTCAAGACTCAACCCATTCCACTTGGGCCTCGACTTGAGACGGAGACAGAAACGAAGGGAGGAGAAGAGAAGAAGAGAGATGGAGAGGAGGGTCTGGAAAGAAGAGAAGATAGATGAAGGGATGTGATAGAGGGGTGAAAAGAGTTGAAGAGAGCATTGATGAACGAGAGAGAGAGAGAGAGAGAGGGAGAGGTTG
Source organism: Oncorhynchus mykiss (assembly GCF_057628025.1). Classification (NCBI taxonomy): domain Eukaryota; kingdom Metazoa; phylum Chordata; class Actinopteri; order Salmoniformes; family Salmonidae; genus Oncorhynchus; species Oncorhynchus mykiss. The sequence goes on from NC_143026.1 coordinate 23,053,954, forward strand.
ATATTGCAGTCAGTTCAACATTATTAATGGCAAAAGAGAGGAGATGGAGTTATGACAGAATGAGTGTGAAGGGGGTATGACGTCTCCACGAATAAATTATTTGACTGTATTAGTGATTTAAATACTTGGATGCCTCACAACTTCCTCCAGCTAGATCAAGACAAGACCAATGTTCTTATTGTTGGAGCCATATCACAGAGAGAGTATCTAGCCGCACATTTGAATTCACAGGCAATAAAGATAAAACACCAGGTAAAAAACCTAGGTGTTATTTTAGATTCTGAACTAAATTTCGAATCACACATTAGGACCAAACGAGTGTTTTACCACCTGAGGAACATTGCTAAAGTGTGGCCATTTCTCTCTCAGGCTGATACAGAGAGACTCATCCAGGATTTTGACTACTGCAATGCTCTCCGGTCTGGTCTACCCAAGAAAGCCATTGGTCAACTGCAAAACATACAGAATGCTGCACGGGTACTGACCAAGACCAGACGGAGAGAACACATTACACCGATTTTAGGGTCTCTGCACTGGCTGCCTGTGAGTTTTAGAATTCATTTTAAGATTCTTCTATTGGTTTTAAAATCAATCCACGATTGTGCACCCCAATACATGTCAGACATGCTTTTAAGTTATGTACCCAGTAAGGACCTCTGGCACTTCCATTTGAACTATCCCAGAACCTGAGGGGGGACGAAACTGTGGACATATTTTAAAGAGATCTTAAAATACATATTTTTAGCTTTTCTTTTCCTTAGGTTCTGCTTAGTTGATCAGTTTATGTCGTTCTTGAGTTTTTTATCTTATGTTTGTTGTGTAGTATATATTTCAGATTTTATTTTCATTGCTTATTCTTTTTTACTGTAAAGCACATTGTGTTGCATTCCATGTCTGAAATGGACTGTAAAAATCAAGCTTGATTTGATTTGAAGGAGGGAGGGGGAGGGATGAGAGGAGAAGTGATATATGCCCCTTCTGGCAATCCAATAATAACACTGAAGAATGGCCCAGCAGATGGAAGGAGGGAGAGAGGGATGGAAAGAGGGAGAGAGGGAGGGTAGGGTAGGATGGATAGAGACCAGACTGGGTGTAGAGAACTGTGGCCAGAAGGGGGCATCATTACAAAACATTGTCATAGTGAAGTGTATCTTTTCAATCTTTTCATTACCTTTATTCACAGTTTAAACAGGCTATTCCAGAAGGGGGGGGGGATCATGTGTATGATATTAGGCAGTTATAAGATATATTTACTGTAATAATGCATACATTTAAAAAATATCATTTTAGAGAACCTTTATTTTTGCTTTATTTGGAAGAGTGAGTGTAGTCGCACATGCACACACGCCCCCGAGCTTGCATGCACACACGCCCCCGAGCTTGCATGCACACAATGGGGTTGATGAGTAGTTGTGATTGTGATCCCAGCCAGAACCATGCATCAGGTAACATCTAGCAGCCCAGCCAGGAGACACACAAACATAATAGATATATACCGTAACCAAGTCACTTCCAGGCCCCATATACTCATATACTAACTGTTCTCTCTCTTTCTCTTTCTCTCTCTTTCTCTAATTTCTAGGGCTTTATTGGCATGGGAAACATGTTTACATTGCCAAACAAAGAAAGAAAAACATTCAAAAATTAACAGTAAACATTTCACTCACAAAAGTTTCAAAAGAAACTGTGGCGACAGGTCACAAAATCTTGCTACTGTGATGGCATCACTGTGGTACTTCACCCAATAGATTTCTCTCTCTCGCTCTCTCATAACATTATATGACACCAGTCAGACACAGACATCTCTCTCCTCTGTCTAGCTCTTCTATTTCTCCATCAACAAAGAGAGAGGGATAGTTGCCAGACATGAGGTGACCAGACATGAGAGGTGGCCAGACATAGATAGAAAAAAAGAGGAAGAGAGAAGGGGCAGACCTTAGACAATCTCATTAAATTGAGTAAAGAAGGAATGATTCAAAAGGGAGAGAAGGAGAGAGGGAGAGTGAAAGTGGCAGAGAGCCCAGCCCAGCTTAGTTTGGTCTGATAAAGACAGATATAGGTGGCCAAACGAAGGAAGGATGAGTAGAGCGAGGGAAAAGAATGGATGAGGAAGAGGAGAGAGGAGGGGTTGGGCCCAGACAAGCTCATTAAGTAGAGGGCCGTGGTGTGACACAAGATGCATGAGTCTGGCAGCATCCCTCCACTCACTGTCTGGAGGAAGATGTATGACCGCGTGTGTCAGTGTGTGCGTGGAGTCGTGTGAGTGTTCGTGGAGAAAAATAAACAATTAAATACAAGGGTCAACTCAGATAGTCCGTTAAATATATTCTGGCAAAAATTACAGACAGTAGCTTATTTGTAAAATATAACTTTATTGAGAGTGTGTGGGGAGAGGCCAGGACCCGGTTTCCTAATAGTGGTGGAACTTCGGCTGCTGAGTGTATTAATGATGCAGCATTCCTACAATGGCCGAAGATGTAACAAGATTTTCCCAAAACACCACGCAGAGAGAACGTTTCCTAAACGCGTAGTTAGACTATGTGTCGATACCATCGCTTCTCTTGGATCAGCTTTCTCCATTCAAGTCTTACCTTACCGTACAGTGCCTTCAGAAAGGATTCACACCCCTTGACTTCTTCCACATTTTGATGTGTTACAGCCTGAATTTAAAATGGATTAAATTGAGATGTTTTTGTCTCTGACATACACACAATACCCCATAATGTCAAAGTGGAATTCTGTTTTTCTAAATGTTTACAAATGAATTAAGACAACCCCCTTGTTATGGAAATCAGAGTCTACAGTCCATTACGGATTAAGAAGGAAGGCCTAACCGTGATCTGCCCAACGATGCCTCTCTACCAGACAAACTCAATGCCTTTTATGCATACTTTGACAATAACAACATCAAGCCGGATGTGAAGGCCGTCACCGACCAAGTGGACTTGGTGACTCGCTCTCCAAGGCTGACGTGAGAAGGGTCTTTAATTAGGTCAACGCCTACGGTATTCCAGGGCGTGTTCTCAGAGCATGCGCAGAACAGCTGGCAGGCATGTTCACGGTAATGTTCAACCTCTCCTGGTCCCTGTCTATAATCCACATGTCTTAAGATGACCACAATCATTCCTGTTCCTAAGAACTCTAAGACTTCATGCCACAATGATTACTGCCCTGCAGCACTCACTTCTGTAATCATGAAGTGCTGTGAAAGGCTGGTTATGGCACACATTAACTCCATCATCCCAGCCACCCTAGACCCACTCCAATTTACATACCGTCCCAACAGATCCATAGACGATGCAATCACAATTACTCTCCACACTGCCCTCACCAACCTAGATCACAGGAATACCGATGTGAGAATGCTGTTCCTTGACTAAAGTTCAGCATTCAACACCATAGTGCCCTCCAAGTTCATCACCAAGGTTAGGACTTGGGACTGAACACCTCCCTCTGCAACTGGATCCTGGACTTCCTGACAAGCCAACCTCAGGTGGTGAGGGTAGCCAGCATCACCTCCACCATGCTGACCCTTAACACAGGGGCCGCACAGGGGTGTGTGAATAGTACCCTCCTGTACTCCCTGTTCACCCAACACCATTATCAAGTTTGCTGACGATACGACGGTGGTAGGCCTGATCACCGGCGATGATGAGTCAGCCTACAGGGAGGTGATCAGTGACCTGGCAGTGTGTTGCTAGAGCAACAACCTCTTCCTCAACATCAGCAAGAAGAAGGAGCTGATTGTGGACAACAGGAAATAAGGGCGGGGCGTGCACACCCCCTTCCACATTGACGGAGCGGCACTGAAGTACGTAGACAGCTTCAATTTCCTCGGTGTACAAATCATTAAAGACTTCAAATGGTCCAAACACACATGCACAGTCGTGAAGAAGGCGTGACAGTGCCTCTTCCGCCTCAGGAGGATTGAAAAGGTGTGTCATGGGCCCTCAAATCCTTAAAAGGTTCTACAATTGTACAATTGAGAGCATATTGACTGGCTGCATCACTGCTTGGTATGGCATTAGCGCTGCCCAATCGCATGGTGCTACAGAGTGTTGTGCGACAGCCCAGTACATCACTGGGGCCAGGCTCCCTGCCATCCAGGACCTATATATCAGGCGGTGTGAAAAGAAGGCCTGGAAAATCATCAAACACCCCAACCACTCAAGCCATAGACTATTTTCTCTGCTGTCGCAAGGCAAGGGTTACTGGTGCATAAAGTCTGACACCAACAGGCTATTAAACAACTTCTATTCCCTAGCATTACAACTGATAAATAGCTAAGAAAATACACAGACCGAGTTTCCCTTGCATTTTATTTACCTTTTATTTCAATATTTGCACTGTCTCTATGCACACTCACAGGGCCCTACACACTCACAAACACTGTCACTACCAACACACACACAAACAGTCATGACATAATTTGCTGGCTCACACATAATATGACCATACATTTATACTGACTCTACACACCCGCACACTCAAATACATGCAAGCTGCTGCTACTCTGTCTATCTTATATCCTGTTTCCTTGTCCCTTTACCCCTATACATACAGCACCAGTCAAAAGTTTGAACATACCTACTCATTCCAGGGTTTCTTTATATTTACTATTTTCTACACTGTAGAATAATAGTGAAGACATCAAAACTATGAAATAACACATGTGGAATCATGTAGTAACCAAAAAAGTGTTAAACAAATCCAAATATATTTTATTTTTGAGATTCTTCAAAGTAGGCACCCTTTGCCTTGAGGACAGCTTTGCACACTCTTGGCATTTTGTTGGGTTACTGCATGATTCCATATGTGTTATTTCATAGTTTTGATATCTTCACTATTATTCTACAATGTAAAAAATTGTAAAAATAAAGAAAACATCTTGAATGTGTAGGTGTGTCCAAACTTTTGACTGGTACTGTATCTTCCTCCATCTCTCCAGTTTCCCTGCATATGTAGATATGGTATTGGAACTGACTTTTTAAATATTTCCTGTATATATAGTATGCTTAATTACTTACTGTAAGTAAAAAGCCTAAGTAAGTCCACTTAAGTTGCATGGACTCACTCTGTTTGCAATAATAGTGATTAACATGTTTTTTTGATTGACTACCTCATTTCTGTACCCCACTCATACAATTATCTGTGAGGTCCCTCAGTCAAGAAGTGAATTTCAAACACAGATTCAACCACAAAGACAAGGGAGGTTTTCCAATACCTTGCAAAGAAGGGCACCTATTGGTAGATGTATAAACAAATATATATTGAATATCACATGGTGAAGTTATTAATTACACTTTGGATGGTGTATCAATACACCCAGTCACTACAGATACAGGTGTCCTTCCTAACTCAGTTGCCGGAGAGGAAAGAAACCGCTCAGGGATTTCACCATGAGGCCAATGGTGACTTTAAAACAGTTACAGAGTTTAATGGCTTTGAAAGAAAAAAACTGAGGATGGATCAACAACATTATAGTTACTCCCCAATATTATCCAAATTATCCAAAAAATATTCCAAATCATGTATCCTGTTTAAAACAAGGCATTAAAGTAAAACTGCAAAACAAATGTGACAAAGAAATTAACTTTTTGTCCTGAATACAAAGTGTTATGTTTGGGGCAAATCCAATACAACACATCACTGAGTACCACTCTCCATATTTTCAAGCATGTTGTTGGCTTATCAAATCAAATCAAATTTATTTCTATAGCCCTTCGTACATTAGCTGATATCTCAAAGTGCTGTACAGAAACCCAGCCTAAAACCTCAAACAGCAAGCAATGCAGGTGTTGAAGCACGTTGGCTAGGAAAAACTCCCTAGAAAGGCCAAAACCTAGGAAGAAACCTAGAGAGGAACCAGGCTATGAGAGGTGGCCAGTCCTCTTCTGGCTGTGCCGGGTGGAGATTATAACAGAACATGGCCAAGATGTTAAAATGTTCATAAATGACCAGCATGGTCAAATAATAGGTCTGGGACAGGTAGCACGTCCGGTGAACAGGTCAGGATTCCATAGCCGCAGGCAGAACAGTTGAAACTGGAGCAGCTGGGGACAGGGGACAGCAAGGAGTCATCATGCCAGGTAGTCCTGAGGCATGGTCCTAGGGCTCAGGTCCTCCGAGAGAGAGAAAAAAAGAGAGAAAGAGATAATTAGAGAGAGCATACTTAAATTCACACAGGACACCGGATAAGACAGGAGAAGTACTCCAGATATAACAAACTGACCCTGGCCCCTCGACACATAAACTACTGCAGCATAAATACTGGAGGCTGAGACAGAATGGGTCAGGAGACACTGTGGCCCCATCCGATGATACAGGGCCAAACAGGAAGGATATAACCCCACCCACTTTGCCAAAACACAGCCCCCACACCACTAGAGGGATATCTTCAACCACCAACTTACCATCGTGAGACAAGGCCGAGTATAGCCCACAAAGATCTCCGCCTCGGCACAACCCAAGGGGGGGCGCCAACCCAGACAGGGTATGCTTGTGGGTATGCTTGTCATCGTTTAGGACTGGGGAACTTTTCAGGATAAAAAAATAAACGGAATGGAGCTAAGCACAGGCAAAATCCTAGAGAAAAACCGAGTTCTGTTTGCTTTCCACCCGACACTGGGCGATTAATTCACCTTTCAGCAGGACAATAACCTAAAACATAAGGCAAAATATACACTTGAGTTGCTTACCAAGAAGACAGTGAATGTTCCTGAGTGGCCGAGTTACAGTTTGACTTAAATCTGCTTAAAAATCAATGGAAAGATCTGAAAATGTTTGTCTAGCATAAAGTAGACAAAAACACACAATAAATAAAAATAAGAAAAACATGAGAATAAGTAAGCATACTATATACAGGATAGAGGTAGATATGTAAGATGACTAGGCTTCAGGGCATCAGATAAACAGAGTAGCAGCAGTGTATATGATAATAGTATGGGTGTGTTTCTTCAGTATAAATGGCAGCAATAAGCTCTCACAGTCTCATGTCAGAATTAGACATTCATCTATGTTTCTCGAATATCAAATTTAAGGTTAAGTTAAGGCATTAACTCCGAAATCTTAAGGTTAGGCATTAACTCCAAATGGTTAAGGTAAGGGTTAAGGTTTTGAACATACAACCTTTGGCACAAGAGGCCATCCCCACCATTCCTGTCCACAACCCCCTAGAAAAACCCAAACCTACTTGAAGAAAACAGCGCTCACTGTTGCCCCTAGTGGCCGGTTTCCACGTAATCTCCCAACGTCCTCAGACATGGATGGACGTTGAATTCTGACTTGTATCACGGTTGACCTGGCGGATAAATGTGTGTGCATGTTATGTGTGTGAGCAAAGTATTTGTTTGTGTGCAAATTAAGTGTGTGTGTGTGTGTGTGTGTGTGTGTGCGTGCGTGTGTTGGCGCGTCAGTGTGCGTGAGTGTTTAGAGTCCTGTGATTCTACATAGTGCAAAAATTAAAAATGAAATACAAGGGTCAACTCTGTCCGTTAAATATATTCAAGCAAAAATTACACACCAAAGCCTATCGGCAAAATAGAACTACATTTATTGAACATGAAATTGATTTCAATATGATTCAGATATATAGGCCCATGTAGTTAACCTCGGTTTTCATTTGAAGCATCTTTTCATCCTTCATTTGTTTGTAACAATTATAAAGACTTTAGCAACTTTATGTACTTGTATTCAACTTCGTTCTGAAGTTAGGCGGTCGCAGTCAGACAGATAAACATCTTGATTCCATGTTTAATAAAGTGAAACGGAAAAAAATGCATCACTTAGCTGTTCTAAATAACAAGCAACTTTAGTAATGATAGATTCTAGTTTCATTCACTCCCACCACACAGTAGAAGTCTCATTCAAATGTCTATAGATGGTTGACATCTAGTGGAACCCCTAGGCAGTGCAACATCATTAATATCTCAAGGGGATTTCATTGTGAACTGTGGTGAATACATACAAAGCTCAGATTTCTCACTTCCTGTTTTGATTTCTCCTCAGGATTTTGCCTGCCAAATGAGTTCTGTTATACTCACAGACATCATTCAGACAGTTTTAGAAACTTTAGAGTGTTTTCTATCCAATACTAATAATATATGCATATATTAGCAACTTAGACTGAGGAGCGGGCCGTTTACTTTGGGCAACTTATTCATCCAAGCTACTCAATACACTACTCCAAGATTAACACTACTCACTAGCTTTAAGCACCAACTGTCAGAGCAGCTCACAGATTACTGCACCTGTACATAGCCCATCTATAATTTAGCCCAAACAACTACCTCTTTCCCAACTGTATTTAATTAATTTATTTATTTTGCTCCTTTGCACCCCATTATTTTTATTTCTACTTTGCACATTCTTCCATTGCAAAACTACCATTCCAGTGTTTTACTTGCTATATTGTATTTACCTTGCCACCATGGCCTTTTTTGCCTTTACCTCCCTTCTCACCTCATTTGCTCACATTGTATATAGACTTTGTTATAGACACATTGTTTAGACTGTATTATTGACTGTATGTTTTGTTTTACTCCATGTGTAACTCTGTGTCGTTGTATCTGTCGAACTGCTTTGCTTTATCTTGGCCAGGTCGCAATTGTAAATGAGAACTTGTTCTCAACTTGCCTACCTGGTTAAATAAAGGTAAAATAAATAAATAAATACTGCCCCCCAGCCATAAGAAGTTAAGAGGTGGGGATCATACAAGAGTAATAAAGGCCCAGTGCACAAATTTTGAGGGATTTTTTTTCTGATTTATCATGGGGTGCTGCAGCACCCTCAACACCCCAACTTCCCGTGGCACTGCAGCTCTGGGAATTAGCAATGTTCCTACTAACGTTCTAACGATGAACTTAACCTTAAGATGCATTTGGGAAACTGGGCCCAGGGCCGCCAGTTCACTGATGGATGGGAGGAGAGAGGGAAGAGAGTTGATTAGATAGCTGTGCTTATACCCCAAAACTTGTCCCTTCATCAGAGAGAGAGAGAGAGAGAGAGAGAGAGAGAGAGAAAGAAAGAAAGAAAGAAAGAAAGAAAGAAAGAAAGAAAGAAAGAAAAAGGAGAAAGCTTCAATGACGAGAAGCACAAAGAGAAAGAAGAATGAGGATGAGCAGAAGAGAATAATAAAACAGAGAGGGAGGGAGGGAGGGAGGGAGGGAGGGAGGGAGGGAGGGAGGGAGGGAGGGAGGGAGGGAGGGAGGGAGGGAGGGAGGGAGGGAGGGAGGGAGGGAGAAAAATAAGTTTGTTGAGATTCTGGCAGCGACACTGGGACTATCATTTCAATACATCAGGACAATGAATGAGGCTTTCAGCGAGCTGTAATAAGAATTTGATAAATCATGAGACCAGAATTAACCAGACGTCACAACAATGAGACTCCTCTGATGGATGGAGGGAGGGCCACGGCACAGATTACTCATAGAGGAAGAGAGGAGAGTGGGAAGGAGAAGGGGAGGAGAGGAGGATGCATTGGGTACAAGGTCAAAACAGGGTCTGAGAGAGAGGAAAGGAGATGTGCCAGGCAAAGAGAGGGGAGAAGAAAGGGAGATAGGGATGGGAAAAGAGAGAGAAAAGAGGTAACAGACTGCAACTGAGAAGATATAGGAGGACAGAGATAAGAAAGGTGGGGCAGTGAGAAATAAAGAGAGGAAGAGAGAGGGGGGTGAGGGAGTGGACACTATGGGAGGCAGACATTATATCTGCCATATCTCTGTAGTAGTACATCAGTTATCACAGAACAGTTTATCTCTCCCTCCCCTCTCCCTCCCTAACTCCCTCACACTCTGCCTCCCTCCACCTCTCTCCCTCTTTCCTTCCTTCCTTCCCTCCCTCTCTCCAGCCCTCCTCTCTCTCAGTCTGGATCATATTTATTTTTTTAACCTTTAATTAACTAGGCAAGCCAGTTAAGAACAAATTCTTATTTACAATGACGGCCTACCTGGCTGAGGGATGTTTATTTAATGAGCGCAGTCTGGAGGGGGTAATGGAATCTGCCCTAACACCATTAACCATGAGGCTTATCAGCTCTGCTCTGCATGGGGACACACGTCAGCACACTGCACCCCTTCGTTCTCTACACCACTCCAGTCCTCCAGTACCCCCAACAAAACACATTTTATTGTAGCCCTTGACAAGCACACCTGATTCAACTAATCATCAAGCTCTCGAACAGTTAAATCAGGTGTTTTTGTTCGGGGCTACAGCAAAAATGTGGCCGCTAACACAGGTCTGGGATCAGATTACCCATGTAACTGCAGCCTAACCCTGAGTGTGAGGTTTTACAAAAAAGTGGTAAAAGGCTAAAAGTGACTAGAGAACAGTCCTAAAGGGGTAACTGTTTATATGTTGTTGTTGCTAAGTTGACATGGAGGACAGTCTTGTGATAAAGGGTTAGGAGGACTAGAGTAAGTTATGGTTAGTATTAGTTCAAGTACAAGTTATAGTTTACTTGCCATATTCCAGTTCAAGTTTATTGGCCATACCCAAGTTAAATTTTGCCATATATAGTAACTACATTGGAAATAGAGGTCTCCCATTAAAACAGCCTTACATTAGATAGGTCTGATGATGGCTACACAGCCATGTAAATGAGCAGAGAGTTCTCATCAGTCATCCTGCCAGTCTCTCAGTCCCATTAGAATTATGACCATAATTGGCCCATGTATCCTCAGGCTACTGACTCCTCTCCTCTCTGATGGAACTACTTACAGCCCTACTCAGCCCAGCCACTCAACACTACACTACTTGTGTGTGTGTGTGTGTGTGTGTGTGTGTGTGTGTGTGTGTGTGTGTGTGTGTGTGTGTGTGTGTGTGTGTGTGTGTGTGTGTGTGTGTGTGTGTGAGAGAGAGAGAGAGCTGGGTTGGACTGGTGTGTGTGATGTTATATGATCTGATTTGTTGTGATCACCAAAGGACTGTGTACTGGAGATCAGAAGGATCCCACTCCCTTTGTGATCAAGTGAATCCCAGACATGCCACACTTTAATACTATTAGTGAATTAGCCAAGCTGAACAGAACGAGACAATGCATGGCTTCATGACCTTCTATAGTAATACTGTACCCTGGACACAACGTCTGAGTGGGAGAAACAAGCAAATAGAGAAGAGAAGAAATGTCTCTCATATGAAGCTCACTGGGATACTAATGGTCCTTATGAGAGTACAACATCACAACAATATAAATGGTTTTAATGTTATAATTTTGAACATATATGCTGTGCCATTCTTCTTAGTACATGTACTCACCCTTGACTCTCAGAAGCCACACAAGAGTTGTTCGAAGGTAAGGGGTTCCTCTACATAGAAGATCGTAGGAAATCCCAGGACATTGTGTCTATAATACTGTAATAAGCTCACATACTTTCACTGACGAGTAAGATATTAATTTCTCATCGGGCAGACCATTTCTGTAGTCTTATAAATACATTCTTATCAGGTTTTTGCTTAGAAGCCCTTAATGCAATTGTTTGTCAAATAGTTTTGTGTTCTACTTGTAACCCTGGTTGTCCTGAAAAATAAAATGGTAAAATACATCAATGTGATGCACAATATGAGGGCAACAAGCATATTAATAAAATGAGTGAATTTCAACTTGTTTTGCTGTGGGAAGCCTGGTTACAATGGAGGAAAACAGGTCGGATAAATGGTGCTGTAATGGGACAGAGCGAGGAACACAGGGTCAGAGAGGATTGTACAAACTAGGGACGAGTGGGGTCACCACTGAACCCAGCATCCCGTCAGTAACCAACAACATTCCAGAGAGAGAGACACTGAGAGACAAAAAGAGATAGGGGGGAGAAGGGTGGAGAGAGAGAGAAAGAGGGCAGTGAGGGAGGGAGGGAGGGAGAGAGAGTAGGTGGTATTGGCAGGCGAGTGATGTGTGATTGGGTTGGTTGGTTTAATGATTGACAGCCAGGCCTTAGAGGTCAGTAGTTAAGTGATCCATTGAGTCTCAGAGGTACTGATTGACATCTGCTAATTACTTCATTGTCTCAGTGTTCTTTAATTAGACTGTGGGTGAATCTCAAGTCTCAATACTCCTCTCTCTGAAGTCTGCACTTGCTCGCTCCCCATCTTGGATTGGACTAAGCTGACGGACCTAGAGGGAGTGTCCAAAGGAAGTGTAAAAAATGTTGCACGTAGTACCTGAACATGTATTAAATAATATAAATATGTACAGTATCTCCATCTCGACCACCTGCAGGTTTTCCCTGTATGGTTTGAGTGTGAGCACCCTTTGGATTCTATTTAGTTTTTTACCCTTAGCCGTGTACTATATAGCTTAGGCGCAGACTGACACTCATTTTCTCTGTAATTGAGAAGAACAAGGCTAAGAGAGAGCTGTCGTCTCAGTGTGTCTGTAGGCTGGCGTTGACAGACACAGAGACACACATGCACACACACACAGTCACAGAGCGCTGGCTCCTCACAATTCCATCATTAAGGGACACATACACACTAGTGCGCACACAAACACACACTGCGCACCAGCTAAAATAATTTTGTGACCCTGAGATTTGAATCATATTCTACTTGACATGTGGCCTTCGCTCCAATTCTTTTACCAATGTAATTCTCTCCCTCCCTCCCTCCCTCTCCCTCTTTCCAGCCCGCTCCTTCATCCTCATCCAACTTTCAAGCTCGCTTTCATGCTGTCAAACAGGATGTTTCTCTTCTCTCGCTTAGTGTCACACACTCTTGTGGAGGTTGTCTCCCGGGGGTCTGAGAGGGAGGACGAATAGGGCCGGGAGCCATCGATGTTCTGACACCCACACACCTCTGATACACTAATGTCCTCCTCCTACTCCGTACATCACTAATTTGGCATGTGGTTCACTAAGGAGCATTAACTGAATCAATTAGTACATGTAAAAGTGGATCTTATTCTGAGACTGTGTGGTTATGATAATATCCTGAGAAGGAGTGTGTAATTGAAGTGAGCTGTCTGTTCATCGGGGGATGGAGCCATGGCCAAACGTTGGACAGTTACGTTTCTATAAAGCAAAACATAATTTCTCTCTTCTGTTGGCACTAGTCCAGTTTGTAGAACACTGGTGTGAAATTGTTAGCCGATGTCACCACCTGGTGGACAAAGACTAAGCTCAACACTTTGGCAGAAAAAAAAGCAACAAGTGTGCACACTCTTTAATCAGTAAAATAATTCATGTAAAGGATGGGAGGGAGCGAAGCTAAGAAATAGAAAAGTTGATTTTCAGAGAAGAAAGACTGTCTATTCTCAAAGTCAATACATGTATTAATCTACACTACAAACAAAAAGACAACAAACCATTATGTTATTCAGTAACTACGGGCACAAATGTACATTTTCTACTCGACAGTGAATTAGATCACTACACACCAGAAAGTTCTTATTCATTATACACCACTTATAAATGCACACACACATGCAAAGGGTATTCAATCAGATGTCATTCATTTACAATCCTTCAGACACACACATAAGCCTCACACACGTTTGTCATTTGATTAACTCAATGACTTGATATTACATTCAGATGCTACTTCTCTGCAGAGTAGCTAATGTTATCAAGCGCCTGCGATTTGATACATAGAAGTCATGTAATAGCGTGAATTAACACAAATCCATGTTAGCTGCAATGGAAGGGACATTGGGTAACTTTGGGAGAAGAGTGTGCAAACAGTGTGCAAACAGTGATATAAAAAATACAATTCTTGGCCATCAGCAGCACTCTTTCACATCTCTTCTTTCCTTCTCTCAAAATGTCCCCCCCCCAATTCTCTCTCTAAAAACTGGTCCCCCTTCATCTCCCTCTATCTAAAAACAATGCTCTAGACTTTCATAATTCCCAGAACTATTAACTAACAGATCCTCCAGTGATTTCTCATGGGACAGTTGCCTGTGGAACTTTTTATTTGGGAAGGGAGGTCTCTGATGATGACTTGCAACCCCCCCTCTCTGTCCCCCCTCCCGCTCCGGTGCGTCTCGGCGTTCCATCACAGTATTCCGTCTGTCCTCCGTGCTGGTGACCATACTGGAAGCGGATGCGGAGCTCTCCGACGCGACAGCGAGGCAGGATGTCTGGGATCCACTCGATCACAAAGGGAGTGGGATCCTTCTGATCCGCTGTACACAGTCCTGTGGTGATCACAACAAATCAGATCATATGACATCACACATAGCAGTCCAGCCCAGCTCTCTCTCTCTCACACACACACACACACACACACACACTGACCGACTTGGAGAAAGGTGCGTAGCTCCAGGGGTCGTATGGCCTGGGATCTGTCCGTCCGGCTGTAGCCCTCAGTGGGGTGAGGATGAAGAGGCTCGGGGCAGCGGAACGGAGAGTAGGAACCATCACTGTTCTTCACAAAACTCTGGCTCAACTCCAGGGGCAGCTAGACAGACAGAGGAAGACAGCGAGTGGGAGAAGGATGCATGGTGAGATAGAAAGTCACAGAGTGACTAAGACCAAAACATACCAACACCCTGTGTTCAGACTGCTCATGACACGAGCAGTCTGAAGACCGTGTGAGTGGATGAGATGAAGGAGGGAGATGGGGAGGAGTGAAGAAGAGGGAGCTGACCTCTGGGGTGTCGAAGATGCGTTTCACCTGCATCAGGTTGGTGATGTGCCAGGTGTACTTGGGGAAGGAGCCATGGTGCAGATCATCATTCCTCACAAACGCTGACCAAAGAAAACAAAAAGATAAAACGTGTTTCCCTCGTAACTCAGCCTAAAACTGGTGGTTACTTTAGTGTCATGTTTGGTGTTGGGTTAAGGTTTACCTGTAGTTGCATTAGGGTTAGTCTCGTGAGGCCATCTTTCCAAATCTCATCTTGATGACTCAAATATTGGTCTGGAGAACTTCAGTATTGGATTTTGCATTTGAATGGGAGTGCAGGCTCGCATTTGATTGTCTCAGAGTAGAAATTCAAATGAGTTGTTTTTTCCTAGTTTTGATTGTGCCTCTTTTCCTACCGGTTAGACAACATTTTAGTAGCCTATTCTGCCTTCTTTTTTGTATGGTATGCTAGTTAGCCTGTTGCAAGTCAGAAAATATTTTAGAAACATAACCTCTGTTTGGAGCTCCACCCAATCAAAATGTTTGATTGATTTGATAGGTGGCAATATGTCACTAGCATTCATCTAGAATCCACCGTATTTTTGGCATCTTTCGGCTGACAAGTTCCCCAGGAGTTGGGAACAATGTAAACGAAGCCTGGGTGTCCGAGGCTGTTCGGGTTAGAATACGCTCATTTGAAGCGTTATACAGTGAGCTCCAAAAGTATTGGGACAGTGACAATTTTTTGTTGTTGTTTTGGTTCTGTACTCCAGCATTTTAAATGATACAATGACTATGAGGTTAAGTGCAGACTGTCAGCTTTAATTTGAAGGTATTTTCATCCATATGGTAGGAAACAGTTTAGAAATTATGACACTTTTGGTACATACTGCCCCCATTTCAGGGGACCAAAAGTATTGGTACCCTCAAATTAAAGATGACAGTCTGAACATTAACCTCATGGTCATTGTGTCATTTAAAATCCAAAGTGCTGAAGTACAGAACCAAAACAACAACAAACAAGGGTCACTGTCCCAGTACTTTAGGAGCTCACTATGGTTGAATTCGGGATGGCGTTGGGTTGTGGTTAGGGTTAAGGGTTACCTGAGGTAGCATTAGGCAGCCGTCTCTTCTTGGAGCCCAGGGACAGACGATACTGCAGGGCGTTGAAGAACACATGGGGGATGTGGAACAGCAGAGGCTCCGGCTGACCTGGAGACAACAACATCTTTATCATCATCGTCAATTAGACAAACACAGAGGCACAGAGGGCTGTGTGTGTGTGTGTGTGTGTGTGTGTGTGTGTGTGTGTGTGTGTTACCATCAAACTGGTAGTGCATGGTCAGGTGGATCCTCTCTGTAACGCTGGCTAGCCACTGCTGGAAGCCCAGGGTCACCAGGCTCTCATCCACAGGCTGACTGCTCCCTGACACACACACAAGTCATAATTCATTAAAAGAGATAGAATAATATAATATGACCTTTTAATGCTCAAGAATCTGTGGTTTATTGGATACCGTTAAGGGGCAGAAAGGCAGTGAGAAAGGCCGTGAGAGACAGAAAGGGAGGACAGATGGACAGGACAGAGGCAGTGGTTGAGACACAGAGCGACAGAGAGAAAGGAGGCAGGCAGGCTGCACCTGCGTTCTTGAGCCCAATAGAAACAGGAGCACAATGACCAGGAGGTTTCCTCTGACAAGGCCTCCTCTACCCATCCTAGCTCTACCCACCCTACAGGACATACAGCTGAATGGAGGGAGGAGAGAGAAGGAAGGAGGGACTTACAGGGGAAAATGAAGAAGAAAGGAGTGACAGAGGAAAAAGAGGATAGATGATCACAGAGAAGGACAGATCGAGAGAAAAAAATTGTGCTCAGGCAGATTTCAAAGAACATAAAAAAGATCCTATTTTC
The DNA here is from genome assembly GCF_057628025.1 of Oncorhynchus mykiss. Lineage (NCBI taxonomy): Eukaryota > Metazoa > Chordata > Actinopteri > Salmoniformes > Salmonidae > Oncorhynchus > Oncorhynchus mykiss. The sequence continues at coordinate 23,070,422 of NC_143026.1, forward strand.
ATGATGAGGCACTCGCACTTCTATAGGATGAACAGTGTGATTGACAGGGCAGCTCACCAATGAGGTGCTCTTCCAGGCGGAGTCTCTTGGTTTTGTGAGCGGTGATTGGTTCAGGCAGCTGAGGTGGGCTGGAGCCACAGAGGACTGTGCAGTCAGCATTCTGTTGTACACCTGTAGTACAGATGACAACAGAGTCTCCTACAGGTACTGCAGTGAACACATACATACACCATGAAATATTACACAAAGACCACACACATCAATCCCTCTCCTAGGGACCTACCATTGGAGCTGTAGTTGAGGAAACCTGTGAACTCTGAGGCCAGTTTCTCGTCGCTGCTGAAGGCGCAAACACAGGCATAGAAGTGGAGACAGAGGTATGGAGCTGCAGGGCCAGCATCAGCACCAGGCCGAGAGGTGGAGTCAGGTAAGACACCAGAGGAGACGCCACCTGAGGACCCTCTCACCTCCCCATCCCCATTCTGGGAGGTTTCCACGGCCACTCTTCCCCCTGCCGTACCTCCTCTGACACCTCCTTGACAGGAACACTGAAACACAGCCCCCTCTCTGACCTTCCCCTTCCCCTTCCCCCCAACAGCAGACCCTCCCGCGCCTACAGTTAGGTGCAGCAGCCCCAGAGGATGACTTGGTCCACTGTGACATTTCACCACCAGAGTATCTTTGTTCACCCGCTGAACCAGGGGTCCCGGGGACTCAGTAGCTAACCTCCAGAGCTCTTCCCTGGCCTCGGCTGAGGCCTGAAGCCCCTCCAGGATAGAGCTCTTCAGGGGGAGAGGGGTGGCCTGCGCCTGGCACTCCATGGCCTGCTTCACGTGGACACAGGGAGTGACGGAGTTAGACAAGCCATGCTTGGAGGGGGGGTTGGTCAGAACAGCTGCCTGCTGTGACTGGCTCTGGCCTGACCTTTGACCGTTGGCATGGCGACAGGTGGGCAGGAAGCAGCGGCCCATGTTGACCCGGGTCAGCAGAGTCGCCCCTTCACTCGTGGCAATGGCCGTATCGGTGGGGACAAGCTCTATGAACCCCCGCTGTGTTGCAGCCGCTCCCACCCCTCTCACTCGCTGACAGACAGAGAACACCTGCACACCTCCACCTGAGGATTCACCACATCTTCCTTCATCTCCCTCTTCATCTTCCCCTCCTCCGTCAATCACCACCCGCACCACCTCCATCGCCCCTCTCTTGGCCCCTCTGCCTCCCCCCACAGCCCCCCCATCTCTGAAGACAATTCCACAAGCCTTGTTCTTGCAGCTGAGCCCACGGGTGCCGTTGAAAACACCACACTGGGGACACTTCCTGATCCCTCGTAGGGTGGGCTTGCCCAGATTGGACAGAAAGGAGGGGTTGGTGCTGGTAGCAGTCTTCTTGCTACTCTCTCTCTGCTTTGAGCAAAGGTTGTGGGGTGTCGGGGCAACCACCGATGCAGGAGGTGAGGTTACTGCCACACCAGACTCCATTTGGGCAGCCGGTCTCCACTGGCAGTTGGCCTGAAGTCTGGAAGACAGAGTAGGTCTGAAAAGAGAACCGATACAGCCTGATCTAATTTCAGCAAGTAGATATTACTGTAATCAATGTGATCAAAAAATAACTTAGGCCATAATGCAATCTTTTGTTCCAGTCAAGCCTTTGTAGGTCTGTTTCGCGTTTCCTTATGTAATCAGAAATAAGTGGGGGGGTTTTAATACAAAATATAACAAATAATTTATCATAAAAAAAACGGTTACTTTTCAACACATGTAACTTTGATAAGAAAGGAATAGAAAAGCCAATTTATGTAGGATGACATTGTTCCTGAAGTGAACAATAACGGTGCGTAAAATGCGTCCATAATTATACCAGACGCATCGCAATCTACTGCTCCACGCCTGTGTTTGAACCATGATTGGTTACAGCTGAATGCATACCTGTGTTTTTTTCACTACCTATAATCCTGGTGCTGTATGGTCGTTCCAGTTTTCATACACAAACCTCCTCTTCTCCTCGACCGTCGCCATTCCTCCTTACATCCGTGTCTCCGCATTGCGCCTGTAACGAGCATCCTGATTGGGTAGGGTGTTGGACAATGACTTATACATAAAGTAGATGTTTAACTCACCGCACGTCCATCTTGGTACTCCCCCACGGTTGTAAAATAGTAATGGCGTATTTTTGATAGCACTAACTCCACAGATAGCAAAGATCTATTACTAGCTCATTGTTCTAACTCCACAAAGGTTCACTGGACAAAGCCTATGCGGATATGAATGGTGTTTTTGGATATATGCTGAAAATAAATGTGGTGGTAAAAACAGGTTTAAACCATACTCTCATGGAACTAGTATTACTATAGAACGTCGGTTATGTAATAATAACCCCAACATGTCCGTTTTTTTTCAGTGGACGATTAGGAGGGGATTAGTTTTACCAAACTGCTCTGTAATTTTGGGGTGTTTTCTCATTCTCAATATGACGGAAACTCAGAGGCTCTTCTAGGCGTGAAGATATTTTAAATGTCTAGGAATAACCTAATATTGGCTTAATGGCCTTCAGTTCGGAGAAAGTCAAAAATAAAAATGCGTATCAATAATAACCATAAACGGTAACCTATGCAGACCTGACGTATTTAGCAATGTATCAATTTATTGGCACAATATCGTCCACGTCATATTTTAAAAGAGAAGTATGGCACTAGAAAGGTTTAAATGTGACAAAACAGATCATTCATCTGTAGGCTAGTGCATATCGCTTTGTTTTAAGCATAAATATGCTCCCCATGTTCATACCCAAACTGGGTGCAGCACCAGTTAAAAAACTCTGTAATAATCCCTAAAAACACAGGGATGACGATTCGCCGGGATAAGTATTATCATAAGAATTTGGGAGTTTGCCGAAAAACAGTAGGTTTTTGCGGCTGGGGTAATAACCTTCCTGACAAATAAAAATTACTGACATGGCAGTTCGGACAAAACTAAATTAGGGATGTGGTGATTCGTGCTCGTGGACATAATTACATTACCTGAGCTCCCCAGTAAAATGTATTCTGTCCGAATATGGCTTTATAAAATCTTATACATTTTGTTCTAGGATTATCTTCATCAGATGTCACCTTTTTGTTAATTTTAAAGCATTTATGTAATTTAAAAAAGCACATAAGGCTTCATAATACAAAAAGGTCGGGTTAATTTATTGACATATCATAGAACAAAAGGTATATAATCTCATAAACTAGTGATAACCTCAGACCTTATTTTCGACATTTATCCCCAAACCCCTATTCTTTCCCCATTCATTTTTCTCTGAATGAACCAGAGGTAACTAATTTCCGGGTTTTAGGACTACAAACTGGCGAGCTCTATAGAAATGCATTTAATGACTACATTGTTTTTTGCCACGTTTATTCTATTACAGACACCTTCATTCAAATGCTTTTAAATTGTGAGCTATACATAAAAATATAAAAGTCCTTAAAGTATATATGTTTTTGGTCAATGTTAGTTGTTGTTGTTCAGGGGCAGATTGACAAGGCAGTAACCCACTGTTAACCCACTGTTCCCAGTCATTGTAAATACACATTTGTTCTCAAATGACTTGCCTAGTTAAATAAAGGTCAAATTACAAAATGCATTCCTATGGAGGACTGCTCCTACTGGGGAGTGAAAATATGGCTGACCAGTGGCTTCAAAGCCACTCAAATGGTCACTACATAGCATCAGCAATACAATGTTTGTTGCCACGTTCACATGCTATTCAGATCTAGATAGCAAGTCGGAAATGTCCCAAGTTATCTGGTTGGCGTGTTCAACCAGTTAGTAAATCGGATATTTCCGACTAGCAAGTGAAGGCAGCGTATATACATTACTGGTGTTGGTCACATGGCCGAGATGAAAGGCCTTTCCAGAGAAGAGAATCAAGTGACATGTAGTTTCTATGTTGTTCATACACTGTGTTTGAATTTCTGATCTACAGGTATGTAATGTATGTAGGCCTGCCCTGCTCTTGTAATTCCAGTTTCTGTTACTTACAAAACGTGTTATCTGATGACAAAAATCTATGGATCTGAATACAAGTAGGAAAGCTCATTGTAAACAAAAAAGCATTTCGTTGTAAGACTGGACCACCTCTCACAATACTCTCAACTCAAGCCTGTAAAAACACAGTAACAAAAAGTGTGATGGAGATAGAAATATGATCCGTTTCCGCAAGCAATGTTTATAAGCATCAGCATTTTAATGGGACAAAGCAAGAACACGTTATAGCATCAGCAACATAACCCCACCCCCAAAACATAAGGTCTATCCTTAGGCACTGCCTACTCTATGATAAATTGGTTGGTTAAAATTAAATTAACTCAAAGTAAGGCAACACAATGGGTCTCATCCAACTGTATTATTTAAACAAGTCCATGGGGGGGGGGGGGGGGGCACAGTGCAAAATTATGATCCATTCAAGTTTCATTTTTTACGTTTGATAACTATTTACTACTTTGTCATAAAAAAACACCAAAAAGTTCAATATTTAGGTTGTATACACAGAATAACTTTAATTCTACATTACTTTTCAGTATAGATCATTTTTGCACTGCCGTTCGCTCTCCTCAGGCCCCTGGAAGAATCAAATGTTGCACTGTCCCTACATTGTAATGGACCAGCATTTAGCAGTGATGCTAATATGCCCCAGTCTAGTTTAAATCCCCAGCCCTGGCCGTCAAAAAGCAAGCAAGCTTCCATAATTAACATGAGGTTTCTTCCTCTTTATACAGCGTCAGAACTGTTGAACAGACTTTGTTTGGTTATTTACATACAAAACAGTATACGTACGTACGCCCTCCTAAAACAAAAGTTTCAACAGGAAAAAAGTGGAATGCAAAACAATTCAAAATACCTAGAATTTGTGTAACATCAAATTTTGTGAAAAGGTAACTAAGTAATAGTATTGTGCAATATTTGTCTGCCTTAAAAAGAAAGAAGAACAGTGGCAGTAATCCCTGCAATTGTTTCTTAGTTGAGATATTGAGATTTTTAAAAAAATACAACAGTTGACATCCATTTGATTCGTTTTTTATAAACATAAAAAACAAAAAAGGTTCTTACATTTCACATGATTCCATGGAGTCATTGATTTAAACATTTCTTTAAAATGACAGTCCCAAAAAAAAAAAAAAAAAGGCAAAGCTCGTTTCTTAACGATATCAGCAGTGGAAATCGTTCAAAACAAACCAACGAGAAAAAGCAAATCCAAAATATGTCTTTATCATTTAATAGTACTTTAATTAAAAATGGCATAGTCCTTTGATTCATGAGTCAGTTGTAGGGTGTGTGTACGCATGTATACAGTACCAGTCAAAAGTTCAGACACCTACTCATTCCAGTTGTTTTTTGTTTTACTATTTTCTGCATTGTAGACTAGTGGAGATATCAAAACTATGAAATAACACATATGGAATCATGTAGTAACCAAACAAAAAAAAAGTGTTAAAGAAAACATTTTACATTCTTCAAATTAGCTACCCTTTGCTTTGATGACAGCTTTGCACCCTCTTGGCATTCTCTCAACCAGCTTCATGAGGTAGTCACCTGGAATTAATTTCAATTAAGAGGTGTGCCTTGTTAAAAGTTAATTTGTGGAATTTCTTTCCTTCTAAATGCCTTTCAGCCAATCAGTTGTGATGTGACTAGGTAGGGGTGGTATACAGAAGATAACCCTATTTGGTAAAAGACAAAGTCCATATTATGGCTAGAAAAACTCAAATAAGCAAAGAGAAATGACAGTCCATCATTACGTTAAGACATGGTCAGTCAATGCGGAAAATTTCAAGAAGTTTGAAAGTTTCTTCAAGTGCAGTCGCAAAAACCATCCAGCGCAATGATGAAACTGACTCTCTTGAGGACCGTCAGAGGAATGGTTGACCCAGAATTACCTCTGCTACTGAGGATAAGTTTATTAGTTACCAGCCCCAGAAATTGCATCCCAAATAAATGCTACACAGTGTTCAAGTAACAGACATCAACTGTTCAGAGGAAACTGTGTGAATCAGGCCTTCATGGTCCAATTGCTGCAAGGAAACCACTACTAAAGGACACCAATAAGAAGAGACTTGTTTGGGCCAAGAAACACGACCAATGGACATGAGATCGGTGGAAATCTTTCCTTTGGTCTGATGAGTCCAAATTAGATTTTTGGTTCCAACAGCAGTGTCTTTGTGAGACGCAGAGTAGGTTAACAGATGATCTCTGCATGTGTGGTTCCCCTGTGAAGTATGGAGGACGAGGTGTGATGGTGCTTTGCCGGTGACACTGTCTGATTTATTTAGAATTCAAGGCACACTTGACCAGCATGGCTATCACAGCATTCTGCAGCGATACGCCATCCCTTCTGGTTTGCGCTTATTGGGACGAAGTTGTTTTCAACAGGAAAACCTCAACACCTCCAAGCTGTGTAAGGGCTATTTGACCAGGAAGGAGAGTGATGAGTGCTGCATGAGATGACCTGGATTCTACAATCACCCGACCTCAACCCAATTGAGATAGTTTGGGATGAGTTGGACCGCAGAGTGAAGGAAAAGCAGCCAAGTGCTCAGCATGTTGGAACTCCTTCAAGAATGTTGGAAAAGCATTCCTCATGAAGCTGGTTGAGAGAATGCCAAGAATGTGCAAAGCTGTCAAGGTAAATTATGTCTAATTTGAACAATCTCAAATATAAAAATGTATTTTGATTTGTTTAACACTTTTTTGGTTACTACATGATTCCATGCGTGTTTTTTCATAGTTTTGATGTCTTTACTATTATTCTACAATCTAGAAAATAGTACAAATAAAGAAAAACACTGGAATAAACTTTTTACTGGTACTGTATACACACACACACACGTGTGTATCTTATATACCAGGACTGGGCAACTGGGCAACTCTATCGCCAATGACACACAAGCGTTTCCTCCTCTTCTCCACCATAAAACTTACATGTAAAAACCAGGTTGGGTGGGGGGGACGGACAGGGGAACCCCCCCCCTCCCCGTCATAGAGTTCTTAATCATGTTGTAAAAGACAGGGCACATGTTGGCCCCCCACCCCCTGTATAGGATCCCTGTTGTGGAGGGTAGGAGGCCGACTCTGAGCCGCCAGGCCAACGCTGATCAGTGGGTGTGGTAGCCAGCGGTGCCCATGCCGGACTGGTTGGCCAGCACAGTCCCATTGACTCCCTGTCCAGGCTCCACCACACCACCATTACTGACGGCTCCCACGCCTGTCCACCCTGCACCCGCCTGTAAATGGCTACACAGAGACAACATGGAGGTTAGAGGATAGGTGAAGGATGGGGAGAGAAAGGTGTAAACCCAAAATCGGTGATGGTTAAAGGGCAGGAGGGTAAAGGTCATGAGAGGGATGAAGAGAGAGAGCAACGACATGAACAAGAAGTTCAGATTCATCTTCAAGGGCCACAAATGTTAAACAAGTCTCCTCCCAACATCTGGGCTGAAATGTTATACAAGTCTCCTGACATCTGGGCTGCATTTCCTTCAAACACCTTGTTCCCTTCCCTCTAGGAGTCCACAAGTACTCACTTGAATCCCTGCTGGTTCCAGGCCTGTCCATAGACTCCGTAGGTGGGCACCTGCCACCCGTTTGGGACGTATTGGCCAATCTGCTGGGCGTTACCGTACCACTGGGCATACTGGCCGTAGGGCTGTGCTGCAAAACCTATTTTGTTCTGCTGTGGAGACAACACTTAGGGTTCAAACTATGTAATTGATGAACTATTAGATCAAAATGGGTCCACTATGTTTTTCTGTTTACTTAGATAGCCCACTTTGCTCTGTGCTTATGGGCAACTGCTACATCAAGCCCCTAAAGCTGAGCATGTAGATATGTTATTACACGTGTATATCGTAGATATGTTATGACACGTGTACATCATATCCATGTTGTGTATATCATATCCATGTGTATATCATATCCATGTTATTACACATGTATTATATCTAAGAGAGTGTAAAGGATGTTGTATGAGAAAGGAAGTGCTGTTACCTGTGGTCTTACCTGAGGCATCTGTACCTGCTGCATGGGGCTGACCATGTCTGTGGTTTCTTTCCCCCAGTAACACTTCACCACGTGACCATCTATGGACGTCCCGTTCACTGACACTATGGCGTGGGCCGCTCCCTCGTGGGAGTTGAACCTATACCAGGGAGAGACGCAGGTGAGAGTAAAAATCTCCCGAACAACTTCAAGGTCACCATCAGGGCTCTTCCCATCGAACTAGAGATGCAGACACCTGGTCAGCAGTGAAAAGTTCCACGTTTTCACCTGGAGATGACCAGGTTTTGCTTTGATTCTGGGTTACTCTGTGGGAATACGGGATTCTGTAACAGTGTATTCTGTAGACAATGTGCATGGACTTACCTCACAAATGAGTAGCCTTTGTCTGGGAAAACTCGGATCTCCATGATCTGACCGAAGGGGGTGAAGGTCTGCCTCATCAGTTGCTCTGGAAACAAGGTACATCAGTAAGGATGGGGTCACCAATGACATCACATATTCCATCTAAATAACCTGCAAGTTATGTTGTGACTTCCATAGTACAGATTGTCTTGAGGTTCTGACCTGTGAGGCCTGTTGTGACACCTCCACAGTAGACGGTACAGTTGCTGGGACTGGACTGGTTCACAACCTCTTCAAACGACAGGTGTTTGGTGTTTGCTGCTCCACAGGGGAGAAGGTTGATTTAAAACATGAATGAAAAAAATCTGCCAATTTTTTTTTCATACATTTTTCCCCAAATCGGATGCCAGCAGGTGTGCGCGCGAGTCCTTCTTTAGACTGTTGTGTCTAACTCACTCTCGTAGGTGGCTTTGGGCGCAGGGGGCTTCCTGGTGGCCCAGTTAGTCCTGATCTGCCGTCCTCCCAACCACTGACCTCCCATCTGTTGGATGGCATTCTCTGCATCCTACACACAAAGGCATACCATTTATTATGCATAGTGATAGTAATAATGGTGTAACATAGAATCTAAATCTCGTCTTCACCCATGTAAACTCAATAGCTCAAAGTGGCTAAACATTGCTGGGTGACGTCTGAGGGGGGACACAAAAAAGGAATGGAGTCTCACACTGCTCCGATGCTAATGATTTCTTGCAAGCCACAAACCCCAGATGCAGCACAGTAAGTGGAGGTTGGGAGGGGGCGGGCACTCACCCATTTGTTGAAGAAGGACACAAAGCCATAGCCTTTAGATTTGCCAGTAGCCATGTCTTTCACCACCCGAGCATCACTGTGGACAGAGACTACGGTTAGCAAGACAACAGGAAGTTATGGCCTCTGCCAACTGATCCATCTGTGTTTCTAGGAAGCTTTTCCTTGCCACCAACTAACTGGGTTTCTGTCCAGGGAGGTTTCGGCCCCACGTTGCTGTAAAGCACTGGATGATAAGTATGATACTAAGAAGTGCTGTGATTAGTATTTCATTAGCTGCTTGTTGAGAGACATACTCCAAAAAGACCTGTAGAGAACATATTTTACAGATGAATGCTGCTTGTTCTCGTGTTCAATCAATAACATTCACGATTGAAGGAACATATCTTTGTCGTGTTTTTGAATAAGCATAACCGAGATAACTGGGGTAGGGAGAAACAGAGAACAACTGGGGTAGGGAGAAACAGAGAACAACTGGGGTAGGGAGAAACAGAGAACAACTGGGGTAGGGAGAAACAGAGAACAACTGGGGTAGGGAGAAACAGAGAACAACTGGGGTAGGGAGAAACAGAGAACAACTGGGGTAGGGAGAAACAGAGAACAACTGGGGTAGGGAGAAACAGAGAACAACTGGGGTAGGGAGAAACAGAGAACAACTGGGGTAGGGAGAAACAGAGAACAACTGGGGTAGGGAGAAACAGAGAACAACTGGGGTAGGGAGAAACAGAGAACACTCACGATATCCTCCCAAAGGGGGCGAAAGCAGCCTTGATGTCATCCGTGGTGATTTCAGGACTGAGGTCTCCAACGAAAACATGGAAGTGATCTGAACGCAAACAGAACCATGTGTATAAAACATTTTTGAAGATGACAAAAAGTCAACTCATTTTAGGCAGCCATGCTAACGATTCTTGGAATAATCTTGGATATCACAAGTGTGCTCTAAATGCCCCATACACAAAGTCTAGCCACATTTGAATAATTATTAAGTTTCCATGCTTTATATAGGCACTACTCCTTTAACACAGTTAGGTACAGTGCATGTCAAAGTATAAATAGAGATAGTACTCACTGCTTGTGTCTTTCTTCTGGCTGCTAGGGGTTGTGGCCCAGTTCACCTTGACCTCCTAAAGAAGAGAAAGAGATGGAAAGAGAAAAAGATAGAGGGGGATGGAAAGAGGGGTGAAAAGCAAGCCTTACTTGTACAGCACGCGTCTGTCAGCCTATTAGAGGGCTTGTTGTAGTCACACCAGTGATAGAGGGAAAGCCTGGTCACACTCAGACTACGTCACAATTCAGTCTCACCGTCTAATCAATCAAATTTGGAACAAAACGTCTAGGAAGTTAAAAAAAGGTCCAAATAACAAGGGACTTACAAACAAGTGAATTTTACGAACTTGTATTACTCCTCAAATGGTCCTTCAATACCTGTTGAGGATAAAATATTTTCAACTGAATGTGTCTTTAAAGATATAAATAGTATTATTTGGATTCTTTATGCAAAGGATTTTTGCAAAAGAACACATTGTACAGAAAAATAAGGGTAGAAGTATAGGAGTGTTATTTGAAACCGGTCAATGGGGGACACTACTTAGAAAGATTACACAACCCAACCAGGTTTAAAGTCATTGGACATGCTGCCAATATTAATTGCCTATGCCAAGTTGTCTTCTGAGCATGAAACTGTACATGGGTGACGTCCAGAAGCTGTTTCTACCAGTAGGATTAAATAGTATGTAGAGTAGTAAGCCTATTAGCTACAACCAATCTGGGATGGCCAGGGTCAGGTGGCCAGGGTGCCCAATCAGTAGCTAGCAAAAAATAAATAAATCCATAACATCGTATCAACAGCAGTTTCATAGTGTTTGAATTCAAGTGCAATCCGTCATCCACGCTCCTTCATTCAGTATCTCCCCCAGGTCAAATGAACCAGACGTTTCATTTACATTGCGAGATCTGCTGGCTTCAAACCCAAATGAATGGGAAAGAATGTAATATGACTGAATTCGATGGTGCCAATGTCAAACTTCCCCATTAATTAGAGATTGATCCTAATTTATTTTAAAAATGGCATCTACACAACATTTGTGTGGAATATGTAGTCTTATCTGGGCTATCATTAGACATGTGAGGAATGGAGACAGATTTCGGGGTGAAGAACAAAGTAGCCTACCGTTGTAAGGAATGCTGCAAGACCATTCAAATGTAGCCTACTTATATTTTAAAAATTATAATAAATTCTGGTGTTGCGGTATTATTGCTCAATGAGGAAACATTCCATGCATGTCATACTCCCTGATGTTTAATGGCAACTGTTGAGATTGAACTGATAACATGATTCAGTGTGATACCCAGTCAATGAGACTCAGTCCCAAATCAACCCCACCCCTAACCATTCCTCATAGGGCCGCCATATTGCTTGCGCCAATCTGACCTTTCCAGACCTACATCAAGTAGGCCAACCCTCTCCTCCTTCCCCTCCCCAAGCCGACCCAACCAGACTCACCCTGTAGATACGATAGCTTACCTTACCCATTATTTTACGACCATTCATGGCTGCGAGTGACGAGGCAGCGTGCCTGTGTTCGTAGAACTCCACAAAGCAGTATGGGTCATTACCTGCCGTCTGGGGGGGGGAACAGGGGACAGGAACAGGGACTTTACCTTTGACACCAGACCTGCCCACCGTTTCATCCTACCCTTGTGAAATGTCAGTCTAGTTGAGTCTCCCTCCTTAAATAAGAATTTGTTACTGGCTTGCCTAATTAAATAAAAACAATTCAAATGTAAAGCATTTTATACTCCAGTTAGCCTATACAAATCAAATCCATTATCATTCTTCATCATTTACAGATTGGCCAAACAATCTTCCCTCTATTTAGCTTGACAGACTCAATGTAAATCAAACCCAGAAGAAAAACTCGCAACAGTACAATGTGTTCTTAAACTGGCAGCTGACTATTACTGGTCAAAGCTATTCTGTCTAATTTGGCTAGTGAGTCCTGGGTCACTTTCAGTGGGTGCCAGATAAAGCAATAGTGTGTAGGACAGACATCCCTGTCATGTAGAACAGTGAATTGTGTGGTCATATTTGTTTTTTAGGCTTTATACATTAAATTCCTATCTGCAATGTGTTGCAGACCACTGAATAGGCCCCTAGTCATGGTCGGCGCTCAGTAGGGACAAAACTAGAGAAAATGTTTTTGAAGCAGTGGTACCCCTCTCAACGAGTGCAAATACAGATGGGACGTTAGACCGAAAATGATCGACAGACCATACCAATCACTTATCGCAGGCATTTTGCTGATATTGTTCATTAAGATAAGTAGCATCTACAAGATAAATGTGAAGTTTGAAATGAAATAAATTATCTAATATAGGTGATTGTTAATGGGACAATTGGTGCCTAGAACAATCAAACTAGTAGTAGTAGTTTAAATGATAATTTACAAAAACTGCAGTGCGCATTAATATTATAAACTTATCCTATTCATTGCCATCACCACAATTCAGGCAATTTATTGCAATATGGATTTTGTCCATAACGCCCAGCTCCAAGTCTAATCATAATGCTCTTTTGTTTTTCCATTTCAAAACATTCTCTCCCATTTGTTCTGACTAAACATGGTGCAGTGGTAAGTATTTCTGAGTTGAATCTGATTGGAGAAGGTTCATTCCTAGCCAATAGGAAGGACTCACGTCTACTATCATTTTACAGCTCTTGCAGGGGCCGATCTGTCCAAACAGCTGCATGATGAGGGCTTCAGTCACATCCCGGGACAGGTTCCCAACATACCTGCAGCACAGTGACAACACATCAGCATGGACACCCTGGGATCAACTCAGCAAACACAAGATACTCCGAATGCTCCACTTACCTGATAGACAAGGAAGTGTGGTTGTGAAGATCTGGATTTAAAATGGATAGTTCACCACCATCGACAAAGTACAGCGGTATAAACCGTCTGGAATTGTTTCTTATTTTGGGGTGAACTATCCCTTTAACTCAGTGTATTCTACCTCACAGCTAACAATTAAGATATTGGGATTTCAAATCTTCAAATGGATACCAGCCCATGCAAGGCACCATATAGCAACAATGGCCACATGAAGACAACTGAGGTGAAACTGAAACCATAACATAAGGCAGTGCCATACAAAACCAGTCAAGTAACGTTAGTCGGCTTTGTTTGGAAAGTAGACACCTGGCTTTTACAGCTACTGAACATAATATTTGCAACATTCTCAAGACAGATTATGTTAGTGTCGCAGTTTGTGTCTAACGAGAGAAAAACTAACACAAATGTATAGAGTAAGTAACATTCAGTTAGAATTTCCTAAATTAGGCGCCTAGGCCCCAGAATCTGGGCATCCGAGAGGACTAGGCCGCGCTTTCACATTGCATTCAACAATTTCTATATGTGCATTATCATGCATGGCCAGTGTCGTAGTTGCAACTAACACATTCATGTTAGCTAGCTGGCATACCCAATCTGAATCTCAGATTTGTAGAGGTATGGTAGGTAGCCAACAGCAACACATTGATGTCCGACTATTATTGATCATTGATGTATGCCGAGCAGTGTAGGTATAGCTAGATAGCCAACGTTTGCAGTTAGGTTGTGCTTTCTTGAATACTGTATGGACACCGGTGTAGAAATGTAACGTTTATAAGGCTGACGACAACAGCATTGTTCAGCATGATACTGAAGCTAATTTAGAGGCCCGGCATGCTGTCGACAAGAGTTAGTAAGCAAGATAGCTAGTTATCCTGCTAATCATGCGAACGTTAGTCTTCCTCAAATATGACATTACCAAAATATGCTAAATGTATATTTAACACCAATAGGCGAACAAGAACATCACAATATCTCTAAATGTTGAGATCTAAAAAAGGCGGCTTTAGAGACAATTATGCAAGTTGCAACAATGTTCTCTCTTCTACAGCATTGGTAGCTACAGTGCCTTTGTCTTAAAAATGGACACGTCTGACATGTTAGTTAACTAGCCTATTAGCCAGTGCATTTCCATCATAAACCGGCTGGCTCAGTCCTAGCTAGCTAATAAACAGGGGGGTAGAGAAATGACTGACATGATTATTATGAACCACATCATATGAAAATGCAATTGACACATAAGACGGATGCACTGATACTTGAAATAAATGGTCGTTCGGCTAGCTAATAGCGTGCCGCTATTCATACATACAGGGTCTTGGGTGTTTCGTCGTCCATCATATTTTCCGACCGAGGTAGAGATCGAACCCTGAGAGAAAAATCCACGTGTGTCGTATTCTATGATGACCTTGGATTCTTGCTCCTTTACCCTATTTTGCTGATGTCCACTGAGCAATATCCAAAAATGTTTTAATGCGCAGTAAATTGCTCCGCCGCCCCTGCTAACTTCAATTATGAACAATAGAAAAGCGACATAAAATGGCGGAGAAAGAGAGCGGATATACGGCATCGCTAAGGTATAGCATCGCATGCGCACTGTGGTTTTGGTGAAAGTACTGGCAGGATGGCGCGATGACCAAAATAAGACTTGTAATGCAACGATTGATTAACAGTAACATATGATTTGTGCTATGGATGGCATGTTGGATATTTATTTTGTATGAGAAAATTGTGATAGAATGTAACAAAATACTTGCGCCGCCCGGGAATCGAACCCGGGTCGCAAGAATGGGAATCTTGCATGATACCACTACACCAGCGGCGCGTTAAAATAGTTAGGATAATTTTGGTATTTTACCCTTACCGTGATAACATCACTTCGACTGCAATTTTACATTTATTAAAATGTGTTCCGCTTGTCAATGATTTTAAACAGGCTGTGTTAGAACAAAGACGGTTCAGGTGTCCTCACTGAAGTTATATGCACCAACAGTGGTGTAAACTACTTCAGTAATGTGACTTGCCTAGTTAAATAAAGGTTAAATAAATACATTACTTGTATTTTTTGAGGGTATCTGTACTTTACTATTTATAATGACAACTTTTACCCCTCTACAATCCTAAATAGAATAATGTACTTTTTACTCCATACATTTTCCCTGACACCCAAAAGTACTTGTTACACGTAGAATGCTTAGCAGGACAGGAACATTCACATATGTATGAAGAGAATATCCCTGGTCATCTCTTCTACAGCTGATCTGGCAGACTCACCTAACACAAACGTAAATGTCTGAGTGTTGGAGTGTGCCCCGACTATCCGTTAATAAAATAAAAACAAGAGAATCGTGCGGTCCGATTTGCTTAATATAAGGAATGTAAAACATATTTAAAATTTTGATGCTTAGTATATTTTTGCAATTACATTTCAAACTAAATAATTTCAGACTTTTACTCTAGTGGTATTTCACATTAGTCGTTTTCTATTAAGGTATCTTTACTTTACTTTACTCAAGTATGACAACTGGGTACTTTTCCCCACCACTATGCACCATGCCATCAAGTCCTGCATAATCAAATTAGACAGCAGACAATTTACTTATTTATTTCAACACATGTATAAAAACAAATAAGACCATTTCAAATAACCACACATTGGATTGGAAATATAGTGGGTAGCCACACTGACCCAGGGGTCTGAATTTCAGTGCTCTGTACACATCTGGGTAAGGTGGAAGAAATGTTGATTAATCCAAATTGCACTCAGGTCAAAAGTAGTGTTCTATATGAGGATAGGCCAGAGTGTTCTTTTATTTCATAAACAATCTAGTAGTCCCTCATCTAGGGCAGATGTGCTTGTTAGTAATAAGATTCTCCATTCTCTTGATCTTGCGTTTGTTCGTGGGCATTTGTTTGTCGTAAATGCCGTGTCGTATCAGGTGTTCCTTGCTGTGGTGGACCAGGGCCCCATGCTGCAGCTGGAAAGAGCACAGAGCCTGCAGAGGCTTCAACAGAACCTGGAAGGGACAGGAAGAGGAAATGTACAGTCACTGCAAAGGGCCATCCGCCATCATGGTGTGGGTCTGTAGCAGCCTTATACTCAGGAGCAGTGTTTGGTTCTTTACTCACAAAAAGTAATATATTATTCATTACGCGTTACTTCTTTCAACAATAACTAATTACTTCACTTATTACTCCTTGGGAAAAGTCATTTGTTACACTACTTATTTTTTTACTTTTTGCGTCACACACCAAAATGTTGCACGTCCTCACTAAATGTAAACAACGTTGCGTTAAGTAGGCCGATACACCAAAACAAGTACCTTAATAATGACAGATTCTACCATGGATAAGGGCAGCATTTCGTCTTACTACATACCCAGATAAAAGCTTGTTCAGCTCTCCCTAATTCTACACCCTGTCCTGCTGAATGATTAAATTCAAGCCTTGGTTGTTTGAATGAGGTAGGCCTACAGACATCTTCAACAGCAGTCGGGTATCGGGGGTCTTTCGCTACGAGTTTTGTGTTGCCTTTGCAGAGTACTTCCATGTTGAGAAAGTCTATGTTTAAGACACTTCTGTCATTTTTCATCTCTCTCATTAAAGCAGTTAGTAGTAGTGCGTGCATAAACAGGAACTTAGTGAGACTGAGAACAAAAACAAATTTGTTTAAAAAATATATATATTGCACCATTAGAGAGGGAATAATAATCACAAATATTTACTTGGATCAATAACTAAATAGGAAGGGAATGATGACAAAATTAACAATCAATTTATTTGATCAGAAACTATAAAGTTATTACTCAAATTGGAGCAGTAACTCCATTACATTACTGGTTACTATAAAAAAGTATATTATTACTGTAACACATTGCTTTATAATACATTACCCACAACACTGCTCAAGAGGGTAAGGTAAGGAGGGTAGAAGTCGTGAGACGTTATAGAAAGTACAGATAGAAATGGATGTTGACTATTATGCAAACTGAAAACCATATATCTTGAGGCCCATTTATTGTAGCTGGGGATGTTAACAAAGCACATTTGAGAACAAGGCTACCTAAAGGCTATCAGCATATTGACTGTAGCACCCGCGCTGGTAAAACACTGGATCACTGCTACTCTAACTTCAGCAATGCATAAAAGGCCCTCCCCCGCCCTCCCTTTGGCAAATCCAACCACGACTCCATTTTGCGCCTCCCATCCTATAGGAAGAAACTCAAACAGGATGTACCCATGCTAAGGACTATTCAATGCTGGTCTGGCCAATCAGAATCCAGGCTTCAAGATTGTTTTGATCACGCGGACTGGAACATGTTCCCGGGTAGCCTCAGAGAATAATATTGACGTATATGCCGATTCAATGAGTGAGTTTATAAGGAAGTGTATAGGAGATGTTGTACCTACAGTGACTTAAAACCTACCCTAAGCAACAACCGTGGATAGATGGTGGCATTCCTGCAAAACTGAAAACGCGAACCTCCGCATTTAACCATGGAAAGGTGACTGGGAATATGGCTGAATACAAACAGAGTAGTAATTCCTTCCACAAGGCAATTGAACAAGTGAAATGTCAGTATAGAGACAAAGTGGAGTCGCAATTCAACGGCTCAGACACGAGACGCACAGTTGAAGTCGGAAGTTTACATACACTTACGTTGGAATCATTAAAACTCGTTTTTCAACCACACCACAAATTTCTTGTTAACAAACTATAGTTCAGGCAAGTCGGTTAGGACATCTACTTTGTGCATGACACAAGTAATTTGTTCAACAATTGCTTACAGACAGATTATTTCACTGTATCACAAATCCAGTGGGTCAGAAGTTTACATACACTAAGTTGACTGTGCCTTTAAACAGCTTGGAAAATTCCATAAAATTATGTCATGGCTTTAGATGCTTCTAATAGGCTAATTGACATCATTTGAGTCAATTGGAGGTGTACCTGTGGATGGATTACCTTCAAACTCAGTACCTCTTTGCTTGACATCATGGGAAAATCAAAAGAAATCAGCTAAGACCTCAGAAAAAAAATTGTATACCTCCACAAGTCTGGTTAATTCTTGGGAGTAATTTCCTGAAGGTACCACGTTCATCTGTACAAACAATACTATGCAAGTATAAACACCATGGGACCACACAGCTGTCTCCTAGAGATGAACGTACTTTGGTGCGAAAATTGAAAATCAATCCCAGAACAACAGCAAAGGACCTTGTGAAAATGCTGGAGGAAACAGGTACAAGAGTATCTATATCCACAGTAAAACGAGTCCTATATCGACATAACTTGAAAGGCGGCTCAGCGAGGAAGAAGCCACTGCTCCAAAACCACCATAAAAAAAGCCTGACTACGGTTTGCAACCGCACATGGGGACAAAGATTATACTTTCTGGAGAAATGTCCTCTGGTCTGATGAAGCAAAAATAGAACTGTTTGGCCATAATGACCTCCGTTTGGAGGAAAAAGGGGGAAGATTGCAAGCCAAGAACACCATCCCAACCATGAAGCACGGGGGTGGCAGCATCATGTTGTGTGGGTGCTTTGCTGCAGGAGGGACTGGTGCACTTCACAAAATAGATGGCTTCATGAGAAAGGAAAATTACGTGGATATATTGAAGCAACATCTCAAGACATCAGTCAGGAAGTTAAAGCTTGGTCGCAAATGGGTCTTCCAAATGGACAATGACCCCAAGCATACTTCCAAAGTTGTGGCAAAATGGCTTAAGGACAAGAAAGTCAAGGTATTGGAGTGGCCATCACAAAGCCCTGACCTCAATCCCATAGACAATTTGTCAGGCCTACCAACCTGACTCAGTTACACCAGCTCTGTCAGGAGGAATGGGCCAAAATTCACCCAACTTATTGTGGGAAGCTTGTGGAAGGCTACCCGAAATGTTTGACCCAGTTAAACAATTTAAAGGCAATGCTACCAAATACTAATTGAGTATATGTAAACTTCTGATCCACTGGGAATGTAATGAAAAAAATAATAGTGGAAATAAATCATTCTTTCTACTATTATTCTGACATTTAACATTATTAAAATAAAGTGGTGATCCTAACTGACCTATACAGGGAATTTTTACTAGGATTAAATGTCAGGAATTGTGAAAAACTTCTATGTGTGTATTAGGTAGTTGTTGTGGAATTGTTAGATTACATGTTAGATATTGCTGCACTGTCGGAACTAGAACGCTACACTCGCAATAACATCTGCTAACCATGCATTTTTGACCAATAAAATTAGATTTGTAGAACAAGTATGATTGTCTGTATATATATATATATATATATATATATATATATATATATATATATATATATATATATATATATATATATATATATATATATATATATATATATATATATATGATTGTCATGTCACGTACAGTATAGGTCTATATGCTACCCACCTCCTGTATTGCTTCGTTCCTCTCTAGGATGGACAGGGTGACAGCAGCACACTCCAGGGTGGACAGGCAGATGTTAGATGGCTGAGAACGGATCACATACTGGCTAGTCTGCTCACTCCTGCTCAGCTGTACCTGAAATACACAACGCAGCAGACTCCATTTCAACAATAAAAATAACCAGACCATACACTTGAAAGCCCTTGATTTGGCTTGTAGTTTGCACTTTTGGGACTATTGCATTGGCTTTATTGTACTTAATCAATACACCCCTGGTGTAAAGAAACCTGGTTCCCTTATACTCAATCTACAGTGACTTGCAAAAGTATTCACCCCATTTATTATAGCTGCGAGTATCTTGGGGTGTTCCTATAAGTGTGGCACATCTAGTCACTGGGATTTTTGCCCATTCTTCAAGACAAAACTGCTCCAGCTCCTTCAAGCTGGATGGGTTCCCCTGGTGTACAGCAATCTTTAAGTCATAACACAGATTCTCAATTGGATCGAGGTCTGGGCTTTGACTAGGCCATTCCAAGACATTTATAGGTTTCCCCTTAAACCACTTGTGTGTTGTTTTAGCAGTATGCTTAGGGTCATTGTCCTGCTGGAAGGTGAACCTCCGTCCCAGTCTCAAATCTCTGGGAGACTGAAACAGGTTTCCCTCAAGAATTTCCCTGTATTTAGCGCCATCATTCCTTTCATTCTGACCAGTTTCCCAGTCCCTGCCGATGAAAAACATCCCCACAGCATGATGCTGCCACCACCATGCTTCACTGGGGATTTTGTTCTCGGGGTGATGAGAGGTGTTGGGTTTGCGCCAGACATAGTGTTTTTCTTGATGACCAAAAATCTCAATTTTAGACTCATCTGACCAGAGTACCATCTTCCATATATTTGGGGAGTCTCCCAGATGCCTTTTGGCATACACCAAACGTGTTTGCTTATTTTTTTTATTTAAGCAATGGCTTTTTTCTGGCCACTTCCGTAATCATAGGTACACTTCAACTATGACAGACAAAATGGGGGGGGGGGGGGGGGGGATCCTGAAAATCACATTGTAGGATTTTTTATTTATTTATTTGCAAATTATGGTGGAAAATAAGTATTTGGTCAATAACAAAAGTTTCTCAATACTTTGTTATATACCCTTTGTTGGCAATGACAGAGGTCAAACGTTTTCTGTAAGTCTTCACAAGGTTTTCACACACTGTTGCTGGTATTTTGGCCCATTCCTCCATGCAGATCTCCTCTAGAGCAGTGATGTTTTGGGGCTGATGCTAGGCAACACGGACTTTCAACTCCCTCCAAAGATTTTATATGGGGTTGAGATCTGGAGACTGGCTAGGCCACACCAAGACCTTGAAATGCTTCTTACGAAGCCACTCCTTCGTTGTGTTTGGGATCATTGTCATGCTGAAAGACCCAGCCACGTTTCATCTTCAATGACCTTGCTGATGGAAGGAGGTTTTCACTCAAAATCCCATACATGGCCCCATTCATTCTTTCCTTTACACGGATCAGTCGTCCTGGTCCCTTTGCAGAAAAACAGCCCCAAAGCATGATGTTTCCACCCCCATGCTTCACAGTAGGTATGGTGTTCTTTGGATGCAACTCAGAATTCTTTGTCCTCCAAACACGACGAGTTGAGTTTTTACCAAAAAGTTATATTTTGGTTTCATCTGACCATATGACATTCTCCCAATCTTCTTCTGGATCATCCAAATGCTCTCTAGCAAACTTCAGACGGGCCTGGACACGTACTGGCTTAAGCAGGGGGACACGTCTGGCACTGCAGGATTTGAGTCCCTGGCGGCGTAGTGTATTACTGATGGTAGGCTTTGTTACTTTGGTCCCAGCTCTCTGCAGGTCCCCCCGTGTGGTTCTGGGATTTTTGCTCACCGTTCTTGTGATCATTTTGACCCCACGGGGTGAGATCTTGCGTCGAGCCCCAGATCGAGGGAGATTATCAGTGGTCTTGTATGTCTTCCATTTCCTAATAATTGCTCCCACAGTTGATTTCTTCAAACCAAGCTGCTTACCTATTGCAGATTCAGTCTTCCCAGCCTGGTGCAGGTCTACAATTTTGTTTCTGGTGTCCTTTGACAGCTCTTTGGTCTTGGCCATAGTGGAGTTTGGAGTGTGACTGTTTGAGGTTGTGGACAGGTGTCTTTTATACTGATAACAAGTTCAAACAGGTGCCATTAATACAGGTAACGAGTGGAGGACAGAGGAGCCTCTTAAAAAAGAAGTTACAGGTCTGTGAGAGCCAGAAATCTTGCTTGTTTGTAGGTGACCAAATACTTATTTTCCGCCATAATTTGCAAATAAACTCATTAAAAATCCTACAATGTGATTTTCTGGATTTTTTTTTCTCATTTTGTCTGTCATAGTTGAAGTGTACCTATGATGAAAATTACAGGCCTCATCTTTTTAAGCTGGAGAACTTGCACAATTGGTGGCTGACTAAATACTTTTTTGCCCCACTGTATGCACGCACCACTTTTCTGTTTTTACATTTTAGTTAGTTATTTTTTTCATTTCACTTCACCAATTTGGACTATTTTGTGTATGTCCATTACATGAAATCCAAATAAAAATTCATTTAATTGACAGGTTGTAACTTAACAAAATAGAAAAAGTGCTCCAAGGGGGATGAATCCTTTTGCAAGGCACTGTATTGTGCCCTGTTGAAGTATAGCTGTTCCACCTGTTTGGGCTGGTGGAGCAGGGTGTTTCTGAGGAACATATCTTTTGCCTGGCTCCAGGTGCCATCGATGATGATGACATTGGGTCCCACTGCCCTCACAAATTGCTCTCCCATCCTGTCCTGGTCTTGTTTCTGGACTAGCTCCTCCAGGTTCTGAGCATCTGGTCCCGGGTACAGTATCAGGGTTCTGCTGTCTCGACACACTGCAGCCAGCTCTGGGTTCCTGTAAGGCAGAGAGAGATGCAACATGTTTAGAGACAATGATGTACGTGTCACGTTCGTTGCATGGAGGAGACCAAAGCACAGTGTGATATGAATACATCTTCTTTAAGACGAAGAACACTTAAACAAACAATACAAAATAACAAAACGAACGTGAAGCTATACTATTAATGTGCATATACAGGCAACTAGACATAGACATAGATAATAACCCACAAAATATCCAAAGAAGATGACTGCCTAAATATGGTTCCCAATCAGAGACAACAATAAACACCTGCCTCTAATTGAGAACCAATCTAGGCAACCATAGACATATATAAACACCTAGATGATAAACAACCCCATAAACCTACAAAACCCCTAGACAGTACAAAAACACATACATCACCCATGTCACACCCTGACCTAACCAAAACAATAAAGAAAACAAAGAATACTCAGGTCAGGGCGTGACAGTACGTGTAATGTTCAGTATCGGACCAACATAAAGATAAATGTTTACCTCTCTTCATTGAATCTCCTTCCCACCAAGACCTTGCATTTTCCTGGGGGCAAACACGCAGCAAGGAGAGGGACGGTACGAAGCGCTCGACTCTCCTGAAAACACAGAGAAAATAATTTCCATTGTTATTTTTACTGACACAGTACCCAATCACACACACTGGATCGGAGGAGCATAGGGTCAGCTGCAGAGCAGTAACCCTGAAGCAGTTTGGGGCATTACTCAAGGGCTAAACTCAGGGTTGTGAGTGAGTCGTTAGGATAGGATTTTAATCACTTTATTAATGGACCCCTTGTGATTTGAACAAAACCTTCCATACATTTTTACATCCCTGTTAGTGAGCATTTCTCCTTTGCTAAAACAATCCATCAACCAGACAGGTGTGACATATCAAGAAGCTGATTAAGCAGTATGATCATTACACATGTGCACCTTGTGCTGGGGACATCAAATGGCCACTCTTAAATTGTGCCGTTTTTGTCACAACACAATGCTACAAATGTCTCAAATTGAAGGAGCATGCAATTGGCATGCTGACTGCAAGAATGTCCACCAGAGATGTTGCCAGAGAATTAAATACTTATTTATCTACCATAAGTCGCCTCTAACATCATTTTAGAGAATTTGGCAGTACGTCGAACCGGTCCCACAACCGCCGACCACATGTAAGTCAGGGAAGAGCCGACTCCGGGATGCTGGCCTTCTAGGCAGAGTTCCTCTGTCCAGTGTCTGTGTTATTTTGCCCATCTTAATCTTTTATTTTCATTGGCCAGTCTGAGATATGGCTTTTTCTTTGCTACTCTGCCTAGAAGGCCAGCATAGTCTCCTCTTTGCGGTTGACGTTGAGTCTGGTGTTTTGCGGATACTATTTAATGAAGCCGCCAGCTGAGGACTTGTGAGGCGTCTGTTTCTCAAACTAGACACTTGTCCCCTTGCTCAGTTGTGCACCGGGGCCTCCCACTCCTCTTTCTACTCTGGTTAGAGCCAGTTTGCGTTGTTCTGTGAAGGGAGTAGTACACAGCGTTGAAAGCGATCTTCAGTTTCTTGGCAATTTCTCACATGGAATAGCCTTCATTTCTCAGAACAAGAATTGACTGATGAGTTTCAGAAGAAAGTGCTTTGTTTCTGGCCATTGAGCCTGTAATTGAATCCACAAATGCTGATGCTCCAGATACTCAACTAGTCTAAAGAAGGCCAGTTTTATTGCTTCTTTAATCAGAACAAAAGTTTTTAGCTGTGTTAACATAATTGCAAAAGGGTTTTCTAATGATCAATTAGCCTTTTAAAATGATAAACTTGGATTAGCTAACAACGTGCCATTGGAACACAGGAGTGATGGTTGCTGATAATGGGCCTCTGTACGCCTATGTAGATATTCATTTTTTTTTTAACTCTGCCGTTTCCAGCTACAATAGTAATTTACAACAATAACAATATCTACACTGTACTTCTGATCAAATGTATGTTATTTTAATGGGCAATTTGGCTTTTCTTTAAAAAACAAGGACATTTCTAAGTGACCCCAAACTTTTGAACTGTTTTGTATGTTGTAGCTCAGACCCTATTTGACATAATCTGAGGTGTTTATGTTGTGTTTGTGTTGTGCCTGCCATCAGTTGAGACACAGCATACTCTTGAATACAGGGTGGTTTTGTTCAAATCAAAAGGGGCGCAGTCAGAAAGTGATTGAAATTATATGGATCGACCCCCCCCCACACACACACACACACACACACACCCCACCTCTGCAGGATGCTGTACGATGTACAGACACGTGGAGACCTCCAGGGGGTGGACTGGCAGGAACGGGCAGAGACACACCTTCTGGGGACGGCTGTTTGGAGAGAAGAGGAGAGGGTGAAGATGTCTCCCAAACAGTCTTAAATAACTACCTTGCTCATCGCATACCTTTATATGTGACTGCCAGGGAAAGGTGAAAGGTATAATTATGGTGGATGACTACTGAGAATTTGCTTTAACATGGCCACAAATCAGTGTGCAGATAAAGGACTCAGTACTGGAGTGGTATTCATTACGCTGATTCTGTTCCAAAATGTTTCGTCCAAACGGAAAACGTTTTGCAACAAAAACTTGAGTTTTGTATTGGACAAGTTCAGGTAGGTCCCTCCCCGTTTGCTTCCTGTTGAGTCTGGCAAATGGTATCCGTTGCAATACATAATCAGGGTTGGGGAGTAACGGATTACATGTAAGGGATTACAAAAAATGGTAACTGTAATCCCTTACCAGAAGAAAATACTGTAATCAGATTACCAATACTTTTGATTACTTTGAGGATTAGTTTTAAATTCCGAAAGGATGTTTGCGCAAAAAAATCTGTTTTCTAAATGACATTCAAATCAGCATTGAAAAAAGGCGCAAGTTTAAGTTTGTTCCATCTGAGCGAGTCTGACCACAATCAGACCACTATGACGACACACCAAATGTGTTTGATGGATTGCGGGAAAAGAGCATTAATAGGCTTTTGTAGGCTACAGTCCAAGCTATGTCTTCCAATGGTGTGACTGCAGTCGGCATCCAAAGATTATCCAACTTGAATAAACGCTTGGAGGTAAGGATGACAGCAGTGGTGTAGTCTACGACCATACCGATATCACTTATTGATATCTACAGAGCGCGTTGATGTGATTCACACTGCTGCCCTCTCATTTAGCTATTTGCGCCTTACAGATTGTGGTTGTTGTAGGTGGCTGTTCACAAACCTAAATATGTATTTGAACCCAATAATGGTTGAATTCAATAAGTTTAAACTGTCTATCAATCGTTGTTTTTTAAACCAGGGGACAGCGAATGAAAAATGTGCTCTTGCAACAGCTGCATAGTGCGGATCCAAGTCTATGGAATAAAAGTGGGGCTTTTATTGATCAATCTAATTTATGCTGATAAAATAAATCCATAGGCCTAATGGACACATGCTCAAACTTGAACACTTTTGATAAGGGACAAGCTGTAGTTGCTACATCCATTTTGGGATTCATAAATATTAAATATACAGTACCAGTCCAAAGTTTGGATACACCTACTCATTGAAAAAAATTAAGAAAAACCATTCAATGAGCCCAATCATTCCTCCATGTCAACAAAATCATAAACAACAGAGTAGGACAGGCTAATATGTCCTTAGTTTTGGGGTCATACTCAGGTAAAATAATTTGGCTAATCTATACTTCCATATTTCCAAGTCCTGTTCTTGAAGATCAAGGGGTATAACATTTATTGGAATGACTGGAATTCTGATAGACTTCGGTTTTTAATGTAAAGCTATAATTTAATCATATTATTATATGTAGTAGAAAGCAATAGGTTAGAAGAAGCCTTCATAACCAACCCATAAAGTAAAATGTTATGTCCATATATGACCAGCTATGTAAACTTTGACATAGATTTATCCTGCAATAGATGTCGTTCAATTGATAACATACATTTGTGTATTCTTCTAATGCCTCTTAAGGGGAAAGTAATCTAAAAGTAAATTAATATAATCAGACTTTGGACAGGTAACTTGTAACTGTAACGGATTACATTTAGAAAGTAACCTACCCAACCCTGGGCATAATGATTGAAGCACTGTACTATTTGAGAAGTAGTCTACCCCAGCCTCGCGAGGGAATCCTTCCACATATCGTCTCGTTAGAAGCAGCAGAATAGTTCATGGAGAGAATGAATATCCTCATGTAGCTAGCTTGTCTCTTAGGCGGGTTGCCTCCAAGGCTCCAACAGGGTACCACGGGTCTAGTCATTAATCCAAACTGTTGCGTTTGGCATTAATTCGTGTAATCAATACAGCCCAGCTGTAGCTACAGAATTGTAACTGGATATGTGATGGTCCATTACAGTAACTAGCTAATCTTAAATATTTGACTGATAAAGCTTTCATTCACATACTATCAATTAATGGTGGTGGCAAAGATACTGGTAACTTCTATATTTTGTGGCGGTGCTCCCGCTGAACTTACCAACATCGTAAACATGTGGGTCGTCTCTCGCAGACATCTACAGGCAGAGATCGCAGATCCCCAAAGCCGTCCACGTCTTCGTCATCTTGGGAAGAAGAGCTGCCACAATTGGCATATTCAACTGGAGCAAGAGGGTGGTTTATGGAAAGATTTGAGAGACTTTGGCATGTTGTGTCCATTACAAATGTATGGAACATGAAAACAAATGAAGGGAAACTCGTATCAGCTTCTCGTCAGTAACACCAGAAGTACTTCCGGGTTACGGAATTTCGGACATTTTCTAAATAAAAGTCCACCACGTAATAGTAGGAATGTGTCATTAACCTGTATTTATTCATATGTATGAAAAATAATTGTCTAAAAATTAACAATGATTCATATTTGTTCATAAATTCATATTTGTTCACATTTGCATTAAATGTGGGTTTTTAAACAGGTTCCAAGGTTAATTAAATGCCCCCAATGCAAATCACTGTATATCAGTGGAGGCTGGTGGGAGGAGCTATAGGAAGACGGGCTCATTGCAATGACTGTATTGGAACCAATGGAATGAAGTCAACACGTTGTTTCCATCTGTTTGATTTGTTTGGTACCATTCCATTGATTCCATTCCACCCATTACAATGACCCGGTCGTCCTAAAGCTCTTCCCACCAGCCTCCTCTGTTTTACATGTATTACATACTGGCTTATACAGAAAAAAACAATTATTTGACCCGATGTAAAAGTGGGGTGGGGAGTACTCAGTAGGGTCTGTAGAATCTATATATAGTGTAATTTCATTGGGCCCTCTTTCATAGGGGGGCACACGGGGAGTCAGGCAATAGACCTGAGCCAACTCCCTGTGCTTACCGGAAGAAGCATAGTACTGGTCAGGCACCGTGTTATGCGGTCAAGCGCACAGTGTCGCCAGTATGCGCTCATAGCCCGGAGCGCTATAGGCCAGCCCCCCTCAAGTACCTTTAAATAAATGGAGAGAAAAAGTGCCATGCGAGAGTGGGCATCCAGCCAGTATTGTGCCGGCTCAGGTACGCCGTTTCCGGGGCGCTGGGAGGCTGCGCCCTATGCCTGCGCTCCGCCCGTGCCGAGCGAATGTGGGTATTGAGCCTAAGGGAGAGGTGCGAGTGTTATGCACCAGATCTCCAGTGCTCACCCAGAGCCCGGTTCAACCTGTGCCTGTGTAACGGATGTGAAACGGCTAGCTTAGTTAGCGTGGGCGCTAAATAGCGTTTCAATCAGTGACGTCACTTGCTCTGAGACCTTGAAGTAGTAGTTCCCCTTGCTCTGCAAGGGCCGCGGCTTTTGTGGAGCGATGGGTAACGATGCTTCGAGGGTGACTGTTGATGTGTGCAGAAGGTCCCTAGTTCGCGCCCGGGTATGGGCGAGGGACGGTCTAAATTTGTACTGTTACACCTGCACTCTGGAGGGTCCGGGCTGAAGTGGTCATCCATCCTGGATGAGTGGTGCCAAGGCTGTGCACCAGAGCTCCAGTGCTCCCCCACAGCCCGGTCCATCCGGTGCCTCCTCCACGCACCAGGCCTCCTGTAGGTCTCCCCAGCCTGGTCGGTTCTGTGTCAGCCCCACGCACCAGGCTGTCACTCCATCTCCTCCCTCCAGGTTCTCCCGCCTGTCCGGCGCTTCCAGAGTCTCCCTCCTGTCCGGAGCTGCCCGTCAGTCAGGAGCTGCCAGACCCGCCCGTCAGTCAGGAGCTGCCAGAGCAGCCCGTCACTCCGGAGCTGCCAGAGTCCCCCATCAGTTAGCAGCTTCCAGTCGCCCGTCAGTCAGGAGCTGCCAGAGTCGCCCGTCAGTCAGCAGCTTCCAGTCGCCCGTCAGTCCGGAGCTGCCAGAGTCCCCCGTCAGTCAGCAGCTTCCAGTCGCCCGTCAGTCAGCAGCTTCCAGTCGCCCATCAGTCAGGAGCTGCCAGAGTCCCCCGTCAGTCAGCAGCTTCCAGTCGCCCGTCAGTCAGGAGCTGCCAGAGTCGCCCGTCAGTCAGGAGCTGCCAGAATCGCCCGTCAGTCAGGAGCTGCCAGAGTTGCCCGTCAGCTGAGTCGCCCGTCAGCTGACAGAGTCTCCCTTCACTCCGGAGCTGCCAGAGTCGCCCTTCACTCCGGAGCTGCCAGAGTCTCCCTCCTGTCCGGCACAGCCAGAGTCTCCCGTCTATTCGGGGCCGCTGCAAGGGTCCGGTGTCGGCGGCGAGGGTCGCCGCTCCAAAGGCGCCACCTAAGTGGGTCAAGACTAAGGTGGAGTGGGGTACAAGTCCCGCGCCAGAGCTGCCACCGTGGACAGATGCCCACCCAGACCCTCCCCTATGGGTTTAGGTTTTGCGGCCAGAGTCCGCACCTTTGGGAGGGTGTACTGTCACGTCCTGACCTTAGTTCCTTTTTTATGTCTCTATTTTAGTTTGGTCAGGGCGTGAGTTGGGGTGGGCATTCTATGTTTGTTCTGTGTGTTATAGTTCTATGTGTTTGGCCTGGTATGGTTCCCAATCAGAGGCAGCTGTCAATCGTTGTCTCTGACTGAGAACCATACTTAGGTCGCCTGTTCCCACCTGGTGTTTGTAGGTAGTTGTTTTCTGTGTCTGTGTTTTCACCATACAGAACTGTTTCGATTTTCGTTGTTTCATTGTTGTTATTTTGTGTTCAGTTGTAATAAATTTAACATGGACATGTATCACGCTGCATTTTGGTCCAATCTTGACTACTCTTCCTCAGACGAAGAGGAGAATCGTTGCAAATTAATTACCAACTAGCTAGTAAGCTATGTATTTTGAATCAAGCAACAATAGGCTATTCAATCGGATCATTTTCCTGTTCACCCAAATCAAAGTTACTGTGGTCCTGTGTGGCTTGCAAAACCAGGTTTGTGGGTTCGATTCCCAAGGGGGACCATTACAAATTCAAATGTGTCCACTCAGTACTGTAAGTCCAGGTGTAGCGTATCATCCATGGAAAAACAAAAAGTACCTCAGGCTACACTCTCGCATCTCAAAACCTATCATACATAGTCTCACTACGCCTTGATAGTAGCTAGCTTAGCTTTCTACTGCATCGATGGATTCCCAGGAGAGAGTAATTGCGAGATTTTTAAATATTAATGATGTTGTGCTGGGAGCAGGTTCAGACGATCAGTGGCGTCAATTTATGGGCAACTACTTTTGACCTGAGCCGGAGAGTGTGGCCATCAGCGACTCCGCAAATGGAACAGACACCGACTCAGACAAGCTCACCGAAGTCGAGGCCAAGCCCTTTGAGGACGAAACTGAGGAAAACCACCCGTTAAAGGTTGGATCCGTCTATTACGGCGCTTCAGTCGGTCAAGGGGAAATATGTAAATGATGCTGGGCAAGAAATTAAAAAGGCTTGCTTGTTCAGGTGCTCTTGCAAGTCCAACGAACGGGAGCCCTGCTATTTGCTTTTTACCCCTGAGGGTCCTATTTGTTCTAAAGACAGGTCACATAAACGCAAGAAATGGCCATCAATAAAGTTATCATATAACTTGACCATCTATAAAGATATGTCAAACATGACCCATTTACTGTCCGAGTAAAAGTGCGTGTGTTTTCTGTGTGTGTGTGTTTACTGTTTGTGGTATGTGTGTGTGGGATTCATGCATACATTTCAATAAGCACAGGGAATGTGTAGTTTGTGTGTTTTATTGAAAGTGTGATGATATAACTTGAAAATGTATTGGCTAGAATATATTATGATGGTGACAATGTTAAAGAATTATGCACTATTATTTGTCTTATTTTTCAGATGGAAAACATATAGTGCTCATTGGCAAGATTGCTGGTTCCATTAACCTTTCCAAGAAAACTGTCAGCTCGAAAAGAAGCGAACAAACAGAAAGGAAACATCAGAGGAAATAATATTTCCTTGATAGCCAGCAAATATGCAGAGGAACATTCAAGTTCCTAAGTTGTCTTTATTTCTAAGAGTACTACAACTTGATGTTTTCTGTTATTATTGGGGCTGCAACAGTATTAAACATTTCAGGAGGTATTTAAGAAAGAATGAGTAGTAAACTGTATTATGAATATAAGTAAAAGAGCTGAGAATACATTGTGCCTTTCAGCACATATTAAAGGCATGTTTTAAATAATGTATTTTCTGATTTCAGAATTTCTACAAAAAGCTGACTGCAGTGATAAAAGTTCTGCAAGGAACATGGTGTGATTCCAACGAAGAATTGGTGTGGAGGTCGTCTCGCCAGCCAACGGGTGCTGTCCTACGAGAACATTCAGCGAATCATCCACGCAATGCCGCTCCCAGGACAGATCTGCTACGGTGCTACCGACATTTGAGACAAAGTCCTCTATGAAGCGTAAGTACAAAAAAGTTGATGCGTGATCACGGTGAGTGTTTTCCTAAATCTTGATACTTATATTTGTATCAAACGTTTGTCAGCTCAAGCCAGTGGACTAACGCGCCACACGAATCGGATCCATATAGACTGTCAGTCCTTAGTCTCTGGTGACGTGTGTGTGGTCAGATTTTCTTTAACGTTTCTCATTTTAGATGCTGCTATACCAGAGCTTACTCTGACCATTTTTTTTAGCTCTCACTCCCTCTATCCACTTGCCTGTTTTAGCACTTTTCAGATGTCGTTAACTCTGTATGACAGTCATAAAAATGCAGGTGCTGGGTTTGTGAGAGGGTTGCTTGGGTACATCTATATACATTCTCTATTATGTATTTTTAAGAGATGTTATTTATTCATTAATTATCCTCCTAAGCCTTATCTCCAAATCTAACATGGAAAAACTATGAGCCAAAACCATGATATATTTGAGGACAACATGGGATGCAAACGCGTTTGTGTGCACGTGTATGTGCAAGTACACGTGCGCACAAACGCATACACCGCATGTTGTCCTTGCACATATCATGGAGTGAAAATGTGCACCTTGAGAGTACAGTACCAGTCAAATGTTTGGACACACCTACTCATTCAAGGGTTTTCTTTATTTTTTACTATTTTCTACATTGTAGAATAATAGTGAAGACATCAAAACTATGAAATAACACATATGGAATCATGTAGTAACCCAAATATATTTTAGATTCTTCAAAGTAGCCACCCTTTGCCTTGATGACAGCTTTGCATACTCTTGGCATTCTCTCAACCAGCTTCATGAGGTATTTACCTGGAATGCTTTTCCAATAGTCTTGAAGGAGTTCCCACATATGCAGAGCACTTTTTGGCTGTTTTTCCTTCACTCTGCGGTCCAACTCACCCCAAACCATCACAATTGGGTTGAGGTTGGGTGACTCTGAAGGCCAGGTCATCTGATGTAGCATTCCATCACTCTCCTTCTTGGTCAAATGGCCCTTACACAGTCTGGAGATCTGTTTTGGGTAATTGTCCTGTTGAAAAACAAATTATAATCCCACTAAGCGCAAACCAAATGGGGTGGTGCATTGCTGTAGAATGCTGTGGTAGCCATTCTGGTTAAGTGTGCCTTGAATTCAAAATATTTTTTTTTGCAATCGCTAGGACCCATTTCTCAATACTTTTTCAAAACACTTCACACAGTTCTCCTAACCAACTTTCAGCCTGGCATAGCAGTTAATTTCACATCCAAAATGCACTAAAACTACCAAAATACTTCATACATGTCTCAAATCATCTCATTCTTCCACACTACCAAAGGTTGTCACCCAACAAGCACACTTTGTCACTTATAAAACAATGACCTAAAAAGCTCTAACACTAAAAACAATGTTTTTTTTTGTTAAATTTCTTTGCTGTTTAGAATTCACTGCAGTATATATGTTACGTGTACGAATAAGATATGATGCAATATGCTTCAATATGTTTTGTCATTTTTGGTCATTTTCTTATGT
Organism: Oncorhynchus mykiss; assembly: GCF_057628025.1. Taxonomy (NCBI): domain Eukaryota; kingdom Metazoa; phylum Chordata; class Actinopteri; order Salmoniformes; family Salmonidae; genus Oncorhynchus; species Oncorhynchus mykiss. The sequence goes on from NC_143026.1 coordinate 23,103,178, forward strand.
CAGACTGTTGGTAACAATGATTCGGAAGACAGGCTCAGGAATGAGAAATAGTTTAAAAAAAAAAATGATACCCCAAATTACGAAGACCAAACAAACACTTACACAAAACACAGGGTTGAAACCCAAACAAAAGAGTGAGGAGTACCTCAAATAAATACACATGCGCACAATAATTAACACACGGGACGAGACCCATAGTCATCTGCGCAATCCACAAGGGCACGAAAGCCCAAAACATTCAGCACAGGTACTCATGCACACCAAGGGACATTGTAACAATAATGGACAGCACCAAGGTAAACAAAGGGCACATATACAGTGCCTTGCGAAAGTATTCGGCCCCCTTGAACTTTGCGACCTTTTGCCACATTTCAGGCTTCAAACATAAAGATATAAAACTGTATTTTTTTGTGAAGAATCAACAACAAGTGGGACACAATCATGAAGTGGAACAACATTTATTGGATATTTCAAACTTTTTTAACAAATCAAAAACTGAAAAATTGGGCGTGCAAAATTATTCAGCCCCCTTAAGTTAATACTTTGTAGCGCCACCTTTTGCTGCGATTACAGCTGTAAGTCGCTTGGGGTATGTCTCTATCAGTTTTGCACATCAAGAGACTGACATTATTTGCTATTCCTCCTTGCAAAACAGCTCGAGCTCAGTGAGGTTGGATGGAGAGCATTTGTGAACAGCAGTTTTCAGTTCTTTCCACAGATTCTCGATTGGATTCAGGTCTGGACTTTGACTTGGCCATTCTAACACCTGGATATGTTTATTTTTGAACCATTCCATTGTAGATTTTGCTTTATGTTTTGGATCATTGTCTTGTTGGAAGACAAATCTCCGTCCCAGTCTCAGGTCTTTTGCAGACTCCATCAGGTTTTCTTCCAGAATGGTCTTGTATTTGGCTCCATCCATCTTCCCATCAATTTTAACCATCTTCCCTGTCCCTGCTGAAGAAAAGCAGGCCGAAACCATGATGCTGCCACCACCATGTTTTACAGTGGGGATGGTGTGTTCAGCTGTGTTGCTTTTACGCCAAACATAACGTTTTGCATTGTTGCCAAAAAGTTCAATTTTGGTTTCATCTGACCAGAGCACCTTCTTCCACATGTTTGGTGTGTCTCCCAGGTGGCTTGTGGCAAACTTTAAACAACACTTTTTATGGATATCTTTAAGAAATGGCTTTCTTCTTGCCACTCTTCCATAAAGGCCAGATTTGTGCAATATACGACTGATTGTTGTCCTATGGACAGAGTCTCCCACCTCAGCTGTAGATCTCTGCAGTTCATCCAGAGTGATCATGGGCCTCTTGGCTGCATCTCTTATCAGTCTTCTCCTTGTATGAGCTGAAAGTTTAGAGGGACGGCCAAGTCTTGGTAGATTTGCAGTGGTCTGATACTCCTTCCATTTCAATATTATGGCTTGCACAGTGCTCCTTGGGATGTTTAAAGCTTGGGAAATCTTTTTTTTATCCAAATCCGGCTTTAAACTTCTTCACAACAGTATCTCGGACCTGCCTGGTGTGTTCCTTGTTCTTCATGATGCTCTCTGCGCTTTTAACGGACCTCTGAGACTATCACAGTGCAGGTGCATTTATACGGAGACTTGATTACAAACAGGTGGATTGTATTTATCATCATTAGTCATTTAGGTCAACATTGGATCATTCAGAGATCCTCACTGAACTTCTGGAGAGAGTTTGCTGCACTGAAAGTAAAGGGGCTGAATAATTTTGCACGCCCAATTTTTCAGTTTTTGATTTGTTAAAAAAGTTTGAAATATCCAATAAATGTCGTTCCACTTCATGATTGTGTCCCACTTGTTGTTGATTCTTCACAAAAAAATACAGTTTTATATCTTTATGTTTGAAGCTTGAAATGTGGCAAAAGGTCGCAAAGTTCAAGGGGGCCGAATACTTTCGCAAGGCACTGTATACAAATACAAACAGTGGGAATAGGGGCCAGGTGTGCGTAATGAAAGTTCTGGAGCGATCCGTGACAGTTCTGTATATTATAGTCATCTTACCTGGACATATTGGTTCCTGCGTTGCTTGACTCGTGGGTTTGGAGGCTTTGCTCAATTTACTTCTGTAATGTGCAGTTCAGAAAGATGCCCTTGCAGAATGTACATATTACCTGTTGTTTTGCCGGAAATGTCTTACAATAGATGCCACTGTTGAGCGTTGCAGATTCGGCTGCACTCTCAGACCAGCCTCTCTCATTGATAGACCATGATTTATTACATGATCAATTATAGTAGCCCTAATCTCATCTGAGACTACAGCTCTGGATCTTCCTCTCAGTCGTCTTCCACCACTGGTATACTCCTCTCCGTCTCCCAGCCACTCTTCTTCCTCTGTCAGCCACTTCTCTATCTCTGGCTGGGTTCATGTTTATATTACAGTACAGCATTACTCCTAAGAGGTCCCCTTTTGTAAAGACGGTAATGCAATTGAAAGACTAACACCTGGGTAGGTGTTAGGCTACACTTGTTTTGATAGTAAGTTTCTAATTAGCTAAAGTTGTCCAACCTTTGGGTTGCTAGATTTTTGCGTTATAAGACCACCCATCCACCCCAACCAACTGCCATACTAAGTAACCATTTGTCTTATGTAACCATACCAAACATAACATATCATATCATTAGAGTATTGGATTTACATTTACTATGTCACATCTAGTCTATGAGACCAGGCTGGCCTCGGTAACGGCACCTACTCTGAGGCTATGAGGTCAGTGAACTCATGTTGAGTCTAAATCATACTTCTGCACTTTTGTAGTCACTTTAACTCTCTGCTGACTCACACATTCAGGACTATATCTAAATGACAATGCAGACTTTACACATTAAATCAGCCCAAAGTCAGCCTTGCCTGACAAAACATGCATCAGGTCAAGCGTTTTGGCTAGACATATATATATATATATTATCAGTATCGTTACTGGCATATCTGTATGTAAATGTACTAAATTATCCGAATGATGATGAGCAGGCTGCAGACTTTAGACATTTAAATCAGCCCAAGGGCAGCCTTACCTGCTGTCATGACTGTCCTGTAAGGATCTGAGTGGGTCAGATCAGGTTTGCAATGAATAACTCAACCAGACCCCCTTTCACCCACAGAGAGGGGAAGGAGAGAACTGGGCCAGGTTGACAGCTCATGCCCAGTTGTAAAATTAAAGGAGAAGAAGACTCTCTCTCCATTAACAGATTTTTTCCTGACGAAACGAATACTGAAACAATTTTTCTAAAATAAGAAAATGTTATAAAGGAAATAATGTAACTTGGAAAGTATATCCCCTTTATCTGTCAAATCTCCATCCTCTACATTGTATATGAGTAATGAAAAATGATGTTAAGATAGGAATGTGATTTTAGGAACCATAAGAGAATCTATCTCCTATAAACTGTGCCAGGTAAGTAGCCATGCCCCAAGTGTGGCCAGAGAGCGTGTCAGACTGACGGAACCGTCCCTTTCGGCCAGAGTGCATAAAAGGACTGGTATGGAAATTAACATTAGACCAGAAAAGCATTTGAAATGGTTGGCACTTTGAACCTCAACACGAGGTGAAGAAAATAAACCCACCTCCCAGACCAGAGAGGCGTGTAGAGTCCAGAGGGGTTTGAACCTTGAATATCAACATGAGGAAGCAGCGAAAAGCTCACCTTCAGACAATCACTGGTATGGCTGATTATCTAGAAAAGCGAATTTAAGTGCGACCATCCTACTACTCTTCTCAAATCACCGTATTCTACTACTCTCATAACCAATAGGAACCGTCGACACGGCTGGCTGGCTATCTTCCAAGGAGCATCTTCCTGAGTGAACAACAGTAGCAGGCGGGAAAGGGGAGACCCATTTCGGACAATCAGAGCCACACAAGCGTGCCGCTGAAAGGCCAACAACCTTCCTAAGTAGGGCTGGTTCCAACAGCGATAAATGGTAAACGAAGGCAGTCACACGTAAATACATTCATGATTTCTTACTTTGTGTGCAAAGTATATGATTACTGTGAGAATAGTTTCTAAAATGGATCAACAATAAGTGTCTTTCTTTTTCTCTCTCTCTCTCCCTCTCCATGTCATTGTGTAAAAAGCCACCATATTGTGTCAGTCTGCTAGGAACCTTTTTCTCATGTATTAAGTGTGTATGTTTATTCTGTGTTATTATTTAGTTAGCTAGAGAATAAATAATGAAACCAATTTGTGTAGCACTGAATCATAAGTAAGGCTGGGGTTTTTGCAGATCCAAGAAGGTTAGGACTGTTCAGAATGATGATACGATACGAGGTCATGATTTAATACGTTGACTGTTGGATGTGATAGGTCAAGACCTTTAGAGTTTAATTCGGGAGATGGTAACGCTTTAAACAACCGCTCTCAAGGTGCCCCAAATTCCTAATGAGTTAATTGTTACATGATTAATTTAATCGGGTAACAATTAAACATAGTTATTTGATTCGATAAAGAACAGTCATCAGATTAATGAAAGTAAAGCCACAACACTGCCAAAACATGCATTAGGTCAAGCGTTTTTTTTAGACAAATAAAATATAATTTTTTGAAGCTGTGTTCATGCTGCTGGTTAGTATCACCACAATTATGCCTGTAGTCTATCAATGGTTATCACGGAGGTTAACAGCACTTTTCTTCAACCAACCCTAGTCGCAATTCATCAAAAGGTTTGTATCTTGGACTTGGGTTTTTGGATTGAAAGTAGCAGGGATGTGGGTTCTGGTTTTTGTGATTGTGTGACATATTGTTGCCTCGTAAAATAGCTAGGTGCTCACCAGGAAAAGGTAGATTCTAGTGAGTTGGCAGGACCCTGGTTTTGTGGACATACAATCAATTGTTTTGCCTGTACAGTGCAATATTTGTTTCTTATAGTGTCCAGTAGTCCCCTTTTAAGCTGTTTGACCACAGTAAATGTCCAGCAACACTTTCTATGATCTAGCTTTTTCTTCAAACTCACCTGATTTGTATTCTAGGGACTCTCATAAGTAGACTGGACCCGGGTTCTATGGACACACTATCGATAATTTTGCCTGTACAGTGCTATATTTGTACCGTATAGTGTGCAGGCGTTCCATTTTAAGATGTTTGACCACAGTAAAAGTCCTGTAACACATGCTATGTCCTTGCTTTTTGTTCAAACTAGACCCTGGTTTTATGGACACACAATCGATCCTTTTCCCTCTACAGTTCAGTTTGTTTGTGCAATAGAACTAAAATACAGAAATACTTTTTTTAAAACATTACATTTCAAAATATAATCCTTGAACGATAGCACCAATAAATTAACAAGAATCATACAATCAAAATAATTATATATTTTTTACAATTGTTTTTGAATATACTTTCTACCAGTAGGCCATTATTGTTATTTACTATACTTAAGCTCCAACCATTTTTCAATGTGCTTCACCTTATAATATTATTTATCTTATATATAGTAATTATCTTTAGTTTAGATTTTCTCCCATGTAATTATATATTTTGTACATAATTTTTACATTACGCGCTATGCAAAGCTGCAATTTTGGGGGGGGATTTGTATCATCCACACAGCGTTTTACCATGGACTTTTATTTTGAAGGCAAAATACGAAAACCGGAAGTCTTAATGCTGCTGCTAGGACTATAATGTTGCTTTTCAAAAAAATATATATATTATTGTAACATTTCAAATTACAATACAACAAAAAAACATAAGACATCACTGCACGTATATTTTCTCTGAAAAACATAAAATAATATTAAAAGTAGAAAAATTTAATAACAAGAACTGAGTTTCATAAATTAAAGTAAAATAAATACAATAAAGTACAGGGGTTACAGTAGTACAAACCTATGATAGAGTTGTAAGAATATATTAGTCAATAGAAGAAAAAAAAAAAAAGAAGAAAAAAAAAAACAAATGTAAATTATTGACTAATTCTAGATATTTTATTAAATATTGGATTTCAAGTAAAAATATATTTTAAATATGTGTTTTTGTGTATATACAATTTACCAGAGAGAATAATGAAATTAACGACTAATTCGATAGTTTTGTTTTCATTTGATTTGAAAATGTTGCTGCCTTGACATTTGGAATTTCCTGGTGTTAAACTGCAGTTTAGTATTTATTCGTAACTACAGTCATAAACCTCTCCTATTTCTACAATGTATTTTTAAACCTAACCTTAATCTTAACCACACTGCCAACCGTATGCCTAACCCTAACCTAAATTAAGATCAAAAATATATTTTTTTCTCATAAAATTTGGATAATTTTGACTTTGTGTTTGTGGTAACTAGCGCACACCGCACAGTTGGTGCATTACCGTTTCCTGCCGTTCTGGTGCGGGAAAGACCGTACGATTTTCCATTTGGCCAGAAGATGGCACTAAAGCCTTTCAACAAAATGTTAACAAAACGTTACAATCTCACCTGAAACTAAAAATGAAATAAAACACGCTGATGGTGATGTGAATGTGTTATCAAAATCTCTGTTATAGCCCCATATAACACAATACAATGCAAAACCCTTTGAAAACCAGTGAAAAGCACATCAACTCTTCACAGGGGAAGATACACACGATGAATAGGAGAATGACGAGGAATACTGCATGAATACAAGAAAGGGAGCAGGTATGCAGATCTACTTCAGTTCCTCAGATTGAGTTGGCAGCTGCTTCAGTCTTCAGTTAGAGCATCCACAACAACAAGCTGACACACAGGGAACACTTGGATAAACGTGTAAACTTATATTTAATTACCATCCATACTTCACGTGGAATAAGAAACCTGAACATACAGTACATATCCCACTATGTGTTTATGCTGCAAGGTTCTTTGCAGTGGGAGCCAATCCAAGAAGATGGTTACTAGACCAATCTGAGAAGAGAACAGGGTTACAGAGACTCGGTGTCAAGATGGGGGTTGTCAGGCTCAGGCCAAGGATGGTTATTTATAACCCTTTACAGTGAGTGGAGGCAAGGGGTGCACTTAAGACAACACACACACACTCCCTTCCTATAAGGTCATCAATGTGTATAAGAGGCTACTCATTTGACAAACCCCACCTCTCCAATTCCCCCCTCCCCTTCCGTGATTCATACCTCCTATTTCTAACACACACACACAGGTTTTTTTCAACTGGTCACCATCCATCAACACAGAGGAGATTGGATGATCTGGAGCAGCGGCTATACGGTACACTCCTCTCTCTTAGATACAAAAGGAGAGGAACATTTTATTTTACAGTTCAGAAATGATCAGATATTTATTTAGAAATGAAATGGTTAAATGGTAATAACCTAACAATTACCTATGAGTCTGACTGACTGCTTAATAGAGAATCTCAGTTGAAAGTGTTTAGGCTGGGCCCGGGAAACCAGACCAAAAAGTGCTACTGTGCTACGGTTTAAAAATGGTAAAATAAGCAAGGACAATGCCTTGTGAAAGTATTCGGCCCTCTTGAACTTTGCGACCTTTTGCCACATTTCAGGCTTCAAACATAAAGATATAAAACTGTATTTTTTTGTGAAGAATCAACAACAAGTGGGACACAATCATGAAGTGGAACGACATTTATTGGATATTTCAAACTTTTTTAACAAATCAAAAACTGAAAAATTGGGCGTGCAAAATTATTCAGCCCCCTTAAGTTAATACTTTGTAGCGCCACCTTTTGCTGCGATTACAGCTGTAAGTCACTTGGGGTATGTCTCTATCAGTTTTGCACATCGAGAGACTGACATTTTTTCCCATTCCTCCTTGCAAAACAGCTCGAGCTCAGTGAGGTTGGATGGAGAGCATTTGTGAACGGCAGTTTTTAGTTCTTTCCACAGATTCTCGATTGGATTCAGGTCTGGACTTTGACTTGGCCATTCTAACACCTGGATATGTTTATATTTGAACCATTCCATTGTAGATTTTGCTTTATGTTTTGGATCATTGTCTTGTTGGAAGACAAATCTCCGTCCCAGTCTCAGGTCTTTTGCAGACTCCATCAGGTTTTCTTCCAGAATGGTCCTGTATTTGGCTCCATCCATCTTCCCATCAATTTTAACCATCTTCCCTGTCCCTGCTAAAGAAAAGCAGGCCCAAACCATGATGCTGCCACCACCATGTTTGACAGTGGGGATGGTGTGTTCAGTGTAATGAGCTGTGTTGCTTTTACGCCAAACATAACGTTTTGCATTGTTGCCAAACAATGGATATCTTTAAGAAATGGCTTTCTTCTTGCCACTCTTCCATAAAGGCCAGATTTGTGCAATATACGGACTGATTGTTGTCCTATGGACAGAGTCTCCCACCTCAGCTGTAGATCTTTGCAGTTCATCCAGAGTGATCATGGGCCTCTTGGCTGAATCTCTGATCAGTCTTCTCCTTGTATGAGCTGAAAGTTTAGAGGGACGGCCAGGTCTTGGTAGATTTGCAGTGGTCTGATACTCCTTCCATTTCAATATTATCGCTTGCACAGTGCTCCTTGGGATGTTTAAAGCCTGGGAAATCTTTTTGTATCCAAATCCGGCTTTAAACTTCTTCACAACAGTATCTCGGACCTGCCTGGTGTGTTCCTTGTTCTTCATGATGCTCTCTGCGCTTTTAACGGACCTCTGAGACTATCACAGTGCAGGTGCATTTATACGGAGACTTGATTACACACAGGTGGATTGTATTTATCATCATTAGTCATTTAGGTCAACATTGGATCATTCAGAGATCCTCACTGAACTTCTGGAGAGAGTTTGCTGCACTGAAAGTAAAGGGGCTGAATAATTTTGCACGCCCAATTTTTCAGTTTTTGATTTGTTAAAAAAGTTTGAAATATCCAATAAATGTCGTTCCACTTCATGATTGTGTCCCACTTGTTGTTGATTCGTCATAAAAAATACAGTTTTATATCTTTATGTTTGAAGCCTGAAATGTGGCAAAAGGTCGCAAAGTTCAAGGGGGCCGAATACTTTCGCAAGGCACTGTATAATACAAATTGTAATTTGTAACATATCATCCACAAATTAATACATACCATGTGACCCTTAACATATCATACTAAATGCAGTGTTTCGGATTTATGTACAGAATAGTACGAAATACTCTGAGACCAGGTTGAGAAAAAAAGATGAAGTTCTGTAATTTTTACTTCAATTCACCATTTGACCTCTCAATTTCAAATTGCTGCAGCATAAAGCCAATAAGTCTAAAAAGGACATAGTATTTTCCCCCTAATAAGGCTAAAGGATGATGCATCCGCCGCCAACTCTGGCTGGGTCATTCACTGGGGCAGGAACGGAAGGAGTGGTCTGGCTAGGTCCTGTTGTAGGTTCAACTTCTAGCTTGGCTGACTCAGCTGGTTCAGCCTCTCCTTTAGCTGGTTCTGTTTTACTGTCCTGTCCTGTCAATACCAGGTCAGCCTCTGGCTTGGGGCTGTCACTCTCCTCAGCCTGAGGTGGTTCTGTGTTTCCTTCAGCCAATTCAGTCTTTTTATCCTCTGCTTTTACTGGTTCAGTAGCTATACTTGAGAGCAGCGTAATCTGGGATTGGTAAAATGAGGATGAGCCGTCAACTGGTGTTGTCATATCTTTCTCCTCCTCCCTCTGTCCTGTCTCTCCATCCCCCTCTCCTTCATCAGCAGTCTCAGCTGGTGAAGCCTTCTCTTTCTCCTCCTCCCTCTCTTCCTTCCCTCTATCTCCTCCTCCCTCTAGGATCTCAACTGGGGTCTGGGCTCGAGCCAGTGGCGCTAGTTTCAGAGAGCTCTTGTGAGGTGCAGCTGGCTTCCTTCTAGGGGGGGCTACTGGCTTTGGAGCTTCCTGATTTGTGCCACTGTCACTCAGAGGTGGGAGTTTTTGTAGTTCCACTGTGGGAGCATCATGTTTGTATGAGAGGTCTTTATCTGTGGGGGGCTCAGTGACACTCCCCCCACCAGCCCTCTCAGAGAAAGACTCTGGGTCAGAAAGTGGTGGATCATTTAAATCTGTGACAACGCCCTGACTCTTGTTCTCCTCCTCTGTAGTTTTCACTTCTTTAAACACTTGAAGCTGAGGTGCTTCCTGCACCGTCTTTAAAACATTGTCTGCCTTAACATGTTTGTCCTCCTTCACAGGTTCTGCATGGTTCTTTTCTTTATCCAGTGATGGGATGTACCGATCATCAGATGGAGAGGAACTGGCGTTCGTCCGGAAAAAATCTGTCATGTCATGCTCAGACTCCTGGATCTCCCCTTCTATCTCTCTATCATCAGGCTGGGATAGAAAGCTGTCCAGCGTGTACAGTTCCTGTGCCCAAGTTCTGAAGCCTTCCTCTACTGCCGGTTCCCCTTCCAGCTCCACCATGGGAGTCTCGTCCTTCAGGACAAACTTCTCCAGGTACCCCCTGGCCTCCCGGTCTGAGTGTCTGCTGTGGAAGGACCTTTCAGAGGTCATACTCTCAGTGTCTTCCTCCTTCACTCCTTCCCTGCTGCCCACCGCCTCTTCATACAGGTCTGTGTAAAGGAAGGCCATGGCCGTAGGCTCTTCTAGCAGAGTGGGGTTGATGATTTTGGGGGGTCCCGAGGGGAGGAAGATGGGGGTGAGGATGGTTTCCTCGCTGCCGAAGAGGGCCGATCCACTCTCCTTGAGGGGGGACTTGGGTGACTTGTCTACTGTGCCCTCCTCTACTTCCAGATAGTTCTTAGAAGGCATATTGTCCATACCGCCGTAGAACACCTCATCTAGATGGTCACTGGAGATTTCTTCTCCGCTAACGCCTGTGTTGGAACCTCCCAGGTCTTCGGTCACAGGTGCGGTATCTTGGAGCTGTTCCGGCTCCTCACTCACCTGCTGGTTTTCCTCTCCACAGTCTGCTTCCTCCTCCTTCTGTCCTTCTTCAATCATGGTGGGGCCTCCTGGAGCAGGCTCATCCATCTTAGTAAATGTCTCAAAGTAGTCCATGTCACTGGTGGCTCCTCGTCTGGGCTGCTTTGCCACCGGAGCCCCAGGAGGGTCAGTCTGATCAGGCCTGGTGAGTTTGGAGGAGTCAGTGTGTTCCACCGTTTGATCTCCACCCCCCACTGATGGTGTGGTGTCCTCCTCAAACACCTGAATGAATGGATCAGTGAATGAATAAACAAACAAGTGAATGAGCAAATAAATTAATGAATGACTGAATGGATGGATGGATACACAGAGTAAGGTCTACAGATCTAATTATATTGTGTTTGTCACCTCTTCTATGATTTCGTTACTGGGTTTGGTGAAGGTGGATTCCTCCAGGTAAGACAGGTTGTCCACCATGACTTGGCTCTCCTCCTCGTCTATGCTCACCAGCCTGGGAGGAACCATGATGTTCAGGATCTCTGAGCCTTCTGACACCAGGCGGAACAAACTCTGCTTCTTCTCCTCTTTGGGATCTGTCGTTTCCTCCTCCTCCCCATCTCCCTCTGCCCTCACATTGGGCAGGGAGACCTCCACTAGCTCTGGCTTCTCAACCAACTCACCTGAGGAAGGAAAAATATGCAAAAATGTGTCTCAATAGATTACAGTTTGAGCATATCAGAGTTTGAGGCATTACCTAATTTCTTTCAGTGACCTCACCTAAGTCATCACCTGTGGACAGAGGAGTCTGTCCCCGTCTGTCAGCCCGGCTCCTGCGTCCTCCTCCACAACTTATTTTCATCCTTGGCCTCCTCACCATCATTGCCTCATCCATGACAAAGGTTATTTTACCTGCTGTTCCAGATCCTAATCCAGGTGAAACAGACCTTTCATTAATGGGAAAGCAGAATTCCGAGGCGATGGTAGGGGTGGGTTCGGCTTCGGAACCCCAAGGGGTGGAGCAGCGGCTGGAGCTGGTCTCCCATTGGATGCCGCTGTCCTCGCCCTGCACGGTAACCATGGAGAAGGAGGGGTCCATCATTAAGCACTGCATCTTGGGACGCACCGCCTCATCCTGAACCGCCAACCGCAAACTGGAAGAGATGGGATAATACAGATAACATGGTGAGGTACTGGGGCAAATGTACATTTTCCCATTTTGAGGCACATCAAGAAATTATAATAAACAATGACTTGAAATAAAAGCCTTATGTATGTGACGATCCCTCTACCCCTGTCTGTCCGTCCGTCCGTCCGTCCGTCCGTCCGTCCGTCCGTCTCTGTTCGTCTCTGTCCGTCTCTGTCCGTCTCTGTCTGTCTGTCTGTCTCTGTCTGTCTGTCTCTGTCTGTCTGTCTCTGTCTGTCTGTCCATCTGTCTCACTAGGAATGTGAACAAGACATGATTACTATGGAATGAACTCTGATTTATCTCGACAAAGTGGAATTCTCAGAGACAGCAATCATTTATCAAATGATTTAATTATCTCCTTAACTATTCATCCACACTAATGTGATCTCGACGAAGGAGGGGCTAAGGTTTTTTGCGAATGTACACTGCCGGTCAAAAGTTTTAGAACACCTACTCATTCAAGAGTGTGCAAAGCTGTCATCAAGGCAAAGGGTGACCATTTGAAGAATCTAACATCTAAAATATATTTAGATTTGTTTAACACTTCTTTGGTTACTAAATGATTCCATATGTGCTATTTCATAGTTTTGATGTCTTCAGTATTATTCTACAATGTAGAAAATAGTAGAAATAAAGAAGAACCCTTGAATGAGTAGGTGTTCTAAAACTGACCGCCAGTGTACTTTGGAAAAAGACTCAGATTTCACTTCTAGTAGGCTGTACAGAATGTCAGAAATGATGTAGGATACAGGCTGCTACCTGTTGCGGAGATCCTCAACCTCGTCATTGATTTGGCAGACTCCCTCTGTGATGTCCACGTCATCCTCTAGCATTGTCAGAGTATCTGGATCTATCCTGATACATTCCACCGTTTCCATTGTATCCATTGTAGCAGGTTCTTCTCATCTATTTTCAATGGCTTCTTATCGGCACTCCGCAGAGCAACGTTGATGACATTCCAAGTTGGAGAACTTGCTCAGAGATTTTGTGCTCAGCGTAATCTTGAAATAGAAAGAACGGCATCCAGGGTTTCAAAATGTGTCATCCCTTGACAGTTGACACTAATGTTGAAGTACAGGACCAATAACTATAGCTGTAAAACTATTTTTCGTGGGGGAAAAGTGTATCCTGACCCAGGGTGTGTAGGCTACCTATAGACGTCATATTCAGTTGCAGCAGTATCAGCAGAAAAGACGCCCACTTCTTTTTAAATATTTTTTTGGGCAGGTCTAAAAATAATACTTGTCACCAGCCTGCATCCATTGGCACGGTGCTGTCTGCCAGTCTGACGCAACAAGGGTAGATAAGAAGGATTGAAATTGACACATGTAGAATGTCATTTAGCGGTGCATAATTAACAAGGGAGTATCATGCTTATTATCAATTTTCTCAAAGTCCAGCACCATGGACAGCACCAGTGGTCAGAGCCTCTCTCTCTTTCTCTTTCTCTTCTCAGTGTGCAAGAGTAGAGTGAGCCTGTAGTCATGCAAGCCAATCAAATTCAATACATTTATTTCACATTAAAATTAGGATCATATTTCTGCCTACAGGGTCTCTCTCAGGTCTTGGTGAGACTTGAATGTCAAAGTGTCATCTGCTAATGTCCTTCCATTCGCAATGTGAAACAGATACTGGACAGGGAATATAAGACTCAAGGAGAGGGGTGGGGGTTGCTGTTGGAGCACATGACAGGGGTTCTTTCTCAGATATAGTCTCCTACTACAACCGTTAACAATGTACAAACATATCTAGGAAAAGATTACTGTCCTAAAATCCAAACTGTGAAGGCAGGTAGCCTAGTGGTTAGAGTGTTGGGTCAGTAACTTAAAGGTTGCTGGATCAAATCCCAGAGCTGACAAGGTAAAAATCTGTGGTTCTGCTCCTGTGCAAGGCAGTTAACCCACTGTTCCCTGGGTGCTGTGGAGGTTGATTAAAGGCAGCCCCCTGCACCTCTATGATTCAGAGGGGTTGGGTTAAAAGCACAAGACACATTTCAGTTGAATGCATTCAGTTGTAAAAATGACTAGGTATCTCCCTTTCCCAATGCAGATGTTTTTATATCAAATCATTTGGATAACAATTAAGTACTTCATTGTAATATTTTTAATATTAGCTTTTAAAATAATTGTACTATGACTGTCTGAGAGTGGTCTGAGTTGGGGGGAGAAAACTTAAATCTTGCTGTTATTGGCAGAGTTTTGGAACTCTCTTTGTTATTGGTCTATTAACCAATTTACCGCCTGGTGATATCATCAGGGAAGCCGAAACTCCCGCTCATGCAAACAGGCTGATTAGAAGTTCCTGAATTTTAACTGCACTGGGCCTCTAACAATTAGGGGAGGAAACACAAAACTGAACTTAGATCAGTGTCTACGGGTAACTTCATCCTACCCTTTTAAGACCCCTGTGGGTTATGGTTGTAATATTCTCAGTCGCCTAGGAGCATACCAGTTTAGGGAATGTGGGGAAAGGGAGTGTGAAGTATTATGTGAGGGTTTCACCAACTGGGGTGAGGGTTACGGAACACATCAGGCAGGCGTGGTGGTGTTGGAGGCTAAAAACAGACAGGCACTTTTGGCCTGTCCTACAGCGTTCTCAGTTTTGACTCTTCTGAGAGGAAACAGGAGAGGAGAGGAGGTATCTATCTAGTCAGAAGAACCCTATAATGCTATGTCAACATGTTTTGGAACAGTGGAATAATCAAGGGGGGAGGAAGGATAGGAAAGGAAAGGAGGAGAGGAGTAGGAGAAGATGAGAGAAGGGTTGGGATTCTGTGACTCCACTGTGCTGACGGTAGTGATGTCCCTGCCATCCAAACCTTGGCTGTGTGCTAATTCTACACTTAATGAGTGTACAAAACACTACGAACAGCTGCCCTTTCCAGGACATAGACTGATCAGGTGAAAGCTATGATCCCTTATTGATGTAACTTGTAAAATCCTGTGGATCGCTTTCAACACCTTATATAGTCCATGTCCTGGTGGAGTGGGCAGGGCAACTCAATATTAGGAAGATCAGGGTATATCAATGTTCCCTGCTCCCTCTCTTGTCGGGTGGTCAATCAGATGTGAGGGACAGGGCAAGAGGATCTTATGTTTCAGTGAAATACCACCCCCAATATCTGTGATTTATGTGAAGCCATGAACAGCCCAGGAAAATGTAATAACAGTATTTGATAATTAGCATTAACACTGAAAGATTCAACCATTTAAGATTTCAGTTATTGACCTGAGTTGCGTTTTTGACACTGTTAGTCACGCCATGTCCATGCTATCCTCAAAGCTCAAGTCAACACTCCACCTGTATTATATAATGTATTATATAAGATCCACAGTGCATTCTGAAAGTATTCAGACCCCTTCCCTTTTTCCACATTTTGTTATGTTACAGCCTTATTCTAAAATGGATTAAATTATTTTTTCCCTCATCAATCTACACACAAATACCCCATAATGACAAATCAAAAAGAGGTTTTTAGAAATGTTTGCTAATTTATAAAAAACAGAAATACCTTATTTGCATAAGTATTCAGACCCTTTGCTATGGAGACTCGAAATTGAGCTCAGGTGCATCCTGTTTCGATTGATCATCCTTGAGATGTTTCTACAACTTGATTGGAGTCCACCTGTGGTAAATTCAATTGATTGGACATGATTTGGAATGGCACACACCTGTCTATATAAAGTCCCACAGTTGACAGTGCATGTCAGAGCAAAAACCAAGCCATGAGGTCGAAGGAATTGTCCGTAGAGCTCCGAGACAGGATTTTGTCGAGGCACAGATCTAGGAAAGGGTACCAAAACATCTCTGCACCATTGAAGGTCCCCAATAACACCGTGGCCTCCATCATTCTTAAATGGAAGAAGTTTGGAACCTCGCCGCCTGGCCAAACTGAGCAATCTTTGGAGAATAGCCTTGGTCAGGGAGGTGACCAAGAACCCGATGGTCACTCTGACAAAGCTCCAGAGTTCCTCTGTGGAGATGGGAGAACCTTCCAGAAGGACAACCATCTCTGCAGCACTCCAAAAATCAGGCCTTTATGGTAGAGTGGCCAGACAGAAGCCACTCCTCAGTAAAGGGCACATGACAGCCCGCTTGGAGTTTGCACCTGAAGGACTCTCAAACCATGGCAGCATCATGCTGTGGGGATGTTTTTCAGCGGCAGGAACTGAGAGACTAGTCAGGATCGAGGGAAAGATGAACGGAGCAAAGTACAGAGAGATCCTTCCAACAGGACAACGACCCTAAGAGCACAGCCAAGACAACGCAGGTCTGGCTTCAGGACAAGTCTCTGAATGTCCTTGAGTAGCCCAGCCAGAGCCCAGACTTGAACCCGATCGAACATCTCTGGAGAGATCTGAAAATAGCTGTGCAGCGAAGCTCCCCATCCATCCTGACAGAGCTTGAGAGCATTTGCAGAGAAGAATGGGAAAAACTCAGTTCCCTCCTGTACTCCCTATTCACCCACGACTGCGTGGCCAGGCCCGACTCCAACACCATCATTAAGTTTGCAGATGACACAACAAATCATTAAAATCCAGACAGAAAATATTTACACAAGAAGCAATCTAATATCACACAGTCAAACTCTCAGTCGTTTAGTAAGTTCACCATTCTGCGATTCTCGCTGTTAATAACAGTCTGATCACCGACAACGACGAGACAACCTATAGGGAGGAGGTCAGAGACCTGGCCGGGTGGTGCCAGAATAACAACCTATCCCTCAACGTAATCAAAACAAAGGAGATGATTGTGGACGACAGGAAAAAGAGGACCGAGCATGCCCCCATTCTCATCGACGGGGCTGTAGTGGAGCAGGTGAGAGCTTCAAGTTCCTTGGTGTCCACATCACCAACAAACTAGAATGGTCCAAACACACCAAGACAGTCGTGAAGAGGGCACGACAAAGCCTATTCCCCATCAGGAAACTAAAAAGATTTGGCCTGGGTCCTCAGATCCTCAAAAGGTTCAACAGCTGCAACATCGAGAGCATCGCTGCCTGGTATGGCAACTGCTCGGCCTCCGACTGCAAGGCACTACAGAGGGTAGTGCGTACAGGGCAGTACATCACTGGGGATAAGCTGCGTGCCATCCAGGACCTCTACACCAGGCGGTGTCAGAGAAAGGCCCTAAAAATGGTCAAAGACCCCAGCCCCCCCAGTCATAGACTGTTCTCTCTACTACCGCATGGCAAGCGGTACCGTAGCGCCAAGTCTAGGACCAAAAGGCTTCTCAACAGTTTTACCCCCAAGCCATAAGACTCCTGAACAGGTAATCAAATGGCTACCCGGACTATTTGTATTGTGTCCCGCCCCAACCCCTCTTTTACGCTGCTGCTACTCTCTGTTTATCATCTATGCATAGTCACTTTAACTATACCTGCATGTACTGTACATATTACCTCAATTAGCTCAAATAACCGGTGCCAAGCACATTGGCTACCCGGACTATCTGTATTGTGTCCCGCCACCCCCCACCTGCTACTCTCTGTTTATCATTTATGCATAGTCACTTTAACTATACCTACATGTACATATTGTGTCACGACTTCTGCCGAAGTCGGTTCCTCTCATTGTTCGGGCAGTGTTCGGCGGACGACGTCACCGTTCTTCTAGCCATCGCTGATCCATTTTTCATTTTCCATTTGTTTTTCCCACACACCTGGTTTTCATTCCCTCATTACGTGTTGTGTATTTAACCTTCTGTTCCCCCCCATGTCTTTGTGTGGTATTGTTTGTTTGTAAGTGCTTGTGCACATGTTGACTGGTGCGCGTCGGGGTTTGTACCCAAGTTGTTATTTTCTTGATGCTGTTGGTTTTGGAATTAAACTGCTCCGGCAGTTCTGCTCTCCAGCGTCTGACTTCCCTGCCACCAGTTACGCACCCCTTACATATTCCCTCAATTAGCCCGACTAACCGGTGCCTGTATATAGCCTTGCTACTGTTATAGCCCTACTACTGTATATAACCTCCCTAATGTTATTTCCACTCTCTTTTTACTGTTGTTCAGGCTGTAACGTAACAAAATGTGGGAAAAGTCAAGGAGTCTGAATACTTTCCGAATGCACTGTATGAATGCACAATCTCAACTCTGGTCCTGGAAGCCAGTTCCACTGAATTTTTTTCATTGTTCCCCTCTAATCAGGGACTGATTTGGGCTCCCGAGTGGCGCATCTCAGTGCTAGGGTCATCACTACAGACCCTGGATCGATTCCAGGCTGTATCACATTGGGAGTCCCATAGGGCGGCGCACAATTGGCCCAGCACTGTGTCCAGGTTAGGGTTTGGCCGGGGTAGGCCGTCATTGTAAATAAGAATTTGTTCTTAACTGACTTGCCTAGTTAAATAAAGGTTAAATAAAAATGTAACACCAGGTGGGTGCAATTACTGTAATTTATCAGGTAGAACAAAAAACCAGCAGGCTCCGGACTTCGTAGGATAAGAGTTGAATACCTTTCAAGTAGATAGTATCTGAAAACACTGTGCATGTAAAAAGGATCTGCTTTGATGCCAAAGAGAGAATGGCAATCCCCTCCTTGCTAAATAGTATACATTGTATCCCCCTCATCATTGAGTTTATAACATGTCTATCTCAAGCATAGAACAATCCATTAACATATGGGCCCTGATCAAAACTAAATGCCAATATGTCTCTGTTGTCCTGTTTAAAAGAAAACTAGTTGGAGGGCTGGAAAAGGATTTTGATAACAGTAGACCCCATTAACCGCCACATTTGGCACTGTCATCCAATGTCCACAAGGTGGCCACCATCAGTTGCACAATAATGCAACTTGAACAAATCAATGTGTACACTACATCCATTATCATTCTGTGTATGCTTTTAATTTCTAGAAGGTAAATAAATGTTTCCCATTAGAAAAAAACACAGTAGTAGAGTAGTAATAGTGTAGTAATATAGCAGCTATCCATAAACTGGACCTCTAGGTGAATCATAAATATAAAGTTCTAATTATATGAAATACTACACTGAACAAAAATATAAAAGCAACATGCAACAATTTCAAGTATTTTACTGAGTTACAGTTCATATGAGGAAATCAGTCAATAGAAATAAATGCATTAGGCCCTAATCTATGGATTTCACATGACACAGCCATGGGTGGCCTGGGAGTTTACTTTTATTTTTAACTAGGCAAGTCAGTTAAGAACAAATTATTATTTACAATGAATGCCTACCCCAGCCACACCTGGACTATGCTGGGCCAATTGTGCGCCGCCCTATGGGACTCCTAATCACATCCGGATGTGATGCAGCCAGGATTCAAACCAGGAACTACAGTGACGCCTTGTGCACTGAGATGCAGTGCCTTACACCGCTGCGCCACACAGCATTCGCTCACCAACTGGGGATCCAGGCCCACCTACTGGGGAGCCAGGCCCAACCAATCAGAATGAGTTTTTCCTCACTAAAGGGCTTCATTACAGACAGAAATACTCCTCAGTTTCACCAGATGTCCGGGTGGCTGGTCTCAGACGATCCCGCAGGTGAAGAAGCCGGATGTGGATGTCCTGGGCTGGCGTGGTAACACGTGGTCTGCGCTTGTGAGGCTGGTTGGACGTACTGCCAAATTCTCAAAAACAATGTTGGAGGCAGCTTATAGTAGAGAAATTAACAATTCATTTTCTGGCAACAGCTCTGGTGGACATCTCTGCATTCAGCATGCCAATTGCACGCTCCCTCAAAACAGGACACATCTGTGGCATTGTGTAGTGTGACAATCTGCACATATTAGAGTGATCTTTAATTGTCCCCAGCACAAGGTGCACCTGTCTAATGATTATGCTGTTTAATCTTATCTTGGCAACGGAGAAATGCTCATTAACAGGCATGTGCATATAGGATCTCTGTATTTCAGCTGGTAGAGCTGGCAGAGCATGTCTTTTGCAGTTCAAGGATAATGGGTTCAATTCCCGGGACCAGACAGATGTTTAAGTCGCTTTGGATAAAATAGTCTGCTAAATAGCATATAGATAGCTATCTTTTATTTCAGCTCATGAAACATAGGACCAAGACTTTACATGTTGCATTTATATTTTTGTTCAGTATAATTCTAAGGAAATAAAGATCTGTGCAGTGGGCTGAATTAGTACTCTTTTGAAAATCTCATGTCAGCATTTTCATGCGATTCACTCTATCTTCAAAAAACATACCACAGTAAAAGACTTGAATGGAATACTGCATTTCATGTTTATTACAGGTTTATTATGGGTTACATAATAAACTGCAGGTTGGTAGGTGTTGCTACACTATTTGACAGTTGCTAACCGGAAGTGACGGACATATTTATCGCGCATTACGTCAGATTTCGAAGGATACGGTGACTTCTGTGCGAGGACGGCGTGATGACGTAGGCCAATTTAATGCTTGAGGATGGGTAGAGATGGTGCTTTCAGGACAACTTGGAATTCGGAATAAACGGGTCAAATCATGACGTCAGTGGTCTTCAGGTCGAAAAGTCACAGCTCGAGAAAGATACCCGAGTTCCCGACTTAAAATTCTAAGTTGGATGACCGTTGAAAACGATTTTTCCCAGATGGAGCTCGATTTTTTCCGAGTTCCCAGATGTCTTGAACGCACTGAAGTCTGAGATTTACGAGTTCCCATATGTTTTGAACGCGACAAGAGCTGTGATGAATGGGATGAGAGGAGAAATCAGAGACTACACAAACAGACGGCTGAAGAAGGGAGCCGTTCGATGGAGCGAAAAGAGGTCGTGATTTGACATTTGAGATCTCTGTCTGATAAATAATATCAACGAACTGGCAATCGTTCATATTTAAACATAATTTACCATAGCATTTCATATTCGCCCGGCATCTTAGATGCTAGCTGCTTGTCTGATCTGGTACTAGAGATGGTGGAGCCATGAGAATGCACCAAGTCTTTCCGCGAAAACAGATGGGAGATGAAGCCTACTCGACAAAAAAACACATTCCTCTGTAGCTAAAAATGAGTTTATTATTGTTGCAGATGTATTTATGATGTTAGTGCCATGCAATGATGCGTTTGATAAGCTGTAGTAGAATAGCTGCTGGAGGAATTTTGATGGCACTTACGACGCCAGGGAAAGAGGCAACGAGTAAATTGTGCTATTTTGAACAGTCGGGCCTTACAAAGTGACATGCAGGAATGAATGTTCAGCATTTTTCTCGCCCGAGGATAACTGTATGCGGTGCAGGCAGCTGGTCACATTGAAAGCGGCGGTGTCTTTGGAGAGTAGCGAAATACAAGGCAGCGGAGAGGAGCGCCGAGCTGTAATACCTAAGTCCGTCTAGAACCAAGTGGATATTTTAAGATTATTTTAGCAGCCAAGATAAGATTTTGTTCTGCCAATATTAATGCAAGCGGTCCCTATTTACCTGCCTTATAAGTGTAAAATGAGGTTCGCGCTACATGGGAATTAAAAACAGTCTGTCAATCATGTATGTGGTCCTTGGTAGCCAACATTAGCTTAGCTGCTATCGTCGTTGAGCATGATTGAAAAGTGCATATCATTTATCTAACGTCAACACCGATGTTTTCGATCCCCATGCATGCACCGACACGTTTGTTTGGGAGAGCTTTCAACCAACACCCACAGCGTAAAACAGACGAACAGGCTATGTCGGCGTGAAGGGAACCACACTGACTATCTCGAGTACCTCCTCAAGCCATAGCCGTCAACAGCGTTGTGAAGAACCGATTATTGGAGAGGAAAACACAGTAGCTTGTTCATTCCCGCGTTGGAGCCCTCGGCGACCACGGCCTGAATCCCTTCGATTAACCGACCAAGCAAAATGGGGTACGTATCGCGCAATGTAGTGCCATTTTTATCCTGTACTAAAGAATGGTGTTCATGGGAGTTGTTATGATTCATATGAAGCCTGGTTTGTTTCAAGATAAATACGTGTGGGTAGAAGGTTGAGAGCAATATGCTGGCAGGCTACATGGGTTTACCTGAAGTTGGCTTGCATTACTATGCCAGGCTCACCATTAGTCCATGGCCTGAGCTATAGCTTCCAAATGCCTACTGAACAATTTATCAAACACTGGTGAATAGGCTATTCCTCCGTTATTCTAAGATAGGCCACCTAAAGCATGTTATCGGTTTTTATTTCAATACATTAGAGTACGTCAGATGGGTTTAGTATGTGGTGTCATTGGAAAACTATAATCTCGTCCAGTACTGGAGGGATGGCCTTGTGATGGGGTTGCACTGTCTACGTGAACATGTATCAATTATTTCACAAGTTTGTTTAAGATTTGTTCCAGTGCCTAAACAAAAGCTATAATATCTACCATAGAAGTAGATCATACTGTGGCATAATATGCCTGTCATACATTCTGAAGAAATACTGACACCAGAAAGGAACCCAGAAGTCATTAAGTGTATTTACAGTTCAGACTAAACACCTTAATATGGAACCCCCTTCCCAGAGGATCCTGTTATCTTTTCAAGCCTTTGCCTGGCAATCCGACTGTGATACCGCTGGTTGCAGTCTGAGAGTAGTGCCATACATTTGTTTGGGAAGCCAGAAATTGGAATATAATAATAATCTTAAACTTCCTCGACCTGTAGTCTCAGCAGTTTGTTGTTTTGTGGTTGGGAATTTGAGAAAACATATGTACAGGAAAGAATTATTACACAGATGTTTCCAAACGCTGGTACTGCAGTCACCTGGCACATACGCAAAACAATGTAAACCCCTGCAAGACTTGGGTTAGTATGCATGTCCTTCTGTCTTGTGCACATTCTTCAGGTGGTGAGCAAACAAATGGTGATAGCCACACACCGAGAAGTCGGTTTAATTATACATCCCTGTGGATGTTTTGTCTAAAATTTCTGGCCACAAAAGTACTAAATCAGAGGACAACCGGTGAAGTTCAAATATAATTTTATTCAACATTTGCGACAGACGGGGGACATATAGGTTTTTGTCAATACCAACCCCAGCCGATGGGTCTCACCTGATGCTTAGGCATACACCTATACCTACACAACAAACTCACTTTGTTGTTGAATATGGACTAAACCTGACTTTAGACCATCTGAGATTAAATGAGAAGAAAGTTTATTTCGGGGGTGAACGGCGGTGTTAAGCCATACAGCACCTCACTAACCTTAAATTCCTAGTCTATGATCCAGTTAGGACTCCATATCTCGGACAAAAAAATTAGAAGAATGCATCTTTCTTCAAAGTGTGCCCTTATCTTAAATGAAGCCTCTCAGTGTGTTGGCTGTTAAAGTGTTTTAGTGCAGGGATTCTGTTCTGCATAATGTATTAATGTAAACCAGGCTGAAACTTGGCACCTCAGCAGCCTACAGTACTCTCAGGACGTGTCATAAACAGTCTGATATATTGGGCTAATAATCATTAGTGTAGATGGATTGAAATAGGGAGGTTTCAAGAGTGTGTTAGAATAAATGTTATTTGGCATCATTTTAAAACTATTCCCAGGGTTAAATGTTGCACAAATGATTTCACAAATTATGATTAATCTCCCATCAACTGAACCAACTCATTGTCTGCCCTTATCTGGTTCAACAACTTTAACCACAACCTTGACTAGCCTATGTGGTGCATTTACGCTGAAACGCATCCGTTTTTAAAGCGGCAATCTGCAGTTAAAACAACAAAGCCCCACCCGTTTCAGTAAAAAGCTGAGGGATGGGACTGGAAAAATGTAACCACTCAAATTCATGAACAGCACTATGGATGAAAATACTGATCATCTATGATATAAAAATGATAGTTTTAACCACGTTTCGAGGCTATATAGTGTTTGGTTACAGTACATTTACTTTGTTTACAAATATTGGAGTAAAACAGGCTTATATTTTGGGTTCTGATGGAGTACGACAGCTGAACTAAGCTCATGAGGCATAAGTTCTATTCTTCAAGAACCAATGGGTACATATCATTAATTCACAAGTCCAAAAATGGATGAAGCTACTGCAGATTGCAGTAGATTGCTCCTTTAAGGACTGCCTGTCCTGCGCCAACCTTTAAAACTTCCCTCCCTGTCCTCAGACTGAGTAGAAATGATCTTCACAATCATACGAGGTGCCAGTGTTGGACAAGGAAGTTACTGTGAGACTAAAGTGGATGGTCAAAGTCAGGAGCACTTTTGTTTTGGAAGCATCATTGCTGTGTCCTGACTCAAAACCAGACTCTGACTTACCAGAGTCACAGTAGCCCTGCCCTGTTTCAATCTTACTCATGTCTAATGGCAGTGGGAAGCTGAGAATGCAGAATGGTAGCTTATGCACTGGGCATTTCCATCATAAAAGGACCCATGAGCAGTGAGCACCAACATGTGAAGTTCCAAAATGTAGGGATACATAAAGGCTTTGATTTCTGTATGATTTTCTGTGGAATTGCCCCACTTTTAAAACATAAAGTACAGTTTCATTGAGGAAACACGAAAAGATTGCAGTGTGAAGGTATTAAGAAGAACCTACTAGCAGATCCCTCCTGAGTTCTACCCATGGCAGTGTCCCCAGAGTGTCCCCCCTACTCTCTAGTCTGAGTGGATGGACCCAGTAGAACCCCCAACCTGAGAGAGATGGAGCCAGAGAGTTAGCAAGACCGAGGGCGTGGGGAGAGATGGAGAGTGAGGGAAAGAGAAATAAAGAAGGGCATATGGAGAGGTAGAGAGAGTGGGCGATGGCCAGCCCAGTGAGATCCAGAGAGCCAGGAAGAGAGAGGAAGAAGTGGGGGAGTGTGTGTGAAAGAGTGAGAGGTTGGGCTGCTGTGGCCAATGCAGTTAGTAGGGGAAAGCCAGACATCTTCACTGGGCTCCAGCTGTCAATACTTCCCTGGACCCTGAGTTAACAACAGGAGCAATGGAGAGAGAGACGAGGAGAGAGAGAAGTCTATGACAAGAGAGCGAGAGATTTCTCCTTTCTCTAATCACATTACTACTATTCCATTTTTTACAGTTGTTATTATCATTATCTCAATTTGCTTTAGCAAAAGGGGCCTTGTCATTAATGCTAATAAAGCTGATCTGAATCTGAGAGGGGTCAGAAGAGTCCACGCAAACCACAAACCACCCTCCATATGTGTGTCACCAGAACACAAACCAGGCCCTAGCAGATGGGCATTTTAAGCCAGAGGTTGCACCAATAGTCCTGTGTGTATCCACAGACCAGGCCTTAGCCTAGCATATGGGTATTTTAAACCTCAGGCAGCGCCAGGCAAAGACCACACACTCCCTCTGTGAGTAGGTTTAACCCGTATGGGACACGCTGCCTTGTGATTGGCTTAGAGAGCCTGTGGGAGGGAGAGAGGGGGTTAGAGGATGCTCACAGATCCTGACCGGCCCTGAGTCACATGGGTGTTGCCTTGGCAACCAGGCAGCAGCTAAGTTTGTAATGCAGGCAAGCAGGTTTTTTTTATTTTGTGAGTGGTGGCGTTCCAACCTGTCTTTTACACAGTCAATCTGCACTAGGCAGTGTATCACATCTCACAATGCCTGTAGAAGTGTTTTAACAACATCTCAGGAACCACAATCATATTATATAGTAATCGTTTAAACATTATAGTAAAACCTTTCTGAAAACAACTTGGTTCTTAGCCTTCATCTCTATGAAGACTGACTGTGAAAGGGATCCCAGACAGACTGACAGACATGTCAGGTGAGGATGAAAAGGACCTAAGCACAGGTTGGCTCCTCTTGAAGGCTTCTCAATATTCCCTCTAGTCTGGGAAGCAGAGGAATACGAGGAGGAGCACTGTCCTGGAGAGAGAGGTTACTTGAACATGAGTGTTTACTGACCACACACACACACACACACACACACACCGATAAAGGTCCGTAATTGGAGTCTGCACCAGGGTGCTTTCCCCTTTGGCCACAGACAGTACCTGCCTTTGATAACCTCTATGCAAACAGAAATCTCTGTGTATGTGTGGTGGTAAGTGGAGAACTGCTGATTTGATAACATCTGCGATCGGATTCCTCTGGCATAGCACTCGTCATTGAGCCCCGCATGCCACACAACTGTCCATTGTGGGAGGGATTAGAGGCTAACAAACAAACACACACACACACACACACACACCTGGCCACTGATGTACTGATAACAGAGAAACTTTGCTTTAATTAAGCAAATGTTGCTCCAGGAGGAAGTGGGTATAATGGCATTTGATGCCAGTAAGATTAGTCTGAATGAAAATCAGATTGATAGATTGCAGAACTGTCATGTTATTGCAGATGTGTCATGTTACAGGGAGAGACTCCCTAAATGAACAAACCCTCATTTCAACACAACAAGCAGTGGACTTGGAGAGCGTTCAGTGAGGTGAAATTAGGAATAGCGAGAGACATGGTAATGGAAGACTACAAGGAAGGACATGGGTTAGTAAACTCAGCAAAAAAAAGAAACATCCGTTTTTCAGAACTCTGTCTTTCAAAGATAATTTGTAAAAATCCAAATAACTTCAGATCTTCATTGTAAATGGTTTAAACACTGTTTCTCATGCTTGTTCAATGAACCATGAACATGCACCTGTGGAACGGTCGTTAAGACACTAACAGCTTACAGACGGTAAGCAATTAAGGTCACAGTTATGAAAACGCAGGACACTAAAGAGGCCTTTCTACTGACTCTGAAAAACACCAAAGAAAGATGCCCAGGGTCCCTGCTCTTCTGCGTGAACGTGCCTTAGGCATGCTGCAACGAGGCATGAGGACTGCAGATGTGGCCAGGGCAATAAATTGCAATGTCCGTACTGTGAGACGCCTAAGACAGCGCTACAGGGAGACAGGACGGACAGCTGATCGTCCTCGCAGTGGCAGACCACGTGTAACAACACCTGCACAGGATCGGTACATCCGAACATCACATTTGCGGGACTGGTACAGGATGGCAACAACAACTCCCTGAGTTACACCAGGAACACACAATCCCTCCATCAGTGCTCAGACTGTCCACAATAGGCTGAGAGAGGCTGGACAGAGGGCTTGTAGACCTGTTGTAAGGCTTGTAGACCTGTTGCAACAACGTCACCTATGGGCCCAAACCCACCGTCGCTGGACCTGGTAAAAAGTGCTCTTCACTGATGAGTCACGGTTTTGTCTCACAAACAGGGGTGATGGTCGGATTTGCGTTTATCGTCGATGGAATGAGCGTTACACCGAGGTCTGGAGCAGGATCGATTTGGAGGTGGAGGGTCCGTCATGGTCTGGGGCGTTGTGTCACAGCATCATCAGACTGCGCTTGTTGTCATTGTAGGCAATCTCAACGCTGTGCGTTACAGGGAAGACGTCCTCCTCCCTCATGTGGTACCCTTCCTGCAGGCTCATCCTGACATGACCCTCCAGCATGACAATGCCACCAGCCATAGTGCCACGAGCCCGGATCTCAGTCCCGTTGAGCATGTCTGGGACCTGTTGGATCAGAGGGCTAGGGCCATTCCCCCCAGAAATGTCCGGTAACTTGCAGGAACATCTCACCGCAAGAACTGGCAAATCTGGTGCCGTCCATGAGGATGAGATGCACTGCAGTACTTAATGCAGCTGGTGGCCACACCAGATACTGACTGACTTTTGATTTTGACCCCCCCCCTTTTGTTCAGGGACACATGTGACGAACAGAACTGGAATAATGTCTGTGGAACTTGTTCAGTTTATGTCCCAATTGTTGAATCTTGTTATGTTCATACAAATATTTACACACGTTAAGTTTGCTGAAAATAAACACAGTTGACAGTGAGAGGACGTTTCTTTTTTTGCTGAGTTTAGTAGGGATGCACCGATATGACATTTTTGGCCGATACTGATATCCAATATTTTCCCTGCCAAAAAACAAGATACCTATAAACTATATTTAACATTTTAGCTGCCTTTTTAAGAATTCTAGTACAGTTAAATAGTTAGAAACACACACACTGACCAAAAAGCAATAAATGTTGGCATTTACGTATGTCCCAATTACCAGTAAAACACAATCAAATCTTATTTCTTTCACTTACTTGCTGTGCTGTTTCTTTGTTCATTTGTTCAATCGTTTCATTCTCAACCAGGATTTCATCATACATGTCAAGCAGTGAAGTTTCAGCTCTGTCTGTCCGTGGCCTCTCCTCTCGCGGGGCCTCTTCAGTGCGCACTGTCACTGTGTCAGTTTCCATCTTGTCCAGCTGTCTGTCTGTCCGTGGCCTCTCCTCTCGCAGGGCCTCTTCAGTGCGCACTGTCACTGTGTCAGTTTCCATCTTGTCCAGCTCTGTCTGTCCGTGGTCTCTCCTCTCGCGGGGCCT
This sequence comes from Oncorhynchus mykiss, assembly GCF_057628025.1. Lineage (NCBI taxonomy): Eukaryota > Metazoa > Chordata > Actinopteri > Salmoniformes > Salmonidae > Oncorhynchus > Oncorhynchus mykiss. The sequence continues at coordinate 23,131,416 of NC_143026.1, forward strand.
CTTCAGTGCGCACTGTCACTGTGTCAGTTTCCATCTTGTCCAGCTCTGTCTGTCCGTGGTCTCTCTTCCTCGGAGCGCACGGTCACTGTGTCAGTTTCCATCTTGTCCAGCTGTCTGTCTGTCCGTGGCCTCTCCTCTCGCGGGGCCTCTTCAGTGAGCACTGTCACTGTGTCAGTTTCCATCTTGTCCAGCTCTGTCTGTCCGTGGCCTCTCTTCCTCGGAGCGCACTGTCACTGTGTCAGTTTCTATCTTGTCCAGCTGTCTGTCTGTCTGTGGCCTCTCTTCCTCGGAGCGCACTGTCACTGTGTCAGTTTCCATCTTGTCCAGCTCTGTCTGTCCGTGGCCTCTCTTCCTCGGAGCGCACTGTCACTGTGTCAGTTTCCATCTTGTCCAGCTGTCTGTCCGTGGCCTCTCTTCCTCGGAGCGCACGGTCACTGTGTCCATTTCTAGCTTGTCCAGCTCTGTCTGTCCGTGGCCTCTCTTCCTCGGAGCGCACGGTCACTGTGTCCATTTCTAGCTTGTCCAGCTGTCTGTCTGTCTGTGGCCTCTCTTCCTCGGAGCGCACGGTCACTGTGTCCATTTCTAGCTTGTCCAGCTGTCTGTCTGTCTGTGGCCTCTCTTCCTCGGAGCGCACGGTCACTGTGTCCATTTCTAGCTTGTCCAGCTGTCTGTCCGTGGCCTCTCTTCCTCGGAGCGCACTGTCACTGTGTCAGTTTCCATCTTGTCCAGCTCTGTCTGTCCGTGGCCGCTCTTCCTCGGAGCGCACGGTCACTGTGTCAGTTTCCATCTTGTCCAGCTCTGTCTGTCCGTGGCCTCTCTTCCTCGGAGCGCACTGTCACTGTGTCCATTTCGATCTTGTCCAGCTCTGTCTGTCCGTGGCCTCTCTTCCTCGGAGCGCACGGTCACTGTGTCAGTTTCCATCTTGTCCAGCTCTGTCTGTCCGTGGCCTTTCTTCCTCGGAGCGCACGGTCACTGTGTCAGTTTCCATCTTGTCCATCTCTGTCTGTCCGTGGCCTTTCTTCCTCGGAGCACACTGTCACTGTGTCAGTTTCCATCTTGTCCAGCTGTGTCTGTCCGTGGCCTCTCTTCCTCGGAGCGCACGGTCACTGTGTCCATTTCTATCTTGTCCAGTTGTGTATGTAACATTTCACATAAACCCCGTTTCTTGTCTGCATCGAAGTAGCGGTCCTTGTACTTAGCATCGAGCATGGTGGCAACTCAGTAAAGAGGCTCCGGGAGAATGCCGCCGAATCGCTTGTTCACTGCCTCTTGTAGAGTACTTTTGTAAGTTTTAACCCCACGGTCTGTGTCGGCAGTTTTGTTGAGCAGGCGTTTCAATGCCATGACAGAGGGTATCACGTCTGCTGCAGACGCAGTTGATGAGCTTATTTCTCCAGTCAGTTGTTCAAATGGAGCTAGGAGTGTTTCCAAGTTTCTAACATGTTCTCAAATGCAATTGAAATGGCAGCAGCAGTATGAGAATCAGCACATTGTTGAGCAATACGGCTTTCCTCAGTACGAAACGTTTGTCCCCCCACAATGCTGTTAGACTCAGCATGCTCATGGGGCTGATATCGCTGGTCCAAATGTCAGTCGTGAAGCTAATAGCAGTGACGCCCATAGACAGTAGCTCATAGATGTGCTTTTCAACAAACTGTCTCCAGTAGGGCAACATCTGAAAAATAGTGCCTACTTGGTAGTGTGTGCCGGGTGAAAGCCAACATCATCCACGACAGAGGACATTTGTTTGTCAAGGGCAATGAATTCCATTATCTTGGCATTGATTTCGCCTTTGAGTTGTCTCACTGAAATGTTCTTACTCAACTTGAACTTGTTTAGTTGTTGGAATGGGCACTTAGTTATTCTTCTGCTTTTGTTCTGTGTAGTGCTGTATTTGTCATGGCGTCATTACGTAATCTACCTAATCTACCTATGTTTATACAGTGCCTTGCGAAAGTATTCGGCCCCCTTGAACTTTGCAACCTTTTGCCACATTTCAGGCTTCAAACATAAAGATATAAAACTGTATTTTTTGGTGAAGAATCAACAACAAGTGGGACACAATCATGAATTGGAACGACATTTATTGAATATTTCAAACATTTTTAACAAATCAAAAACTGAAAAATTGGGCGTGCAAAATTATTCAGCCCCTTTACTTTCAGTGCAGCAAACTCTCTCCAGAAGTTCAGTGAGGATCTCTGAATGATCCAATGTTGACCTAAATGACTAATGATGATAAATACAATCCACCTGTGTGTAATCAAGTCTCCGTATAAATGCACCTGCACTGTGATAGTCTCAGAGGTCCGTTAAAAGCGCAGAGAGCATCATGAAGAACAAGGAACACACCAGGCAGGTCCGAGATACTGTTGTGAAGAAGTTTAAAGCCGGATTTGGATACAAAAAGATTTCCCAAGCTTTAAACATCCCAAGAAGCACTGTGCAAGCGATAATATTGAAATGGAAGGAGTATCAGACCACTGCAAATCTACCAAGACCTGGCCGCCCCTCTAAACTTTCAGCTCATACAAGGAGAAGACTGATCAGAGATGCAGCCAAGAGGCCCATGATCACTCTGGATGAACTGCAGAGATCTACAGCTGAGGTGGGAGACTCTGTCCATAGGACAACAATCAGTCGTATATTGCACAAATCTGACCTTTATGGAAGAGTGGCAAGAAGAAAGCCATTTCTTAAAGATATCCATAAAAAGTGTTGTTTGAAGTTTGCCACAAGCCACCTGGGAGACACACCAAACATGTGGAAGAAGGTGTTCTGGTCAGATGAAACCAAAATTGAACTTTTTGGCAACAATGCAAAACGTTATGTTTGTAGTAAAAGCAACACAGCTGAACACACCATCCCCACTGTCAAACATGATGGTGGCAGCATCATGGTTTGGGCCTGCTTTTCTTCAGCGGGGACAGGGAAGATGGTTAAAATTGATGGGAAGATGGATGGAGCCAAATACAGGACCATTCTGGAAGAAAACCTGATGGAGTCTGCAAAAGACCTGAGACTGGGACGGAGATTTGTCTTCCAACAAGACAATGATCCAACACTTAAAGCAAAATCTACAATGGAATGGTTCACAAATAAACATATCCAGGTGTTAGAATGGCCAAGTCAAAGTCCAGACCTGAATCCAATCGAGAATCTGTGGAAAGAACTGAAAACTGCTTTTCACAAATGCTCTCCATCCAACCTCACTGAGCTCGAGCTGTTTTGCAAGGAGGATTGGGAAAAAATTTCAGTCTCTCGATGTGCAAAACTGATAGAGACATACCCCAAGTGACTTACAGCTGTAATCGCAGCAAAGTATTAAAGTATTAATACTTACAAAGTATTAACTTAAGGGGGCTGAATAATTTTGCACGCCCAATTTTTCAGTTTTTGATTTGTTAAAAAAGTTTGAAATATCCAATAAATGTCGTTCCACTTCATGATTGTGTCCCACTTGTTGTTGATTCTTCACAAAAAAATACAGTTTTCTATCTTTATGTTTGAAGCCTGAAATGTGGCAAAAGGTCGCAAAGTTCAAGGGGGCTGAATACTTTCGCAAGGCACTGTGTGTGTGTATGTGTATATATATATATATATATATATATATATATATATATATATATATATATATATATATATATATATATATATATATATATTGTGCATCCCTAGTTAGTAGTGTACTGTATAGCACATAACTATTTCCTTTGGCTCTACATTACAGCTCACAACCCCTCATACAGTCTGATTCTACAGTAACTATTATCTGCAGTCAGACAGTCTGTCAATTCTGGTGTGAACCGTACAGTTGCAGTCCACCTTCCCACCTCATCACCACCCTCATCACTCTGACGACACCAGTCTACACTGAGTATACTGAACCCCCCCCAGGGCATGGACTCTACAAGGTGTTGAAAGAGTTCCACAGGGATGTTTTATGTTTTACTCCAATGCTTCCCAGTTAAGTTAGCTGGATGTCCTTTGGGTGTTGGACCATTCCTGATACAAACAGGAAACTTTTGAGCGTGAAAACCTCAGTGTTGCAGTTCTTGCCACAAACCAGTGCGCCTGGGTCACGTCCCAGCTCAAAGCTCATAACAAAAAGGGAGGCGACGTCGAGATAGCGAAGAACCGAAGTAACCTACAATGGTGTAAGTGAGTGGTTGCATGCATAGATGTGATAATGAGGGTTGCTGAAAGGTGCCCAAACAAAAATGCCAATACCAAAATCCAACATTGTCTGCATGGAGAGAGTCTCTTCAATGAATGGGGAAGATGTGTGTTTATCCCGGAACACACCCGGAACCAGGTGTGTCCCATTTGTCTGGCCCATTCACCCTCTGAATGTCACTCCTACACAATCCATTTCTCAATTATCTCAAGCCTTAACAATCCTTCTTTAACCTGTCTCCTCCTCTTCATCTACACTGACTGAAGTGGATTTAAGAAGTGACGTCAATAAAAGATAATTGCTTTCAACTGGATTCACCTGGTCAGTCTGTCATGGAAAGAGCAGGTGTTAATGTTTTTTACCCTCAGTGTATGTGTTAAATAATACCTAGCAAGGCCCCAGACCCACCACTCCACTATGCTAACTTAATTAACTGGTTAAGACCGGGAGGTACTGAAGAAGAATCACAGTAGTAAGAATGAAATGAAACCAGCTCTGAGCCACCGCTGAGCAATTAACTGTGTTTTCCCTTGTGGATCCCTGTCAGAGCCCCGCAGATCGACATCTAGGGACTGAATCTCCATCAAATGAGATCCGTTTAAAGGCACAACACTTGGCTGCCATACTGCAGGCTGCTGTTGTGGGCTTTTTAATGCTGAGGGCAGAAGAATCAGCTATAATAGTGTTTATCTTTGAGGGACCACTGGCTGGATGGTGAGGCCGATCTGTGGGAGAGTTCTGGAGGGGAGCTCACTCTGGCCAGGCCAGAGCCGCACCCCAAGGGCCCGCTCACTCCTGGTTCAGTTAACCCAGTCCAACCAGGGTTTTGTAATGCCAAGTATGTTTTTAATGGCAGTTTCCATTACAGAGGTGTATAACGGAAAAGATAATGATGTTGAGATGGAAACCACAGCCCAACACTCTGAAACCCATCATCTTGTGGTTTTCAATCTCTGGTTTGTGAACCTGCACTAGTCCCTCTAATTGTTGTCTGACACTATGTAGTTATGTCTAATGTCAGCGGGTCTCCAAGAAGAAGAATCATGGCTTTGACGTGACAGTCCAGGCTAATGTGTTGAGTAGCCTACAGTTAAGACTGGCAGATATGGTAAACGGTTTGAGTTACGCTGAGGATGTAGGGATGTCAGTTACTCCACCAGGAAGAGGAAGTGTTTCTGCTTTGTGTTTTGGGATCTTCATCAGCGGGTATCCTAGATGGTAACCAAAGCATGCTGGGACATAACATCATGCCATAAGGACACACAGACCCTGCCCTGGCGTTTCCTGTTATAGTAGGTTGGCAACCAATGAGCTGTTAGCCTGTCAGTAACTTAACATAGCAGGTGTAAATTATTATTATTTAAACCCTGAGCAGGATGCCCACATTCTGGTCCTGATCCCGGGAGGTTTTCTTCTGCACTGTTCAACCAATCCAGTACATGTGGTGGAGGAGTTAAGATAGAGTGTTGTCTTGTTAACGTCCAAAAGCAGAAGACAGAGGCTGTCTTCTATTACCCTGAAAACCAAATGTGCCCTGCCCAAGAAAGTTATGGGCCCACTTAGTTAATGCTAAACTGCTATGGTTCTTTACAGTTCACATCTGTCTTGTTTTTGGTTTAGTGATTTACTTAGTGTTTACTTGGAAAATTACCCACAAATACATCTAACCTAAATGCAATGTTAGCATATGGGCAATTTCACAGTATTGGATTTTTCATTTAAAAGGTATGCCAAACCAAAAACATTAATTTCAAAGTTTAACAAACCACACAACTCTATGCACAATGCACAAAAAACACATTTACTAGTAGAGCTGTTCAGATGCAAATTTTGGTAACAGAATTTCTGTCAAATCTTCCTCAGGTTTTTATTTGATCTTTTATGTGTCCACATTTTCCAAAAACTCTTAAATATCTGTTCTGAATTAAGATTCAAAGATGTCTGCAGAAAGAATGGTGTCAGCTATGACATGACACATTGACTCTGAACCTCATTCTCTTCATGGGGATGTGTCCTGAATAGCTAAAGCTATACTTATGCAATATCCTTCTTTGCATATTTGGGTATTATTCTACACACTGGCCTCATACGAGGGAGCGAAATGTGAAAATATATTTTAAGATATATTGGTTTTTGGTCATGTAATTACAAGGCAATGTTTCTTAAACTTACAGAAGGCAAGTCATTTCTCCAAAACTAAGTAGTGTTAGTATTAGTTGGCAGCAGAGTTGGGGTCAATTCTATTTCAATTCCAGTTGGTTTAGAAAATAGAAAATAATTTCTTCATAGAAAAGCATTACACGATCATTTGGGTTGAAATGTCATTGTATTTCCTGAATTGAAATGGGGTTGACCCCAACCCTGAAGGGGTCTTCAACGTCATTGTATTTCCTGAATTGAAATGGGGTTGACCCCAACCCTGAAGGGGTCTTCAATGTCATTGTATTTCCTGAATTGAAATGGGGTTGACCCCAACCCTGAAGGGGTCTTCAACGTCATTGTATTTCCTGAATTGAAATGGGGTTGACCCCAACCCTGAAGGGGTCTTCAACGTCATTGTATTTCCTGAATTGAAATGGGGTTGACCCCAACCCTGAAGGGGTCTTCAACGTCATTGTGTTTTGATGTATTTATAATACCTTTTATTAAGACTTTCTGGGCAACGTTTTCTAAGACCCCTTTTTCATCTGTTTGACCAGAAATCAAAGCCTTGGTTTATTCCAAAGTTTTTAGATGGAACATGGTTGAAAAATGTATATTTGCCTTAATTTAAAACAATGATACACTCTTAGCTTTTTATTTGGCACGCTCCTTTGAACTTTACATGTTGGTGCTTACGTGCCCTTTTACATGTGTGTGTAGCTGTGGAAATGTGTCCAAATTCATGCTTTCTGAATGGGGCTCCTGCTCCTCCCTGCCATCTCCTATCAGGAAGAATATATTCAAATGGCTTGTGATTGAGGGGCAAATTGCTGTCATAATAACATGTGATTCATAAAAAGCAAAGTAAGCGCTCTACTTCTCCTAACAGAACCAGTTATGAGAACAATGTGCTTGTTCATGTCCTGAGCTTTTCCCCCTAGTTTTATACAGGGGTCTCAAAGAGTGTAGGCACATTATCTAAGGCACTGTTGCTCACGGGTAAATTATCACTCCTCTCCCTCTGTCTCTCTCTCCCCCTGTCTGTCTCTCTGTCTCCCTCTCTGTCTCCCTCTCTGTCTCCCTCTCTGTCTCCCTCTCTGTCTCCCTCTCTGTCTCCCTCTCTGTCTCCCTCTCTGTCTCCCTCTCTGTCTCCCTCTCTGTCTCTCTGTCTCTGTCTCTCTCTTTCTGTCTCTCTCTCTCTGTCTCGCTCTGTCTCTCTCTCTGTCTCTCTGTCTCCATCACACTCAATATATTAAGCCTACACTTATTTATGATATATGGATTTTGAGGAAGTATGAGACATTTAGCAAATTCCCGACAGGAAGACTTCTACCCACCGCTTGTTGTTGAAGATGTGAAGAGGCTTCTAGCCCAGTCAGTCCCAGCCATAGATATGCCGCTGGCTATGCTATTAGCTTGCAGTACTATGTATGCCTTTAATCCAAGACCTTACCTGAGCGCTGCTTTCCTCCATAGTTATGTTTGGAAGCTGGGCCAGGACAGTTGTCTGATCTGTGTATGTGGACCCAGCCCAGGTACTACCAGGTCACCTTTGGCTCATCTGATACAGCACTGCTACTGCAGCCTGACTCTCATGGACATCTGCCCCCTGCTGGACTGTTGGTATAACCACATTCACTCATTTTCTTGGGAAAGATTTAAGAGTTGGTTTGGTAAACCATGCTTGTGTGATTAGTAACCTTGCCTGTCCTGAGGACTTGCATTAGCACCCAGGCCTAATGCCTAGGCTTTAGCTCACCTTGCTAACACTGTCATGCGAGATTCAAACCCAGTTGATCACATACAGTACATTAATGGACTGTATTCTGGATTGTGTACTTTCTCTGTGTAAAAGCTTAGCTCCACTTTCCTTTTAACTTTTACAGAATCAGTGCGCAGTTTTCAAACCTTATTGTTCCTATTTCCCCCTGACTCCTGTGTGTGACATAATGGGTGGATAATGGATATAATGTGTGTGTGCAGGGTTGGGGCTCTCATTGTTCAGCTCTTTGGTGGAAAATTTGCATATCTGCCCTTCCTACTGCTGCTTTTAAAACTCACACTCACACGCAGGCAGGGCGGTTGAAGTTAGACCCACTTCTCTCCAGCTAATTCTCTCTCACTCTAACACACATGCTCTTTCTCTCTCCCATCCTCACCTCCAGCACTTATTCCATCAGTTCCTTTCATTCTTTTATCCCATTTTCCTTTTTTCAAACCTATATTGCCTGACTACCCAGACTCCTTGCTGCGGCCAAATGCTACGCCACGCTCACAGACGTTAGTTTCTTCTCTGCAATGAGTCTGGATCGGAGTACCTCCTTGACCCTTCACTGAATGTGAACACTTTCGGGGCCGTCTGATTGGTCCAGAAAACGATAGGTTGGGCCAGAGCCAGTCACTGATGATTTTGTTTTGTACAACAGCCCTCGTCACCAGAAACCACTTCAGTAATGGCAGTCTCAGACTAAAGTATGTAGCGAACGACATTACAAGAATGTAGTGAGTCGTCAGGCAAATATCACTACTCTCCTATTATCTCCCAAGTAGCACAGTATAGGTTGGCTACTTTAATGCTACCAACCTATACATTGTCAAATAAAATTATGTTGAAGAACCACTTCCTTTTATTTAACCTTTATATAACTAGGCAAGTCAGTTAAGAACAAATTCTTATTTACAATGACGGCCTACACCGGCCAAACCCGGACGATGCTGGGCCAATTGTGCGCCACCCTATGGGACTCCCAATCACTGCCGGTTGCGATACAGCCTGGAATCGAATCAAGGTGTCTGTAGTGACACTTCTAGCACTGAGATGCAGTGCCTTAGACCGCTGCACCACTCGGGAGCCCATACTTTAATATTTTATTAAATTTATCAGGCAGCCCTAACAGTTTAAACGTGCCCTGTGCTGGGGATGCATCATCTTTAATGAACCTCCTCTCTATTGTCTTAGCTAAGGCACGTTAACTGTAATTAATTAATGGACTAGTAGAAAATCGTTTATCCCTGTTGCTCCTGTTTTAGTACCTTAATGTACCCAGCCAGTCAATTTGATTAACTTCAACATTACATCCATTCATTTCTAGTAAGTGATTTCTGTCTGTGGCTAAGTAATGTTTGTCTTTCTAGTGCTGGTATTAAAAATCCTTGTTAATGTTAATGGGCTCCATCTGGATTGAAGATATCACACACAAATACTGGAACTGAAGAGTGTGTGTGTGTGTGTGTGTGTGTGTGTGTGTGCGTGTGTTTCCCCCTCCCAGTCATGGCCAGTGCTGTGTGCTGCAGGTGACAGTGAAGAATGGATGTGTGTAGCAATCTCTGGGAGGCTGTGTGTGTTACCTACCACACACACTCCACACTCTTACCTCAGCCCTCACACACTCCCAGTACTTTTTTTTCCCATGGCGCAGCTGTGCGAACCAACAACTGGGTGGTGAGTTTAATTCCTATATATATGTATATATATACTGACCCCTCCCTGTCTCCCCTACAGAGAGCAGCCCATCTTCAGTACGAGGGCACATGTCTTCCAGATCGACCCCACCACCAAGAAGAACTGGGTTCCCACTAGTAAACACGCCGTCACAGTCTCCTACTTCTACGACAGCACGCGCAACGTCTACCGCATCATCAGTCTGGACGGCTCTAAGGTGTGTGTGTGTGTGTGTGTGTGTGTGTGTGTTTTGGTGTGCGTGTGTGCGCAGCAAAGTTGTGTAAAAGGAGAGGGAAGATATACAGTGTCTTCAGAAAGTCTTCACATCCCTTGACTTTTCCCACATTTTGTTGTATTACAGCCTAAATAAAAAATGATGCTAAAGTGGAATTATGTTTTTCAAAATGTTTACCAATTTAATGAAAAGCTGACATTTATTGAGTCAATAAGAATTCAAGCCTAAAGTTCAGGAGTAAAATTTGGCTTAACAAGTCAAATAGAATGGACTTTGAGTGCAATAATAGTGTTTTACATCATTTTTGAATGACTACCTCGTCCTTGTACCCCAAACATACAATTATCTGTAAGGTCCCTCAGTTGAGAAGTACATTTCAAACACAGACTCGACCACAAAGACCAGGGAGGTTTTCCAATGCATAGCAAAGAAGGGCACCTATTGGATAAAGAAGGGCAGACATTGAAATCCCTTTGAGCTTGGTGAAGTTATTAACTACACTTTGGATGGTGTATCAATACACCCAGTCACTACAAAGATACAGGCCTCCTTCCTTTTTTATTTCATTTATTTCCTTTATTTAACCAGGTGGCCAGTTGAGAACAAGTTCTCATTTACAACTGCGACCTGGCCAAGATAAAGCAAAGCAGTGCGACACAAACAACAACACAGAGTTACACATGGAATAAACAAAACATACTGTCAATAATACAATAGAAAAAGTCTATATACAGTGTGTGCAAATGAGGTAAGTTAAGGAAATAAATAGGCCATGGTGGCGAACTAATTACAATATAGCAATTAAACACTGGAACGGTAGATCGGCAGAAGATGAATGTGCAGGTAGAGATACTGGGGTGCAAAGGAGCAAAATAAATAAATACCAGTATGGGGATGAGGTAGGTAGATAGATGGCTGTTTACAGATAGGCTAAGAACAGGGGTAATGATCTGTAAACTGCTCTGACAGCTGGTGCTTAAAGATAGTGAGGGAGATGTGAGTCTCCAGCTTCAGAGATTTTTGCAATTTGTTCCAGTCATAGGCAGCAGAGAACTGGAAGGAAAGATGAGCAAAGGAGGAATTGGCTTTGGGGGTGACCAATGAGATATATCTGCTGGAGCGCGTGCTACGAGTGGATGCTGCTATGGTGACCAGTGAGCTGAGATAAGGTGGGGCTTTACCTAGCAGAGAGTTGCCAGAGAGGAAGGAAACCACTCAAGGATTTCACCAAAACATTCTAATAATTTAGCAGACGTTCTTATCCAGGACTTACAGGAGCAATTATGGTTAAGTGCCTTGCTCAAGGGCACATCAACAGATTTTTTTTCTCCTAGTTGGCTCAAGGATTTGTTCCAACAACCTTTCAGTTACTGGCCCAATGCTCTTAACCGCTAGGCTACCTGTTGCCCTAAATCTACACTGGAGTTGCTAAACCAAGAAGACCGGTAAATGTTCCTGAGAGGCTGAGTTACAGTTTTGAATTAAATCTACTTGAAAATCTGGCAAGACCTGAAAATGGTTGTCTAGCAATGATCACCAACCAATGTGACAGAGCTTGAAGAATTTAGAAAATAATAATGGGCAAATGTTGCAAAATCCAGGTGTGGGAAGCTCTTAGAGACTTACCCAGAAAGACTCACAGCAGTAATCGCTGCCAAAGATACTTCTACAAAGTATTGACTCAGGGGTGTGAATACTTATGCAAATTAGATGTCTGTATTTCATTTTCAAGAAATATTAGCACATTTTTCTGAAAACATGTTTTTACTTGGTTATTATAGGGTATTGTGTGTAGAATTTGAATTCAGGCTGTAACACACCAAAATGTGCAAGAAGTCAAGGGGTATGAATACTTTCTGAAGGCACTGTATACAGTGCCTGGTTCCCCCTCAGCAAGGGGAATAGGAGTGGCAACAGGAAGGCTCCCTCAGGCTCAGGGCACGCCATGCTATACATCCCTTAGAATCAATCATGGATTGATGTACACAGACTACATACAGCACGTGAAACACACATCTGTACTTGTGTACAGTATTCCCTCTCTTTCCCACAGGCAGACTTGACACATTTGACCGTCCCTACAGACACGGACAGACAGAACCAAAGATTGAAGGAAGTTGTAGTTTCACTCAACACACACACACTACATTTCCCACATGTGTGTGTGTTTCCATGGCCAATGGTAGTAGCAGAGCCCATGGTTGGTAGTGGCATGGGGGCGTTGTGGCCTGTTCTGTCGTAACAAAAATGATTTTAGTCTTCAGAGGGGTGCAGGGGAGGAGCTATTTTAGTACCGCAACGATATGTAAAGCTCTCCACACACACACACACACACTCTCTACACTGCTTTGCATGTGACCCTTGGTGCTGTAAAGCTAGCGAATAGGTGAACTCAACTGTGGTTACTGCTACTGTGCTGAGCTGGAAATAGCAGGGAGAGGGTGGGCTGTGGTGAGGTGCTGCCTGCCTGCCACTCTAGGATACACTCGTCATCAACATCCACACAGCCCGAAGTAACTAAACTCAGCAAAAATAAACCTTTTTCAGGACCCTGTCTTTCAAAGATAATTAGTTAAAATCCCAATAATTTCACAGATCTTCATTGTAAAGGGTTTAAACACTGTTTCCCATGCCTGTTCAATGAACCATGAACAATTAATGAACATGCACCTGTGGAACGGTCATTAAGAGACTAACAGCTTGCAAACAGGTAGGCAATTAAGGTCACAGTTATGAAAACGCAGGACACTAAAGAGGCCTTTCTACTGACTCTGATAAACACCAAAGAAAGATGCCCAGGGTCCCTGCTCATCTGCGTGAACGTGCCTTAGGCATGCTGCAAGGAGGCATGAGGACTGCAGATGTGGCCAGGGCAATAAATTGCAATGTCCATACTGTGAGATGCCTATGACAGCGCTACAGGGAGACGGTGGTGTTTAACAGCATCATCGGACTGAGCTTGTTGTCATTGCAGGCAATCTCAATGCTGTACGTTACAGGGAAGACGTCCTCCTCCCTCATGTGGTACCCTTCCTGCAGGCTCATCTTGACATGACCCTCCAGCATTACAATGCCACCACGCACAAAACGAGCAGTATGGCTGATTTCCTGCAAGACAGGAATGTCAGTGTTCTGCCATGGACAGCGAAGAGCCCGGATCTCAATCCCGTTGAGCACGTCTGGGAGCTGTTGGATTGGAGGGTGAGCGCTAGGGCCATTCCTCCCAGGAATGTCCGAGTACTTGTAGGTGCTTTGGTGGAAGAGTAGGGTAACATCTCACCGCAAGAACTGGCAAATCTGGTGCAGTCCATGAGGAGGAGATGCACTGCAGTACTTAATGCAGCTGGTGGCCACACCAGATACTGACTGTTACTTTTGATTTTGACCCCCCCTTTGTTTAGGGACACATTATTCCAGTTCTGTTAGTCACATGTCTGTGGAACTTGTTCAGTTTATGTCTCAGTTGTTGAATCTTGTTATGTTCATACAAATATTTACACATGTTAAGTTTGCTGAAAATAAACGTAGTTGACAGTGAGAAGACATTTTTTTATAGACACACAGAACTTTACATAGAACTAACAGGCCAACAGTGTGCCTCGCCCACCTTCCTCTCTCCCTCACCCACTGTGGTCGATGCCAGTAGAGTCAATCAGCCTCACTGGGGCCTCTCCTCTCATTGACGGCTTCCTGTTTAATAATCAATAGGGGTGTATCGTGCACACACACAAACACACACATGCATGCGCACACACACACACACACACTTTTCGTCTGACACAAACACAGATAGATAACACAGTTATTGTTGCTGAAGGAAACCGTTCAGAAAACAACAAGCCCACTCATCTTTTAGGCAAATGGGTCAGCATTGCTTTTGTGATTCATACAACTCCTCTCTCCTTCCCCAGGCAATCATCAACAGCACCATCACCCCCAACATGACCTTCACCAAGACCTCCCAGAAGTTTGGCCAGTGGGCTGACAGCCGAGCCAACACCGTCTATGGCCTGGGCTTCTCCTCAGAGAACCACCTGCTCAAGGTACACACACACATCGCCAAAGTTGAGCTCACAAACACACCACATACACACACACACACAAACTAGTTTAGTCAGTGTTGTCTGTGTCATTGTGGTTCTTTCTCAGTTTGCAGAGAAGTTTGCAGAGTTTAAAGAGGCGGCCCGATTAGCCAAGGAGAAATCCCAGGAGAAGATGGAACTCACCAGCACCCCCTCTCAGGTAGTCCCAACAACACACACCCCTACCTCAGATGGGATAGTTCACCAACACCTACTTACTCACCTTAATTAAAAATAAACCTGTTTCCTCACATTAAATGTAGCTTTTGGACCGGTATAGACTGCAAAGCACCTGGTGTTTTTGTACACAACCCACCACTAACATGAACATTCTGTTACCAGAAAACAATGGGAGTGAATGGACCCCAAGTGATTTAGGTATCACAGGAAGTGATTGGAAACACTACCTGCAAAGCACTACTCATGGATGAGATGTTAAACTAATTCCTAATGGGAGTGTCTGAAGCCAGTACTCTCATGGCAAGACTATAGTGTGTTAACTCCACTGTCCTGGCTAAACTCTCAACCTGGCTTAACCATCCCCAGGTTTCAATTGGCTCATTCAACCCATCTCTTCTCCCCTGCAACTCTTCCCCAGGTCACTGCACTAAAAAAGAATGTGCTCTCAGTACCTCACAAAGTACCTCCCAGAGTACCTCTCAGAGTACCTGTAAAAAAGAAGGTAAAATGGAATCCAAATCATTGTCATCTGACCCCAGTCTCCGATAACCCTCCTGCTTTGCCCTCTTACTCCAGTCCAGTGTTGAAATCCCCAACTACCCCAGGCTAACACTCCAGCCCTTCAGGTGGTCTCCCCACAATGTTGTCACTGCTGTAGAAAAATGGACCAAACAATGTCCATTATACAGTATAGTGTATATTTACCCTAGAATTGAGGTGTTGAATGGCACTGTTCCACTCTTTGGGGAGAACCCTGCCCTCCATGGATTAACCAATTTCTCCCTCTCTCCCCCATCCTAATATCAGATTAACACACAGATTAATGAATCCCTTCTCAGTCTCAGATGAACTCTGATCTCCCAGTGTCAGCTATGCTCCCATAAAGCGATGTTTCTTTTTTCAAGTGAGAAAACAACAAGCTCACTTGAAAACACATAGGCCTACTCACTTGAGAGAAACAAAAACTCACTTGAAACATCACTTTCTGTGGAGTGTAACTCATTGTGCAGGTATTCTCTCCACATTACATCAATATTTTATTTACTCAGCAGTTGAGAACATACAGTTCAACTGGTATTTCTGGTCCTTTAACCTTATTGTTTACATCATGCCAGGAGTCGGCCACCGGTGACCTGCAGTCACCTTTGACCCCGGAGAGCATCAACGGCACTGATGACGAGAGGGGCACCACCCCTGAAATGCCGCAGCACCCACCCGAGCCCCGTCCCGAGCCGTCTCAGAACCAGCTGCCCTTCTCCCACAGGTAAGAACAAGGCTCTGAAGCCAAGGGCTGGAGTAGGGTGTCAAGCACAAAGATAGTTCACCTCAGTGGGCAAGGCATGGTTGGTCAGTGGGCAAGGCATGGTTGGTCAGTGGGCGAAGGCATGGTCGGTCAGTGGGCGAAGGCATGGTCGGTCAGTGGGCGAAGGCATGGTCGGTCAGTGGGCGAAGGCATGGTCGGTCAGTGGGCGAAGGCATGGTCGGTCAGTGGGCGAAGGCATGGTCGGTCAGTGGGCGAAGGCATGGTCGGTCAGTGGGCGAAGGCATGGTCGGTCAGTGGGCGAAGGCATGGTCGGTCAGTGGGCGAAGGCATGGTCGGTCAGTGGGCGAAGGCATGGTCGGTCAGTGGGCGAAGGCATGGTCGGTCAGTGGGCGAAGGCATGGTCGGTCAGTGGGCGAAGGCTGAATAAATGAGCACATTCAGTTCTCTTTGGAAATGGTAAGATAATACCAATTGATACAAAACTATCTTCCAATTCCTTCCTTTAAAACTCTCATCTTCCCTTGTACAAGCTGAACATCCACAGTACTCCACTGTGTTCCCATGTTCAGTCTGGTATTGGTGGGGTTTAGCTGTTCACTGGGACCTCTTATTTAAAAGGAAAATGGCACAGCAGCAGCACCGCGTGTGCGTGGTCTGCTCGCACCTGGACGTGTCGAGTCATCCATCTTTTATTCATGTGGTCCCAGAACCCTGGACAGCAGTTAGGCATTATATCAAAACACTGTGTAGTGCTGATTTGAATTATTAATGACTAAATAAATGGAGAATGTATTTCACTCCCCCACCCCTTCGTATTCCCCATACACGGTTCCCACATGAGTTCCACTCTAGCCTCTGAGGTCAGTAATGCTGATGAACATGAAGTCGAACATGTATTTTTACATTGGTGCTGGAATGGTTCAGTCTTTAGTCAAATGACAGCATTGTTATTTTTTGCAATAAACTCAGGAAAACAATGATTGAGTTTATATCAGAGATGGAGTCTTGATCTTGCAGTCTTAAGACCAGTCGTGACCACAAAAAAGCAGTCTTGGTCAGTTGGTCTTGTCATGTCTCAAATACACTGGGTCTGGGTCTTGGCACCTATGTCTGGGTCATGGTCACTGAAACTCTGCTGAAGTGTCTGTCTGTCTCCAGTTCGTCCAGTATTAACAAGCACTGGGAGGCCGAGCTGGCAGCCCTGAAGGGCAACAATGCCAAGCTGACAGCAGCTCTGCTGGAGTCCACAGCCAACGTCAAACAGTGGAAACAACAACTGGCTGCTTACCAGGAGGAGGCTGAGAGACTACACAAACGGGTAAGACTGACTGACTTCATAAAGGGATACTAGAGAGACTACACAAACGGGTAAGACTGACTTTATAAAGGGATACTAGAGAGAGACTACACAAACGGGTAAGACTGACTGACTTTATAAAGGGATACTAGAGAGACTACACAAACAGGTAAGACTGACTTTATAAAGGGATACTAGAGAGAGACTACACAAACAGGTAATACTGACTTTATAAAGGGATACTAGAGAGAGACTACACAAACGGGTAAGACTAACTTTATAAAGGGATACTGGAGAGAGACTATACAAACGGGTAAGACTGACTGACTTTATAAAGGGATACTAGAGAGAGACTACACAAACGGGTAAGACTGACTGACTTTATAAAGGGATACTAGAGAGAGACTACACAAACGGGTAAGACTGACTGACTTTATAAAGGGATACTAGAGAGAGACTATACAAACGGTTAAGACTGACTGACTTTATAAAGGGATACTAGAGAGAGACTACACAAACGGGTAAGACTGACTGACTTTATAAAGGGGTACTAGAGAGAGACTATACAAACGGTTAAGACTGACTGACTTTATAAAGGGATACTAGAGAGAGACTACACAAACGGGTAAGACTGACTTTATAAAGGGATACTAGAGAGAGACTACACAAACGGGTAAGACTGACTGACTTTATAAAGGGATACTAGAGAGACTACACAAACGGGTAAGACTGACTGACTTTATAAAGGGATACTAGAGAGACTACACAAACGGGTAAGACTGACTGACTTCATAAAGGGATACTAGAGAGAGACTACACAAACGGGTAAGACTGACTGACTTTATAAAGGGATACTAGAGAGACTACACAAACGGGTAAGACTGACTTTATAAAGGGATACTAGAGAGAGACTACACAAACGGGTAAGACTGACTGACTTTATAAAGGGGTACTAGAGAGAGACTATACAAACGGTTAAGACTGACTGACTTTATAAAGGGATACTAGAGAGAGACTACACAAACGGGTAAGACTGACTGACTTTATAAAGGGATACTAGAGAGAGACTACACAAACGGGTAAGACTGACTTTATAAAGGGATACTAGAGAGAGACTACACAAACGGGTAAGACTGACTTTATAAAGGGATACTAGAGAGAGACTACACAAACGGGTAAGACTGACTGACTTTATAAAGGGATACTAGAGAGAGACTACACAAATGGGTAAGACTGACTGACTTTATAAAGGGATACTAGAGAGAGACTATACAAACGGGTAAGACTGACTTTATAAAGGGATACGAGAGAGAGACTACACAAACAGGTAAGACTGACTGACTTTATAAAGGGATACTAGAGAGAGGCTACACAAACAGATCAGAATTGTTACACAAAGAACATAAAAACGATATGATTACCAACACTGTGTATGTCCTCAGGTGACAGAGCTGGAGTGTGTTAGTGGTCAGACGCCAGTCATCAAATCCCAGAAGACTGAGCTCAACCAGACGATAGAAGAACTGGAGTCAGCATTAAAAGCCAAGGAGGAGGTGTGTGTGTGTGTGTGTGTGTGTGGGGGGGGGGGGGGGGGGGAATGTAATGTGAGCCCTGTGATTGTATATTTTCCCTCCCTGCAGGAACTAGAGAGGTTGAAAGAGGAAGTGGAGAGTGGTAATGACTTCCAGACTCAGAAGGAGTCGCTAACACATAAACTACAGGTGAGACTAATGAACAACACTACTGTATTGCACTGCACATGACACTGGGCCTCAGATATCTGTTTTCACTGCAGTGTGTACGTTTGTGTTTGTTGGTTTGTGTGTGTTTGTGTTTATAAGTGTGGGTGTGTGTTTTGTCTTTGTGTTTGTCTTTACAGTGCCTTGCAAAGGTATTCAGACCCTTTGGAGTTCTTCATTTTATTGTGTTACAAAGTGGGATTAAAATTATTTTAATTGTCTTTTTTTTGTCAGCAATCTACTCAAAATATTATAATGACAAAGTGGAAGAAAAACTATGTTTAAGATTTATACAAATTTGATTACTTAAGTATAGTCATTGCATAAGTATTAAACCATTTTGATCAGGGAAGTCTAATTTAGTAAAGGAGTAAAAAATCAAATAAGTTACATGGACTCACTCTGTGTGAAATAATAGGGCTTGACATGATTTTTGAATGACTACCTCTTCCTCTGTACCCCATACAACATATGTAAGGTCCCTCAGTCAAGTGTTGAATTGAGGGACCTTACAGTATTGAATTGAGGGACATGTGCTTGAAAGTCAAACCATCTCAATTGGGTTGAGGCCAGGTCATCTGATGCAGCACTCATCACTGTCCTTCTTGGTCACATAGCCCTTACACAGCCTGGAGGTGTGGTGGGTCACTGTCCTGTTGAAAAACAAATGATAGTCCCACTAAGTGCAAACCAGATGGGATGGTGTATCTCTGCAGAATGCTGTGGTAGCCATGCTGGTTAAGTGAGCCTTGAATTCTAAATAAATCACAGACAGTGGCACCAGCAAAAACACCCCCACACCATCGCACCACCTCCTCCATGCTTCACGGTGGGAACCTCACATGCAGAGATCTTTTGTTCACCTACTCTGCGTCTCACAAAGACACTGCGGTTGGAACCAAAAATCTCAAATTTGGACTCATCAGACCAAAGGACAGATCTAATGTCCATCGGTCGTGTTTCTTGGCCCAAGCAAGTCTCTTCTTATTGGTGTCCTTCAGTAGTGGTTTCTTTGCAGCAATTTGACCATGAAGGCCTGATTCCCGCAGTCTCCTCTGAACAGTTGATATTGAGATGTGTCTGTTACTTGAACTGTGTGACACATTTATTTGGGCTGCAATCTGAGGTGCAGTTAACTCTAATGAACTTATCCTCTGCAGCAGAGCTACCTCTGGGTCTTCCTTTCCTGTGGCGGTCCTCATGAGAGACAGTTTCATCATAGCGCTGGATGGTTTTTGCGACTGCACTTGAAGAAACATTCAAATTCAAATTCAAAATGTCCCGCTTTGACTGACCTTCATGTCTTAAAGTAGTGATGGACTGTCATTTCTCTTTGCTTATTTGAGCTGTTCTTGCCATAATATGGACCTCGTCTTTTACCAAATAGGGCTATCTTCTGTATACCACCCTTACCTAGTCATAACACAACTGATTGGCTCACATGCATTAAGAAAGACATTCCACTATTTAACTTATGACAAGGCACACCTGTTAAGTGAAATGCATTCCAGGTGACCTCATGAAGCTGGTTGAGAGAATGCCAAGAGTGTGCAAAGCTGTCATCAAGGCAGAGGGTGGCTGCTTTGAAGAATCTCAATTATATAATATATTTAGATTTATTTAACACTTTTTTTTGGTTACTACATGATTCCATATGTGTTATTTCATAGTTTTGATGTCTTCACTATTTTTATACAATGTAGAAAATAGTCAAAATAAAGAAAAATGAGTGAGTAGTACTTGAATGAGTAGGTGTGTTCAAACTTTTGACTGGTACTGGATATCTCTGAATAAAAATAAAGATTGTGCACTGGGCCTTTAATAGTCCTGTATTAGTGGACTGATATAGCCCTTTAGTGCAGGAAAAACATCTGCAGCCCCAAAAATACTTCTGGCAGCTTGATTTAAAAAATTTAAGAATAATAATGTTAGGACAGACACTTTAACCTTGTTTCTTAGGATTTCAATTTTGGTTGTACTTTTTGCCATTTATGAATGTTAGTCAATGTGTTTCTATGGGCTTTAGAAAATCTATATTTTACCAAGTAACTGATACTTAAAGGGGTCCTACAATTCGAAATCAAATAGCTAAATTATCCATAGTACGACCATTTGAAAACAATTCCATATGTCAGTTTAGGACCCCCCCCCCCCCCCCCCAACGTCTTAGAACGTCTTATCCAGAGCGACATAGTAGTGAGTGAATACATTTGTTATTTGTACTGGTCCCCATGGGAATCCAACCCACAACCGTGACTTTGCAAGCACCATGCTCTCTACCATCTGAGCCACACAGGACCTTTTTAATCACACTTTTTAAGTGAAGATTCCAAGGGGTATGAATATTTTTTCGAGCCACTGTATGAGTATGTTTGCTGTGTGCACACGTTAAAACATCCCCCCCTCCTCTACCCCACCCCCAGGAGACTGAGGAGAGGAACCAGACGTTGGAGGCCCAGCTGGGGCAGTTGGAGCTGCATCTGGAGGGCAGTCAGCTAGAGAGCGAGGCCTTCAGGAAGAGTCTGCGGTCCCTGCTGGAGCTGCTGGACGGGAAGATCTTTGAGCTGACAGAGCTCCGAGACAGCCTAGCCAGACTCATCGAGGACAGCAGCAGCTAGAAGAGACGAGAAGTGCTACGACAGAGCCCCCAAGTGGAGCACCATCGCCACCATAATAACATAGTGACTGGAAAATGAATTGTAGTCAGTGCACGAGGGCACTGTATGAAAATATTCACACACTGCTATTAGTACATACACAGTCATTATTCTTCACTAACATGCACATAATCAAGCATGTGTTGATTATGCCACATGCTTGAACATAATTGTAAATAGATAGACTTGCTCGCTTGGATTCTCTAGTTTTGGCTAATGTTCACTACATATTGCTGGTACACATGTATACTATATGAACATACTCACACACTTTATACACACACACACACTTCAGAGGTCCTGTCGAGGCTTTGCTTGGGCCCTGCCTTCCATCTCTTTGCTCTCCCTGTGGGATGTTCTTTACACATTACAGACTACAAGCTGCTCAAATATCTATTTTCTCTCTGCTTTTTTTTGCCAAGTCTGGCTAGCATTCCATAGGAGAGGATGTTGAATAGGGTGGGTTATTTTGCTTTGGGTTTTTCTTCCATTACAGACACTATTAACAGAAATAGGAAGCCCTCATTTTCTATATTTATTTGGTGCAAAGTTCAGATTAGTTGCTGGTGGATGTTTTTGTTTAATCTTTGCTGTTGTCCGTCATGGGTTCAGGTCTGTTTTCTAACTATTCTGCATATACCACTTTATTATTCAGTTATTACTACAGTACTATTATTGCTCTGGTTGCTATGGAGATATCATTGTCAGCCAAATGGACAGTCCGATTAGATGAGGTCATGGAGATGTAGACAGTTGTACTCACTGATCCTTACAGCGTTTCACTGGACTCTACGGCCGTTTGCTCTGAGGCCCCATCTAACACTGGGCTAGGACTAAGGGTCAGAGGTCAGACAGATGACCTCCCAGTGACCTTTGTTTTTAAATGCTCCTAATGTCCTCCTATCACAACATTTCCATGGAGATTAAAGAAGAATGTGGCATCTTGTCCAAGATTGAGGACCGATCTGGGACAACCTTCTATACTAAATGAGCAATATAAAGAGAGAGCGTCAAGAGTAAAAATACACATTTCAGTCTCGCTTTCAGGTATTTTCCTCCTCTTCTGGGAAATGTAAGGAGAGACGAGGTGGAAACAACGCCAACCCAAGGCCAGAAGCTGGGGTTTGGGTCAGCAGTTACTACAAGTCTTTCCTTTCTATAAACTTTTTTATTACAAATACTAATATAACACATTTATAGTGCACTTGTGAAAATGGAATTGAATGTTTGGGTGAATCCAAAACTATTTTTCTTTATTTTCATTCTCCTTGTTTCTGTTACAACTTGAAGTGCAGTGATTGATTGGTTCCTATGTTTTCCCTTAATTTATTATTCCAGATATATTATAACCACAGATTGAGAATTTTATGAAACAAATTTTTGTTTGAACTTAATGATTTTCATGTCTGGTATGTGGGTGTCAAGGTAGATTTATTATTTTCTTGGTGTAAAAAAAAAAGAAAAACGGGCAATATTTTTGAACTACTTAAAAAGGAAATGGATTTACAGAGACCCTTGTGCATAGCATGTGTGGTTTGCAGAGACATTATTTCCTTTTGCCAAATGTTTTCCTGTACAGAATATGAATTTTGCTGACATTGCCTTTGGTACAAAGATGCATCAATGGTAGCTAACTACGGATCTTTTGTCGGGTTTACTATTGCCAAAAATCTGTGATAATGTATAAAAAATAAAACTATATGTATACCTGAAGAACACTATTTAAGGGCTTGTTGGTTCTGGTATCTTTGAGAGATTTGAATGTGGTTTCTGGGCTGGTTGGCGTTTTCAATTATGATCTGTACTACAATTTGAAAGGGAATAATGTTTGAGTAATAATTTTAAATGATTATACCACATGCTTAAACAATTGTAATTGAGTTTATAGTAAAATGTAAAAAAAAAAAAATGAAGTGTTGTCATTTTTCACTATCTGAATGTTCCTCGTTTTCTCTAATCTGCACTCACTTCAGTTCCTGTCCTGATGCTTCTTGTATAACATCACATCCACTCGCTGCCTTAAAGGAGATTGTTTGGCTGTTTTTTTTTATGAAATACTATTTGTGGTTGACCTCATGTGGATGTGCATGATGTACTAGACCCAACAAAAGGCTGTCTGGTTTGGCCAAAGGCTGAGTTGAGTTCTAATGGCTCTGATGCCAAGTCAAAGAACAGGACAGGAAGACATTTCGGGACTTGGTTTTATTTTGAAGGGAAAAAATATAACTGGGATATATAAAGCAGTTAGGAATGCAATAACAGTAAGACGAGAGTAAAAGGCAAAAGAAAAGATTTAAGCACATATACATTTTGTATGGTATTGCTTTATAAATTCTTACTCCATTTCTTAAATCATGAAGTGTTTTACTCAATAAATACTTAGGATGTTTTTAAGCATGCCAATGTATTCTCAGGATGTACATTACATTATATATTACATTTCAGTTTAATATAATAATATTGCACTTATCTTGTGACGGACTCATCTTCAAATCGGACCAGGCCAGCCACATGCATAAGGTCATACAAGTCAAAGGTTATAGGTCAAACTGTAGTGTTAGCTAAAGACAGAAGAGATGGAAATGAATAATACAAAAGATTTTGCCAATCACGTATAAAATAAACAAAATACATAAAGATCCCAAATACAATGAAGAAAAGTGACAAAAATGAAAGTGATTTTCCAACAGACAGGTTTGTACTGTATATGGACAGGACTAGGAAGGGGGCATCTCAATATAACTAAAATGGCTGCCTCTACACTCCTAAACTTCTCTCCATCCGCACTAAAAAAATATCTGTACAGTGAAAAGCTAATTCCTCTGAGTCAATATACTGTGTTGCTGTCACCTACACACCGTTTATAGATTCAGTGCAGATAAAGGAGAAGAAGTCAGAGATATGCGGACGCTGCAGAAAGTCACATGATTGGGTTTTAACCACTTGCCATGAAGACACAGCATGAAGAATGAGCCCCATATGCTCAGCCTACTGACTCACTGTGGTTAGTTACCAGTACCATACCACTGGTGGATTCAGTGAGGTAAACACAGATAGAAATATAATGAATAGAGCTGACAAGGTCCCTGTTCTACATGACCGACAATCATATCAGTTCTGCACCATACATTTCTATCTGAGCGTTTTTCAAGACCGGAAAAATACAGTACTACCACCTTTGACCTGGCCAAATGTCAACTTGGACAGCAGTTGTACACACAGTCCTTCAGTTCCAAACAGTACATTTTCTCTTCAACATGTCCTTCATACTCAGTGCATGATTTATTACAGTAAACAGAGATTGTTCCTATAGAAATAGTTTCAGTTTTGACAGCTCTTAGATAAAACAGATCAAATAATCAGGCGTAGATAACGTGAAGCGACTCCACGGTAATAGTGGACTCATGAAAAATAATAACAGTGAAAATAAAGCAGTGAAAAAAGAAAAAGAAACACTCCTTAAAAAGAAGGTAAAAGCCCACTTTAAAAACCATCAACAGAAACACGTGTCATGATGGAATTGTAGAGCTGGACAGATCAGCTGACTTTAAAGGGCACTGGTTTTACAGAGAAAAATATCATGACTTCTTGACACCAGGGGTTGCCACGCTCACCCGCAGAGGACTGGACGGTGTGAGTGCAGGCATTTTGTTCCAGCCAAACAATAACACATTTTATTCTATGGGGGGTTGAATTAACATTAAAGAAAACACTCAATCCTGTCAAACGGAAAACCAACTCACCCCAGCAACCTAACCTCTCCAACCTCATAGTTAATTCTATATAAAGGGATCCCAGAACCCTAGCTCTCCAGTCGGTGCACTGACAAGGAGCCTTATTCCCCTGCTTGATCCAGGACAAAGAAGGAATCGAGTGAAGGAATTACTTTTACATAGTGACTTTCATTACTAGCTTCTCAAAGTGCTTGACTATATAGAGCGTGAGGAGTCAGCACAACACAGAAAACCAGGAGCAAAGGCTAGTGGTCCATTACAAAGACCAGAAGAAATAGTAAGAAATAGTTAACATCTCTACTCAGGAAACATCTCAACTCAGTTTTCAGTCTGTCAATGTGGAGCCAGAAATAGTAGATGGTAGTGGCTGAGGTCAAAGGTCAGAGTCCCAGTCGGTGCCGTTGTGTGTGTGTGTGTGTATCTAGTTCTCCCAGTCGGTGCAGGGCAGGCCTTCGTCCTCAGACTCAGACTCAGGCGAAGCCTCCTTGATGCGTCTCAGGGCTTCATGGATGGAGCGGGTCAGAGCGTCGGTAGAGTGGGGGAACAAGCCCTTGGTGTGTCGCTGCTGTTCTGGCCGCGTCCGCACCTTCTTCAACCGGACACCCTGCCGGATCTGGGCCAGAATGTTGTTGCTCTCGTCATCGTCTGGGTCGGGGGCTAGGACTCTCAGCTCAGCCTTACGCAGGTGGAAGCTGCCTCTCTTCAGGGAGTTCAGGACCTCGTCCATGGGAGAACTCGCTGGAGAGATGGGAGAATGGAACAATGTTAAAAATCTAGTCAAGTTATGATTTTGATATATTCGTTTAAAATCCAGGTAACAGTATGTTGTCATGTCTGACCTCTCCTCCATTGTGAAGAGTCCAGCATGGCTGTCTTCTTCAGTTTCTTTCTGGCTGTCTGCAGCTGACTGCTGTCAAAGAAACGTGGGGAGAAGGGAGCCAGGGGGAGAGGCTCTGAATCTGACCCAGCCTTGGACTGCCGGACTGGGCTAGTGGGATGAGCCCACTCAACTCCCTCACTGGAGAGGTCATCTAAGGAGGGGGGGGGTGGGGGAGGAGGAGGGGGAGGAGGTGGAGGGGCAGAGGAGGGAATCGCTGAGAGGGGAAGAGAGGGGGCAGAGAGAGGCCCAGTGGTGCCCCCTAGCGGGGGTAGAGAGACACTCTGATGACCACAGGCATCAGAGGGAGGAGCAAAGAGCTCAGGGAGGTCAACAGTGTCTGTTTGGACACTGGCAGCCAGGGTCTCAGGCCTCCCCGCGGGGGAGAGGGGAGTGGAGGTTTTCCTCCGGGAGTGGCTGTGGGACATACGCAGTCTGCTGGACTTCAGAGTCACCTGACCAGGGAAACGCTGCAACAGACAAAGAACCAACAGTTACATCTAAACACAGCGTCAACCTAAGATGTACTCAACATGAGATGTTTAGACTGTGTTATTCAGAGGTAACTGTGTCCTCTCACCTGTTTGAAGCTGCGTAGTCTGTCCAGAGTTCTCGACCTATCCAGACTCATTCTGGCGTTACTCCTCTCCTCCTCTTCCTCCTGCTCCTCCCCTCGCTATGGAGAAACAGACAGGATGAGGAACTATTCACCATCATTCCCATAACACTGAATCAACTAGAGGCATGGCCGATTAATTAGGGCCGATTTCAAGTTTTCATAACAATCGGTAATCTGCCTTTTTGGACACTGATTATGGACGACTACATTGCATTCCACGAGGAGACTGTGTGGCAGGCTGACCACCTGTTACGGCAGGCTGACCACCTGTTACGGCAGGCTGACCACCTGTTACGGCAGGCTGACCACCTGTTACGGCAGGCTGACCACCTGTTAAGGCAGGCTGACCACCTGTTACGGCAGGCTGACCACCTGTTACGGCAGGCTGACCACCTGTTACGGCAGGCTGACCACCTGTTACGGCAGGCTGACCACCTGTTACGGCAGGCTGACCACCTGTTACGGCAGGCTGACCACCTGTTACGGCAGGCTGACCACCTGTTACGGCAGGCTGACCACCTGTTACGCGAGTGCAGCATCAAAATGACCTGTGGCTGCAAGGAGTCAAGGTAAGTTGTTAGCTAGCATTAAACTAGCTAACTATAAAAAAAAACTATCAAATCTTCACATAATCACTAGTTAACTACACATGGTTGATGATATTACTAGGTTAACTAGCTTGTCCTGTGTTGCATATAATCAATGCGGTGCCTGTTAATTTACCATCGAATCACAGATTACATCAACTTCGCCAAACGGGTGATGATTTAACAAAAGCGCATTCGCGAAAAAAGCACAATCGTTGCACAAATGTACCCAACCATAAACATCAATGCCTTTCTTAAAATCAATACACAGAAGTATATATATATTTTTAAAACTGCATATTTAGTTCAAATAAATTAATGTTAGCAGGCAATATTAACTAGGGAAATTGTGTCACTTCTCTTGCGTTCAGTGTAAGCAGAGTCAGGGTATTTGCAACAGTTTGGCCGCCTGGCTCGTTGCGAACTGTGTGAAGACCATTTCTTCCTAACAAAGGCCATAATTAATTTGCCATCATTTTACATCATTATGACATAACATTGAAGGTTGCGCAACATAACAGCAATATTTAGACTAATGGATGCCACCCATTCGACAAAATATGGAACGGTTCCATATTTCACTGAAAGAATAAACGTTTTGTTTTCGAAATAATAGTTTATGGATTTGACCATATTAATAATGACCTAAGGATCGTATTTCTGTGTGTTTATTATAATTAAGTCTATGATTTGATATTTGATGGCGCAGTCTGACTGAGCGGTGGTAGGCAGCAGCAGGCTCGTAAGCATTTATTCAAACATTATTTTACTGCATTTGCCAGCAGCTCTTAGCAATGCATGAAGCACAGCTCTGTTTATGACTTATCAATTTATCAAGCCTATCAACTCCCGAGATTAGGCTGGCAATACTAAAGTGCCTATTAGAACATCCAATAGTCAAAGGTATATGAAATACAAATGGCATAGAGATAAACAGTCGACGCGTCATAATTCCTTTAATAACTGAAACCTAAAACTTCTTACCTGAGACTATTGAAAGCTCATGTTAAAAGGAACCACCAGCCTTCATATGTTCTCATGTTCGGTATTGGCGTTGAAAAATCATAATCGTTCGACCTCTAGAATCAACACAAACACTAATGAAACATGTCACTGTACCTGTTGCAGTGCTTGATGGGTCTGGTCATCCTTCATACCTTGGCGTTGCTGTATCTTCTGGTTGTGGTTGATGATACAGATCTCCTGGTTACAGATAAACAAGACACATTACAGGAGGATTGAAAGTATTGGTTTTATTTTTCTACATATTGTTGTTTTGGAGGTAGGCTTTCATGGCTTTGATTTGTTAGTAAGTCCAGAGCTAAGCGTGTGATTGGTGGATTATTACCTTTTTGGTTTTAAGGTAGGCCTTCTTGGCGGTGATGCGTCCCCTGCGTGCCTCTAGCTGTCTGGTCCTCTGCTGCAGCTGGCTGAGCTTGTCTCTGAGGGGGGGAAGAGAGGCCGAGGGGTCCTCTACCCTCCGCATGGCATCAGGACTCTCATACGCATCATAGTACACTACCTCGTCCTGCCGCTCTGGGGAGGGAAGGGCACAGAGAGGTACACTGTTAGATAACCTCACTAGTAGTGTTTCTACAGAGGCTCTGGAGCTCAGCAGTTAGAACAGGTCTAGTGGTTCATTAACAGTAACAGGTATAGATGTATAGTAGTCTGGGGAGGCTGGCGAGTTGGGCGTTGAGCAGCAGTTCCTAGTCTGAATGTTACTTAGAAGTAACAGGTATAGATGTATAGTAGTCTGGGGAGGCTGGTGAGTTGGGCGTTGAGCAGCAGTTCCTAGGCTGAATGTTACTTAGAAGTAACAGGTATAGATGTATAGTAGTCTGGGGAGGCTGGTGAGTTGGGCGTTGAGCAGCAGTTCCTAGGCTGAATGTTACTTAGAAGTAACAGGTATAGATGTATAGTATTACCAGTGATCTGTCTGCGGAGGCTGGTGAGTTGGGCGTTGAGCAGCAGTTCCTAGTCTGAATGTTACTTAGAAGTAACAGGTATAAAGTGCATAGTATTACCAGTGATCTGTCTGCGGAGGCTGGTAAGTTGGGCGTTGAGCAGCAGTTCCTCACAGCGCAGCACCTCAGCCTGGATGTCATAGAGCTGCAGCTGGAGCTCATAGTACAGCGCCTCCATCTGGTCCAACCGCTGCATGGCATCCTCTCCCTCCTGCAGGCTCTGCATCTGAGACAAACAGACATAGATGGTCAGAAACACAGACAGAGAGAGAGTCAGAGTATTGTGTTCATTACGGATGGACAACTTTGATGGGAGTGGGGGCCACAAGAAATCTGAACTCATCATGAAGGGCCGCAGTTTCTGGCGGGTCTGCGTACACACATGTGCATTTCGAAATTGCACCTTGGTTATTCTACTATTCTAACTGCAACAGTCATTTGAGATCCGACTGAGTTTTTGTTGTTTTATTGATCTGAGGGCCTTCAGAAGGGGGGCTGCCGCCACTTGCCCATCCCTGGTGTACCTGATGTGTGGTGAGATATCTGTTGTAAAATGGCTGCCGTGGCATCAGGTGATATACATTGGTGGTGGATGAGTCATGATTCCCCAAAACAATGTGCTTTGAGCATCTTGAAAAATGTATAGATTTATCAGTACTTCCCTTCTCAGGCCGTGTTTCCTCTGCTTCAGGCAGATCTCCTTGGCCCTCATCAATTGACTATTTATTACTATAATAACAGTAGTAGTATAGTAATAGTATTAGTTGTAGTACTGTAATATAGGAGTAATACCTCCTCTTTCAGGCCGTGTTTTCTCTGCTCCAGGCAGATCTCCTTGGCCCTCATCAACTGCAGCGTTTCCTTGGAGACGGCGTACTGCAGACGCTCCATGCGGTCCACAGCTGCAGCCCAAGTCGACTTGCCAAACTTCCTCTGGTCCACACGCATCCGCTCATACACCGCTGCAACACACACACACCAACATAACAATTACTGTAAAACTTCAATTAATAGCTTGGGCGTTTATTTGCTTAAACAGAACAGGCACGTGTGTGTTATCATTTGCACACCATGTCACATTTATTTTGTCTTAGTATGCCTCTATATATATTTTTTTTTACAAGATATGTCCTTGACAGAATACTTATTCTCCTCTGTGCATTTTAGTCAGTTCTTACTTTTACCACTAGAGGGCTATCTGCTGATTTCTAGGGGTCTGTACTGCCTAAATTGGAGACAAAAACAAATGATTTACATGTTTGGGAATAGTTATAGACTTTGTAGTCAGTGTGGAGCCAGTGGATAGTTGGGTTATGGTTAGTTTGGGGATTCTGGGAGAGCAGTTTAAAGCCTGGAGATTATGGTCTGACTGAGGGGCTGATCTGCCATCTGGATAATACATGGCTCTGGAGTTTGTCTGTACAGAGTTTGTGTGTTTCTCTGTGTGTTTCTCTATAGGAGAGTTCACACTGCACCTTAGCCCGGGGCTTAGGGAGATTTTAGCCTGGGGCTAAGGGAGATTTTAGCCCAGGGATAAGGGAGTGTTCACACTTGCACATTCTAAAGTGGGCTAGCACCAACCTTAGCCCAGAACTAGCTGGTCCTGCTCCGGAGCAGGGTTAGTACCAACTTTTCGGGGGGATTAGTCCCAGAAACACAGTGCCAAAATAGCAAGTGTGAAACTGTTTCAAGAATAACACCTAGAATGATCACTGTCCAATCACAAAAGCGACACTCAATATGCTTGTGAGGCCTGTAATGCGTTCTGAAGGTTATTTTGATAAGTCAATTCGTACTATTTAATCCTGAGGACAAAAAACAAAATACTTTAAATCAGTGCAAAAACAATGGTTGCTATGCCTAACAAAAATGGTTGCTATGCCTAACAAAAATGGTTGCTATGCAGGCTGGCTAAGGTCTTCTCACTTAGCCAACTAAAGCTACAAACTCTACAGCTGGGAGGGCAGCAAACGATCCATTTCCCTCTGTTTTCATAACTTTTCTATTGACATTTAATTGCATATATCCATGATAATAATATTGTTGCATGATTTCGCCTGGATCAGAAAAGTTGACATCTCGTTCA